>NC_045736.1:15550965-16150965 GCF_008692095.1 Etheostoma spectabile
CCCCTCATGATGTTCTTTGGCCCAGTCATTAACCTGGGATTAGCCTGGCAGAAATGGAAGTCAGAGAGTAAGTGAGTCGTCTGATTTCCAATCCCTGAATTGAAACCTAATGCTTCCCTCTTATGAAGGAAAGAAAAACCTCTCCTTACCTCAAGGGTTTTTAATTATGTGTGGTGTGTAGACGTGCAACAGATTTGCGTGAGTGCATAGTAGGTGTTTCCTGAAGCTTTTTTAATCTTTAAGATTTAGTTTGGTAATGATCATATACATTTAAAAAGGGATGGAGGATTGCTAAAAATTTAAATAGAGTTGTGGCCATTTGACCGCCGTGAAGAAATGGGAGCGTGGAGTGCGTTTGGCTATAGCTTCTGAAGGGGGCAAAATTTGTTTTATGAGGGTAATTGGTGCTTTGCTGCAGGAGAAGAGGGCAAAGCAGGCATGAAATTGTGCAGGGGATCAGATCCGTATCGGAGCATATGGGATAGCTGTGGGAGAACAACGGAGCCTGGCAGCCTGGGGTGGCTGGATTAGGGTGCCACTCAGCACTGAGGTACAGTTAAGAGCCAATTTTATTCTCTAGCAACCCAATCAGTGGAAAAGCCCTGTATCCTATTAGAGTCAAGTTTAGGGAGGAGAAGCAGAGCTGCTGTGGAACTACCATAAAGACATTCATATAGCCATCAGAACAGAGAGCGGGAAAGGCACTGAGAATGGAGAGAAAGGTGAAATAAAATGAGAAAATGCAAAATATATTTTGACAAAAAAACCTCACTAATATAATGTGTTTACAAGTAAATTCACAATGTTGACATGCTTAAGTGAAGCTTCATGCTAACATTCAGGAGGTCATCCAGCACTAAAAGGCTAAGAAAATGAAGATCTGAGCAGGGAGTTGGTTGGTCATTTAACACCTGAATAGCCAGTTGATCTCTCATTGTGCCCAGGTTTACACCGTACGACCACTGAGCAGGGTCATTGGCCCAATTCCTCCTGTGTATTATTGTAGCATGCAGTGTTATAGTGTTTGCAGCGTGGAGCTCGGCGCTGACAAATGCATAGAGGGCATAGCTCATCAGCATTCCCGAGCTGTCTGTCTGTGAATAAGAAGAGGGAATTGGCTGTCAATCCCTAATTAATAAACTCTGCTCCTCTCCCCCCACTCTGGAGTTGTCTGATCAATAACCATTGTGCGCTGCCTTAGATGGAAGCCATTCAGATTTATCTGCTAATATCCTGGGTGATAGCCAGAGCTAGACTGGAGATGACAGTAGGCTCAAAGCCCATTACCTCCTTATTTACTGTTTTAAATTCTGCTATAGTCACAGCCAGTTTCTGTCTCTAGAGTAACAAATAGGGGAAAATGTATTTTCTCTTCCCGGGACAAGCCAAGGACAAAGCAGATGAAAAACGTTTGAGTGTCTCTTCATTTTAGCTCGTTTTCTGGGCTGGGATATATTTGTTTACATGTACGCATGCAGATGTAGACATTTCTGTTTCAATCTATTTAACATAACAATTGCAAGTTTAAAACTGAAAAAGCCTACCTTCTTGCCATATATGACAAAATATTCTATGGTGATCAATTCACTCCCTGTCTCCTCTTTTCCAATCAAAAAATCAATGCCCCCATCTCCTCTAAAAATGTCACAGCATTTCAAAACAGGCTGGTTAATTTCTAATTTCTCATCCTGTTATAAATCCTGCTGTTTTCTTCCTTTTTATCTTCAGCCCAGTCAGCACAGTGTCCATATCCTGTTCATCTGTCTGCCGGATTTGACAGCAGGACAGATATTCCCCGTTATTCAGTGATCCACAGTCGATGAATAAAATCAGGCATACTTACTGTTGCAAAAGCACAAGCTCAGAAAAACATATGGAACGCCTCACATTTGAGATCAGCACCAGGCGTGCAACACTGGCGTCGTGTACAGATCTTGAGAGTGGATTAATGAGTCCTAACCTTTGCTCTTAGGTCTGGTGTTTATTTAAATTGAAAGAGTAATTAGGCTACTTCTTGGTTGCTAAACACTGGATTAATTACTCTCTTTTAATGTTATTTGCCACAGTATGTATAAACTGTGAATCTGTTACTATCTGGTTACATTTCAGTTTTGTTCTGTCAGAGCAAAACCTTTAAATATGATTTCATTATTTATTCTATTTCTGTTCTGCTCAGTTAAAGGGGCACTCCACTTGAAGTTCAGTTTACTTGTCCACTACTCGACCCATAAAAACACTTATAAAATGTCTTGTTCTGGTTAGAAATTTCCAAACTTTTATCACAGACAAGATCAAGATGAATTATGGGAAACATAGAATCCAGCCTTTTTGGAGCTGGTTCCATACTAGACACTAAAAGTCAGAATATCTTATTCTTTAATTGTGACCGTTCCTTTATTCATCTGTCTTTTTTGACTCACCCAACGTTGTGAGAGCACACCACCAAATCACTGTAGGAAAAGGGAAGTTCCACTTTTATACAACCAGGGCCTTATTGCCTTAGTTGTGCCCATCATTGGTAATATCAATATTGTTTTCAGAAAGTTATTTTCTGACATGCTAAACTCAACATCAGATGATTACATGTAGACAGGATTAAAACAATCTCTCAGATCAATGAGAAATTATTACTGACATTTTGTGTGCGCTCACTTCTGGTTTAACCTTCAAATAAATTGGTTTAGATAGCTTAACTGTTCTCAGGAATGACTTTAGTGGGTATATTGTCATCACAACCAATAAATAAATAAAATGAAGTACATTCAGTAAGAATTACTGGAGTTAAAAATAAGACCAACATTGTAAAAAAACAACTTAGAATTCATCTTTAAGAATAGACTTTAAAGACAGTCTTAAATTACTTCATCATCATGATTACATGCAGTCATTTACAGGGCTGAGGACTCCTGTGAGGCTGGAGTTTCTGTGGTCATTGTAGCCCAGAACATGCTTCAGGTGGCCCTGACAGGAGCTTTTGATAAGCACTCTTTTACGAACATTATTCCTGTTCAATGGACTTGAACTGAATTATCACAACATCCGATGAGAGCTTTGAATTTGAGGTGTGCCTTTTTTTATGCTCTATCACCCAAGTTAAGTGGCAAACTTGGATGGAGGATGGAGGCACGGAGGAGATGTAGGCTAAGGGATGACATGTTAATGCCCTTAACAATCACCTTTCATATTGGTTTTGCAGTGTTGGAAACTAGCTGCAGGATCAGGGCGTGTCAGGACCTTGGGATTATTCTGCATCTGTTTACGAAGCTTTAAAGTGACATTTTTGCAGATTGTGTGATGTGTGTGACTTGTAGAAGTGGTTGCTTGTTTGTATTCAACTTACTGAGATATTGTAGCTGTCAATGTTCATACGTTTTTTTACATAGTCATATTTGTTCAATTAGGTGATGTGTTAAGAGCTCATAAAAACACACACACACTCATCCACACACACAAACGCACACAGGCCCATTAATCGTTTTTTTTGATTCAGGGTTTAAGCTCCTGTGTGCTACTCCCCGGGCAGGTCCCGCCTCCTAGTTTAGTAGTAACAAAGAGGCTAGAGAGGCTTAAGCAGGCAAAGCATCAAAACTTGTTTATCGCTGTTGTAACCTTGGTGCCCATGCACGTGCGGGTACAGTTGTTAAAAACTTGTTAAGCTTCAGTTTTGGTGGTAAAATAAAATGAAGACAAAAAAGATCCACGCTAAATTAAGAGCAGGCTAGGCCACTGATTCAGAATTGTACCACTATACAAGTCAGACTCATGATGGATAGTTAAAAAAAGATTGATACAGCAGAATCAGAGATATCTTTATTTTAATATCAGTTTGTTCTACACGATCTTCCTTGTCAAAACCTGTGGCCTACATTACCCACAATGCATTTCAACTGCTGACAGTTTGCAGGGAGATTCATGTGTTTTATGCTAGTTGCAGCTAACATAAAATCGAGCCGCTAGCCTCTAGCAGAGATAAGGAACGGACTACAGAGGTCTGGTAAACTCACTTCTTTCTAATACCACACCTCCAAAGCAATGAAGCAATTTATTAGCTTTTGTGCTGTTCCCTCTGGAGTCACAAAAGGCTTTATTCACCTTTTTTTTATGCAGTAGGACTCCTCAAGACTTGTACACACACTTTGATGTGAAAGCAAGCAAAAACCTGAATGATATAGACTATGGTGTACACAATATGTGTTTAGAGTTGGCTTACTACATGTTAGACTTTGCAGTATTGAGCAAATGAACCCAACTTTGACGTGGATCCAAAATGTAAAAACCTGGTTATTTGTTACCATGGTGGGATTGCAGAGATCTGTTTATGTTTGCAGATGTCTTGATTACTGAGCCATTAGATTAATTGAGATAAGCTTCACCATGCTGTTCATAGACCCTAAATATCCCCTTTACAAATAATCAGCGCTTAGTAGTGCAACAAGGTTAATACAACATCCTGCAGAGGCCACGGAGGCAGACAGCCCAGCAGTCCAGAGGCAACTCCAGAGGTGAAAGAAGACACCCGCCATAAAAACTGCAGTGAATCATGTCTGCAGCCTCATGGAATCAGCGGACCATGTCCTGGCACTGATAGTTTGACAGATGATACATCACCATCAACTGCAGGATCTATTGTTATGACAGCAGGAAAGATGGTATCATACTGCAGCAATATCCACAATCTGACAAACACAGATAGATGCACACAGAAGTGTACTGTAACTGCAAATACACACAAATGATAAATTCACTTTTTACCCCCATAAAAATTGTATCTGGCAGATCACAGATTAAATAAAGTTTTGTTTTCATTGTTTAAAAATACAATAAGTCACAGTTTGCCAGGCTGATTTATATCATTATTATTGGCGTACTGTGCATTTGCCACTAGATGTCTCACTTCATGCTTGTTTTTCAGGCCACTCTCCTGTGTACACACAGTCACATGCAGGGTGCACATGGTGTGTTTAATGTGACCAGCCTAGCCACTCTCCACATGTGTTGCAGTCTCCTCTGGGAGAACAGGAAAGCATCTGCCTCCCTCTGTCTGTCTAACACATTTCTGGGAAAATAGCCCAAACCTGTGGCTCAGGAGGTGGAAGAGAAAACACATAAATACACACACACATAGATAGATTTGCAGTCACTTAAACACACTTACATGCCAAAAAACAATAATTTGTGCAAATATGTGTTTGCACAATATGATTGGGCTGTATCGATATAATGGTACCCATTGTTACATGCTGAAAGTGTTGTTATAATAATACTGATAAAAATAACAATCTATGTATGTTTCTGAGCCCAAGAAAAAATACCTACAGTATATAAACAAACCATTAGCTATAATAAGGGAAGACACTGCTGGCTTCATTAGGTGCTCAGAAGGGGCAACCCCAATAAGAGCCCTGCTCTCTGTCTCATCTGGTTGGTTAGTTTTTCCCGTGTGTAGTGTTTTGTATTTTCATTGTGCTGTGCTGTGGGGAATAGGTGCCCTTTGGACCATGGAGAGCCGTGAATAAAGGAAATGAAATCCACTTTTAGAGCAGGCAGTACAGGAAAAATCAACAAGCATGAGACAGCTCCAGGTTGATAATCTTTACTTTGAAGAAAACTGGTGATTAAGGGTAGCCTGGCTCCGCCCTCCTACGTACTTACACTCAATTTTCCTTTTCCTTCAGTACTCTTGAAATGTACGAGTCCACTAGGACCAGGCTAGATTAAGGGATGCATGAAAACAATATTGTTTAAGAATTCTCTAAGACAGGGGTCTTCAACGTGTTTTAAGCCAAGGATCCCTTAATCGAGAGACGGATCAGTACTACATTTACTGTTTAAAATAAAGTTACATTAAACTGGGCCTTTAACGTACGGGCAGCCTGAAGCCCATACATTTTAGTCCATAATGTGGCACATTGAATCCTCAGGATTACCCATCATTAATGGCTTTTTTGAAAAACAGGCTGATTTATATTTGCTAATAATATGTTGGATTCATGTTAAATTTCAAAAGATTAACAATTTGATGGCCCCCCTGCTGTAAGAACCCCCCTAGGGGTCCTTGACCCCATGTTGAAGATCTCTGCTCTAAGAAATATGACTCCAACAGCACTGTAGTGTCAAAAATGAGTCAATAAAATTATTGACATAAAAGTCATAAAACAACAACCTTGAAAATTGATAAATTGTCATTTATTAACCAAAAGTGACAGACATGCACTAGTTGCTGGTTTTCTTTTTCTTTAATTCTTAATTGAACATATTTGCATTTTAGATGGTCAGCGATTGAAAAGGACATCCTGACTATCAGATAGATATACAAATCATTATTATTGCTATTAATTTAATTTGTGGGCCTGTGATTTAAGCTATTTAGTCTTTTATCATACTTTATTATGATAGTGTTTCCAAAAATAGCGTTCTCATAGTATTTGTTTGGTCAGTGTCGACCTAACGTTAGTGACCCTATAATATTCAGAAATTACATTTAGAAAGAATCACACTTTGGTAACAGTGATAGCACAGCCTACTGTAGTGTATACCTTGTAGAATACAAATAGTTTAATTTTTTAATGTATGATAATTAGGCTCATCTTTACAGGATTTAGTTTAAGCAAAGATTCTCTATAGCTAAACAGTCTTTGGTGTAACACCGGCCTGAACAGAAAGCCATGACAGTTTTGTAATTGCAAAGATCCTCTGTTCTAAAAAGTGATTGGTTGGTTCTAGACCATCCCCAATAGAGAATCTTTACAACGTGCACAGCGTCCCGCCTACGAGGATCCTGATTGGACAAGCCCTGAAACAGGCGGTAACCAATCCATTCCAAGCTTCATGTAACGTCAATTTGACATTTGCAACGCTAACACAGCAACAAACCTGCATTAATTAGTATTTTATATAAACAATGAATCTGCGTACTGATCAATTACTGAGAATTAATACTCAGTTCAGCAGAGTTGATGGAGACCTAAGTTAAATTCCTCAGGTAGCCAGAAAAACGACTCCAAGAGATTGTTGCAGGTGTCTGCCGAATGTGTAAGTAACATTAACGTTAGCTAGTTGATTGCTTGCAAACACAATTTTGTAAGACAAGGACGTTACTACGTGTACAATTAAATTTTATCTTAGGACTAAAACGAATGATTGTTGTTGATGTCGATTTACTGTAAAATATTAAATATTTGATTTGAAATTGACTACTAATTTGACTACTACTAAGAAAATAGTAAAAAAAAAATGGCCATCATGATTTCTCTAATGCTCAAAATTTGAATCCCAAAGATATTCAGTTTACTATGGCATCAGACAAAGAGAAGCAGCCTTACCATTGAGAAGCTGAAAGTAGGTCATTATTTAAAAAAATACTAAATTGATTCATTAATGGTGAAAACAATCGGTAATTGACTCATTATTTTACCTTTTGTGTCATTCTTAGTATCATGTATTGTTTCCAATATGTTTTCCTGTTAAGTTCTGTGTATTTTTAAAAAGCCCTACTGTAGCCAGGTGTTGCAGACTGATTCAGGCTATAAATGAGCTATGTGTAATTGATCCATTATGTACTTGGCCTTGTCAAGATAAACTATTAATAAATAAATAAATAAGCCAACAGGGATATGAGGGATATAAAGTACTTATACATAGAAGTTAAGCTCCTTTTTCATATAGTGTTTACCTTAAAATGCAATCCCTATCAGATTAAAACCCCATTTAACAGCTCAGAGTGATGGCACTGTATACCATCACATACAAGCTAAATGTTCCCGCTGCACAGCCAGAGAAGGTTAGCTGTTGTCATGCAGGATGTGATGTATTAGAGGCTTTCACTCTTGGTCCTGCCTCTCGCTGCAGGCCACCTATTTTCCCCATGAATTCTCACTCACTCTGTCTGTGGTTGTAAGTCTGCCAGTTTGAGTACAGCTGTGTGTGTGTGTTTATGTGTCTGTTAGAGTGTGACTGTGGAGAATATGCTCCAAAATGTGTGTTATCTATTAATTCCTTCATTAAGCCCTTATCGCCAGTTTTAATGCCAATTAAGATGCTCTTTAATGTGACGACAGGGCGGGAAAGCGACTATGCACTTCTCACTCCACAGTGACAAGAGAAGAGGAGTAGACCACGTTCAGACAGGACCACCCACTCGCCTTATCAAGCCACTAAAGGCGCCACAGGCCTGTTAGTTTTGCCTCTTTAACACTGGCAATGTTTAATATGCTCAACTGTATATAGTGACATCTAGTACTCACTGCAAACGTATTGAAGGTGATTTGATGTCGGCATGCCACTGTGGAGCAGCTTGAAGTTACAGTATGATTGCAACTGTACAAAAGCATTTAAAAAAAGAGGTGTACTGAGTCTTGCTTGAACTGGGAGAGAAGTTGACAATCATTGTGACGGGCATAATTCACACGCTCCGCTGCATGGTGTAGGACATGTTGAGGTCACAGTTTTCTCTGAATAGGGTTGAGCAACGCTCTGCTGTATTTACTTGCAGGTAGGACACCACATGTAGATGGATAGAGGCATACATGTGTACGTACATACAGACAGGTGCCCTCTGTGTAACTGACAGTTGGAGCAAGACAAAACTTTTGCAAAAACAGTCAGGGTCACTGTGAACACTTTAGTATGAATTATAATTAGATAGCATTGACAGATCTGCAATATGCAGACTAAGCAGATGGCTCATGGACAGTGTGGAGAGGCGGGGGGTGGGGGGCAGGGGGGGGGGACTACAGGTCTCTCCTGTTATAGCAGCTGGCTGAAAACTCTGGGATGCTGTGTGTCAGCAGTAGAAGAGAAAATATAGAGGAGAAGAAAGATGGGGACAGGCAGAGAAATAGAGAAGTGGATTGAGGATGAGGAGATCTAACTTCATATCATAGGAAAGCATCTAAGGATTATTTTCTTGATGAATAAATCAATCTATGTGTGCCCATTTCAGTTTTTCAGAGCCAAACATGACACATTTAAAATACTTGTTTTTGTGTAACCCACAGTTCAAAATGCAATAATATGAATAATAGTAATAATATATACTATCACATGACAATATTTTGCCAGTTTTGCTTGACAAATGATAAATTGATTATCAAAGTCATCAAATTTCCACATTACTGTTTTTCAAGGCTAAACTTTATGAATCCCGCCGACACAAAAAGGATACCATTAAAAATGTACACAGATTTCTTTTTTTTTTTTTCAGTAAATATCTGACCAAAAAAAAGTAAACAAGTCTACAAATCAAACCAGGCTATGAACACAGTCAGTCAGCACCAAAAACCTACTGAGATTTGATACCCAGCCCCATTTGACGAGTGAAAGTATGGCATTGGTGTACCATGCTGATGCAAACCTTCAATCTTAAACATGTTGGATTGACCTTGCCATAAAACTGAAAAATGAAATAGTGAAAAACGAAAAAGACCTCCTTTAAGAGCTTCCTTCAGTGTGTTAACGTCACCTCCTTTCTCCTCTCCCTGTGTGGCACTGATGTCTCTTTCCTCCCCTCTATTTTCCACTCTCTATCCTTCTCAATCCCAGCTTTGATGTATGCATGAGGGAGGATTTCCTGAAGACCAAAGAGGCCATTACCCAGGGGCCATTAGGCCTCTAGTAGAGCATGTCAATGAGTGCTGAGTCTTGCTCTGTTTTCACATGCAGCCACTTTACTATCTGGGTAAGATAGAGGGGTATTCTCTGGGGGTGATAAAATGTAGTCTTAAATTTATATATTTCATCATGAACATCTGTATTTTTATCAGAATAGCACTGTTTGTGTGCCGTGCTGTAACATTTGATATAGTGGTGGTTTTCTTATGGTTGCATGTGAGGAGGTTGGGTCATTAATTGGTGCTGTTGTTCTTTCATGCAGACTTAGAGCGAGGGGAGTGAGTCATCATCAATCAAGATGAAACGCTCTGACATTTTGAGCATGAAAGTCCCACAGTGCCTTGCAGCCCAACGTCGCTGGGTACGTTTGCATTTTACAGTAAGGGAGGTATGCAAAGCACTGTGGTCAGAATTAGATAATTTTTTGTTGTTGATATAACAAAGCCTTGAGGTCATGCCGGTAATATTACAGAGCAAAGCAAATAATGAGGGATGTGGGATATACAAATATTTATGTAAACATGGAGGTCTGTGTTATTTAGATTGGATCTTTGTGTTTTGGTGAGTGGATGAAACTAAATGGAATGATAAGCCGCGAGGTGAGCAAGGGAGTAAGCTGAAAAGGACACAAAGGGAAGATAACCTTGATTGCTGGAATCACTCTGCCGATCTCTTCAATATATCCCTGTAGAGGACAAGAGCATGCCGACTCTTCTCTGCTGTGGTTAAAAAAAAGAAGAAGAAATGCCCTCAAAGAAAGTGTGTGGTAAATGAGTGACAGTATATCATGCTCCTGTTTTTACAGAGAGCACTTGAGAGGATCATTGAAGTTTACTGAAAGCGTCGGGACTCTCTCTCAAGGGCAGCTGGCTCTGTCATCATCTGCGGTGAATGCGACGCGCAGTCCTTCTCTAATCAGAAATATAAAATCTAAGCATTCAGCATGCTGACTAGACTAGGTTTTACAGAATGTGAAGCCTCACTTTCTGTCCAGCGCAGCAAAACATCAGCATACGGGCCACAGAAGGAGACAGAGGAGGTGGTTAAGGAGGGAGAGAAGATGGATAAGGTAGAGGAAAAGGAAGATAAGTGGCCAGTGTGTCTGTGTGTGTGTGTGTGTGTGTGGTGTGTGTGTCTGGGTGTGTGGGGTGCACATTTACTAGTGACTTCTTCGAGGCCTGGAGACAGGGGAAACAAGAAGTGATTAATTTTACTCCAACCTACTTGGCCTCTGTCTGGGGGAGCAGTCCCCAGACGGTCCGATACAGCAAGGCCTGTCTCTTTTCTTTCAACTCTCTTGATCAATAACAGATTGGCAGGTCATTATCTTAAGGAGAAACTGCACAGCCAATGAGAGAGACCCTGAGCAGCTGAGAACCACCTCTTGTCTGCCTTTTTTCCCCATTTGGAGTATGAGCAGAACTTGATCCCATTGATCTGTGTGTTTTCACTCAGCGGATCCCTTAGCTGGCCGTATTGATCAGCTCTAATAAAGAGCAGATTCTCTATAAGCATTGAAGCATGTTCAATGAGATCTAAGGCCCCAGGGTGGCAATCACCTCTTTTATCTGCCAGTCTTTTTCCTACAGACACCACCACACACACACACACACACACACACACACACACACACACACACACACACACACACACACACACACACACACACACACACACACATACATATTTGCTAGGTATGGGTGTGACGGAGTTAAATCTTACAAGAATTTTTTGCCCGACAACAAATTCTTGGTGTTGCTGCTGCTAAGACAACTGAATTCTCGCTTCAAATGTTTTCCTAAAAAACATTGTCGGGTACTGTTAATTTACTGTTATTTGAAAAAGTTGTAAACAGGCCATTTTCTTTCCTAATTCAAAACGGACCAAGCATCATCCCAACTTGCATGTGCCGCTCAGACCTATGTCGTTTCATTGTTCTGATTGGCTTTAGGTCTATCCAGTTGGGTATACAGGTCTTACTGATCTAGCATAGTAGAAAGAATGGTTCTTATCACTCTCCTGTTCGTCTACTTTTCCTCCTTGGTCAATGGAGCTCTTCCTCTTTTGCCGGGTAGTTTCCACAGCTACACTGGTTGTTCCACCGGCTATTTCCGCGACCTGATGATAGTTTCTGTTTCGTAAAATTCTAAAATATTGAGTTGCCCCTTAGCAAAATGTTCACTGGTAAGAAATGATAAAGACTATATGTCTAGGGCTTTTCTTGTGAAAGATAAGAACAAAAGTAGTGAAGCCGTAATGCGCTGTTGTGAACAATGGGGGTTGCAATACATAACTTAGTGTCTTGGTTCAGACTCAGAGCTTCTGTGTTATTATATTGTTGACCTTAATAAGAATAGGCACAACTTAACCATTATCCTCTTTCTTTTTGCCACAGAGACAAACTTTCATTTTCCTGGGAGATCGTATTGACAGACAGAATTGCATTGTGAAAGCAGGGCTTAGGCAACCAATCTAAACGTCGATTGTGTTATTATTCTACAGCTATTACAATGTGCAATACATATTTACTTCATAATGATGAGTTAAAGAAAAAAACTTGTCTATTGCCATAAATTGGTTGCCGATCATCTCTTGGTCCTAGAAATTGTAGACACCCAGAGGCATACCATCCATCGAGAGAAACATCTCTACCCCCTGATGCTTTGTTTACACAGATAAACCCGCTCTATGCTCTTTCCGTTAGAGAAAACTACATAATTGTGCATTAACTCAAAATTAAATTTGCCTTCACTTTTCTTTCTCCAGGCCCCATGAGCCAGGTAAATTGATATAGGTTTGCCTAATTTATGTTTGAATGGAAGGAAGTAGAAAAATAACAAGGGGTGTCTCACTGTGAGTCAGCAGAAATATGTAGTGTGAGTCAGCCAGGCTGCATCACTCTACCAGTATCTGTTTGTTGTTATCATTAATGTCATGATGGGAAGTATGGTACAGTAAATTAATGTGCAAGAGTAGCCATCAATTAAGGTTATTTTTCTCCGCATAGGGAATAACAATAAATCAAAACACAGCTGTCTCCTGCTTCACTGCCACAGATTTGTTTGGAGGGGTGGAGGAAAGAAGCTCAATATGTCTCAAAGATTAGTAGCTCTGGGGAATAAAAGCAGTCTTTTTTTCCTCTTCCTGAGGAACAGGCCTAGATATTTGTTCTGACTGAATGATCCGTGACATCTATGTACATAAGCAGGGGACCGCTGTTGTAGCTTTTCATCCCCGCCATCAGGTGGATTTTTCCTCCTGCTGAGGTCTGTGCCCCGTAGTGTGTCCTTTCTACCAAAACAGCCCCATCTTCCCTGTCAGTGAAGAGACAGAAATGCTGTGCAGCAACCCTGCCGACTGCCGTGTGGCTTTCTGTAGCAGAGCACCTGCGTATCCCCTGCTGACTGGCTGAGCCAAGGACAACGCAGCCACAAGACTGTCTGTCTCTAACTGTGTCCAGCAGCGAGCTGAGAGATATAATACTCCCTGAGGAGTGTAATGAACCTGGAATTAGACAACTGTAAAAAAAACAAAAAAAAACTAAAGCATTGAGCACCTTTATCCCTATTCTGTGTAAATGACTGTAGGGACTGAAACACACCTGGAACACATCATGTAAAAAGCTGTATTTCTTTATTGTGTGTTCTCTATTGCATTTATGAACCTGACAATGTGTTTTGTTTGGGTACAGTTGAGAAAGGAGGATCAAAGAAAAAACGGCAGTGCAGTAATAGGTAATAAAACAGGTAGAGGTGTACACGAGGTAGACATACAATGGCCCAATCCCAAAGTGAGCCCTAAGGACTAAGGACTAAAGACTCACAGATTGATCTCAGGTGCTGAGTGAGTGAGTGTGTGGCCATATGGGCTCAGATAGGTATAAATGGGATTAGGACAGCACTTCAGAAGATCACATGTTACCTTGGTGACGTTTAATAACAAATATGTTGCTGACACTTGCCGGTTTGGGTATTTGCATTTTAAGTGTGTTGCTTTCCACACGGCTGAGGCACAGGAGACGGCTGGCTGATTCCAAATTTTTTCAATTTCTTGTTTTACAAGCTGGACAACAGGTCCGTTCCGTGGTGTGGTCGTGTGTCGTGCTGTTGTTTACCTTTTGTAATTTCCGGGTTTCCCTATGATCTCCACTGTAAATACACAACGCTTTGAACTGTGGGTAATTCCTTGCAGACTTGCATCGATGCAGACTCCCGGAAAGGGCTCGGTAAGTGTCCATTCAAACCCTCACGCCCTTTGAAATTTGACATTGGGACAACCTTAAGCCTTTACAAATTTTGTGGGAAATTGCACCAAAGTGCGGACTTTGGGATTGGGCCAAGGACACACACACACACACACACACACACACACACACACACCACACACACACACACACAGCTGATAGAGTGAAATATTCACTTCAGAATTAAGTTTACCCAGAGGTTTCAGGTTCAGAGGCTCCCAGTTACGAGCAACAAGGAGCCCAACCTCCCCTCTAAATAATGGTGACAGCATGAAATAATAGCAAAGTGTTCCAAAATTCTCCTTACATTCATTTAAATGTTCATCCAATGGAACAGATGCACCATAAGTAAGAGGAGCCCCAAGGTGATTGCTGAAGGTTTACATTCAGAGTTAATACAATCCTCCCCTCTACTGTCATGCCTCTAATTATGAAAGAAAAGCCTTGATTCTTGCTCATAATCCCAAATTGAGGAGAACACAGTGCACGGAGGATGAACATACGGAGGAAGAGGAGGTGGCCTGATGCGCGCTCCCGTCTGACTGTCGCACAGGAATAGACTGTTTGAAGTGAGGAAGGACCGCTTGTGCCTACAGCTGAGTCAAGTGCCACAGGTAGGATGAACAAATACAGGAAGTTGAGTAATTGGACCTTCAAAATAAAACGTAACGTTAAAAAGTCCTTGAACCAATGCTTGGGTTTTATGCCAAATCTGTGCCCTAAATTGACATATTTTACAATGGCAGGAATTTTCCAAGTGACCCTGGTGTTATGTTTGTAAAAGAAATTCCTTACCTCTCGTCACTTTAATGCTATTGTTACGTAGTATAGCACTGTGAGCTCATTAAATCATTTTACTGAGAATACAACAAATATATTACGGTTTCTTTTAAATTTCTGCCTTCATTCTCCAACAACTTTAATATACATTGCCCTAAAACGATTAATGGCTTTATTTTGAAAAGCCGGATAGTGACACATTATTCCGGTCGTGGCCCGCTTTACTCTGTATGTTTGTTACATTGGAGATAGTGGGAGAGAAAAGGAGCAAATGTGCGGCGGCGGATAGGCAGGGAGGACAGCCAGTGCGCAAGCACATCAGCAGCAGCGGCGGCAGAGCATCTTCCTGATCTCCCGTGTCTTCAGCTGCCAATCGTCTGTGCGTCTCTTATTAAGATTTCACTGCCGGCTGAAGTGTCCAGAAGCGTCCTCCAACCATCACCTACCAACACACACTTTCTCTGGAGCTCGGTTATTCTTAGCTCAGCTGTGAGAGACAGTCCTTCCGGTCCTTCTCTTATTTATCCCAGTTTCTTGAATATTTAATGGAAAATGGCGATCTGCGCGCAGTCGTACGGTATTTTCTGCCTCTTCACAATCCAAACTGTACTTATCATATGCGTCTCCACGCCGACAGACGGGACTCACCTCTTCCCACAGCAATACACGTAAGTACCCTGCACCGTTTGGGGGATAAACCGGGCTCCAGAGCGCGGAACTAGGACAGGTGGCCCCACCAAGCCTGCACTTGCAGCGTCGCTTACCTTGGTGCGAGAGGAGCTGATGTCCCTGATGTTCAACCACAGAAGACGCAGTTTCCGTCTCTGATGCCGCGTTATGAATCACGCTCTCGTTATTGGCAAATAAGCCAAGCGAGCAATAATATAGACCTAGCCTATATATAGGGACACAAATGAAATGATAATATTTGATGTGTTTTGCTGTCGCTGCATGGGGGAGAATAACCCAGTTTACGCATGGTGGATATGAGCTACAACGAGGCTATCAAAAAAGTCATCCACTGGATAGGCTACTGAACACGTACCGTGCAAATAACCATCTGTGTCCCACAGCAGGAGACAGTGGTGTTTCTAACAGGATACTTTTGATTCAGAGATTGGAAATATTTAATGTCGCATATAAGCAGGAGCGCCAGGTCTTCAAACCTTAAGGTGAAGTCCCCGCATCTCAGCTCAACTGCAAAACTACTTGCTTGGACTTTTTTCGGGGACGATTATGTAGCAATGGCTTCCAGATTGATATCTGGTCATTTTTGCAGTGATAAGAAACTAGACGATTTTCTTGTAGAAGTATAGTTTCAATGTAGACGCATCACTGTGTTGCTTTATCCAGCTGACCCGCAGACGCAGAAAGTAGCAGAGCACACGTGTGTTTGTGTGTGTGTGTGTGCGTGCGCGCGTGTGTGTGTGCGTGTCGCGTACTATATAATTGGACAATTTCAGCATACACCTGTTGAGAAAGAGTTTTGAAATTTCTTCTCAAGTGCGAACAATATAAGAATTAAACATTGAATGACATCTTGAGGCAGATGGATAAAAGCATGACCTCGGAACACGCAGCAGTTAACCACTTTTTGCATCGTCAAACTAGTCAAACAATAATTTACCTTTTTTTTATTTTTTATTAAATATTTTAAGTGTACGCTGCTTCGTTTCAGATCTTGCTGTCCAGTAGGCCTAGTTTATTAAACCCGGTAAAGCCAGAGTGCACCACTTCCTCACTCAAGTCTATACGTGATGACGTGACAATCTGATCTGGACATGGTGTGGACCATGTAGTGATGATTAGTCAGTCAGGTTCACATAAATGTAGAATCAAACTGGTTTCTCCCTAATGCATCTGCTGGGGGATCGCTTTGTTATTCCTGATTGCCAAGGTGACTTTCAAAGGAGAATCACTTACCTTATATTAGGCTACTGTTGAATGACTTTAAAGGACAATTAGCTGCATCATTGATTTGATCACTTGAGCACCATCAGTGAAAGGATGGATGGATTGTAAGAAGTATATTTATTGAATTTGAATATCTATGTTATAATCTACACCTGTAGTATATTATTAAATGCTTTGTTTGTAATCTTGCAGCAATATCTCGTCCACATTTCCCTCCAAATACACCTCGTGGTTTTCAGAGGTTTGTTGGTTTGTTGTAACTATACTGATACAGTTACCATTGTTATAAGACAATGTTAATCTCATTAGATACAATAAATCGTCCAGGTCTGGTACCTTATTTTATATTCGGGCACCATGGGTTTTAAAAATTGGGTTTTGTGTCACCCACATCACTGTGCTATTTGCAAGAATTTGACGGTTACCTAATTGAAGTGTATGGGGAGCGGCTGTGGCTGTCTGGCTGTGGCTGTTCATTGGGTGTATAGGCTTCACACACACACACACACCAACACACACACACACACACACACACACACACACACACACACACACACAAACAAACACACTCATTTTAATATCAGTGCCAAGAAAGTGTACATTTTTACACCACACCAAATAAATCTTGATTTTAATGTAGTTTTTGTACTGCCGGGATTATGTTTATAGTATTTTGTGTGTGTGTGTGTGTGTGTTTGGAGGAAGAAGGTGTTTGCATGAGGGAAATAATTTCCACATTTCTAAATTCCACTATGTGAAGGAAACCTGTTTAACCTCGATAACTGCTATCTACAAGTACAATCTTCTTCCAAAAAGTAAAATACCATAACTTTAGTGAGTCTATATGAAACTCAGAGCAATTTCCTCCCAATTTAGTTATTTCGACACATGCGAAAATAGTCCACTTTTTCCCTCAAAGATATTTCAGCATTGCACTTGGAATAACAAGATCCATTGCAGCAAAACGAACCTGGTGACGTTGTGTGGCTGGCATCAAAATACGTTTCATCACATTTTCCCATAATGTTTGCCTAACATACATCTTAACACACAGGAAATACATCAGGAACATAGTGCCAATAAGCAAAGTTGTTCTACTACATCAGACTTCAAAGAAATAGAGAGCATCAGCCTTCTTTCATGTACTTCACATTGACAACTTTTCTGTTTTTTGAACATCTTTCAAGTTTTTCAAGCATTCATTAAACATCAGGCCTCAGTAGTGCATATAGTTTACCAAACAAGTATCTCCTGACATCTCTAAAGTTGTTACTGAATGGAGAGTTCTGCAAATTTGGGACTAGGACTTATTTTTCTCCTTTTGATTTACAGTAAGTCCATCATAAATCACAAGTCAGTCAAAGGACAGCATGCATGGAGTTCTACTCGTTTGTGTAGAAAGTCTCTTTGGTGCTCTTCAGTTTGGGGATCCTACTAGTTTTAAAAGTGTACTAGACCTCTGTAGTACCTCAGATTCCTTCAACCCTTATACATCTTAAGTCATTATACAACATTGTACAAAAGTGACATTACATGTTGCTGGGTTTGCTTTATGTGATCTCACCTGATGCAGTTCTGTTGTGTTAAGGCTCCATGGTCAACTTGTTGCTGCCTGTCACTGGATCATTGATATCAGTCTGCATTTTTAAGTATGCTATTAATTTGACTTGATGTATTCAATGTAGTGAAGGAGATTTGGAAAATGGAAACACCAGTAAGAAGGAGTGACAAGGTCATTGTGTGCTGGTGTGCTTATACAGCTATTACATGTTTGTATGTAATACTTACTGTATATTGTGACACAAAACAGAGTATTTTGATATCGCATTTATCAGTTTAAGGGATGATGTTGCTGGACTCAATAGTCTATCGTTTGCCTTTCAAGATATTTCAGCAATGCAGTTGGATCCATTGCTGCAGAAGGAATGTAGTGACGGTGTGTGGCTGGCACACAAGTCGTCCATCCAAACTCAGTTAATTTTCTTAATCGTATTTGACTGGGGTGGGCAACATGAGCAAAATTAATATTAACACTCACTTTTTATTATCTTTAACACTATCTTTTGATATTATTCATTCACAAGGCAAAATGAAGAAACTCATATTCATCTCATTAAGACAAATACATGTAATATGTTAATTAAAAAAACTGTCAACTTGTTATCACTAATTGACACATCTGTGAAAGAGTTCCATCCATATGAGAATTGCGTGACTATCATTTCCTTGAATTATTGCCCAGCCTTAGTTCTGGCTGAATGAATTAACCAGGGTTTACCTTTTACCTGCTCATCCATCAAGTCCACAGGATAGACAACATTATCCATCCTTAGTTTGGATAATATATTGCATGAAGTCAGTAATACCCAATTTAGTATAATCAACATCAAATCTAAAATAACATTTTCTGGTAATTAATTGAGTCAATATTGTGCTGCCTGACTAAACCAAGATTACCCAGCCCATGGTATATATGTGTATTTTTATATAAGACATATTTTCATACAAATATATAAATATATATACATATATGTATATAGGTGTGTGTGGTGTGTGTAAACTGTATATTTATAGATGTATACATTATATATGTATGCATGTATGTATATATATATAATTGTGTGTGTGTGTGTATGTGTAATATTACACACACACAATACAGTACATATTTATATATACAGTATGTGTGTATATATACATACACACACATATATATAATTAGACACATATGTAATTTGTATATGTGTGTGTGTGTGTGTCTGTATATGTGTGTGTGTTGTGTATGTATGTATGATGTATATATATATATTATATATATGGATGCATGTGTGTATGTATGTAGTATATGGTATATATGTGTGTGTATATATATATGTGTATTGTGTGTATATATGTGTGTGTGTATGTATGTATGTATGTATGTATGTATGTATGTATGTGTTTATATATGTGTGTGTGTGTAGACTAATGAAGTTGCGTAAGAAGTCTGCCTGGCTTGGGGCAGAGGTATTGTCCCTCTCTGTTAGTATCACTACGTCCTGCTCGGCTCTGCTCTCACTGTAAGCTTGTTTTCATTTCATATCGAGGTGACCTTTTCATAGTCAGCGGCCTCTCCCCAGCATTCTCGCTCTGCACTGTCCTTTTGGAAGCCCCTTGCTTGCTCTTTATCTCATCACCAAAACACAGGCAGTGCGCATGCTCGCCTGGCGTGTTTGCTCTGCTGATGAGGCCTGCTCTGCCTTTGTGATTAGTGCGAGGCGCCGTCGCTACTTGGCAGATTTGTGCAATTTAATAAATCTTTCTACCCTCTTATCTTCTCAGCAAATCTGACATTTAAAGATGACATTTGTTTCGGTCATCATATTGAAAGACAAATAACTATGTTGTGTTGTTGATGCTAGTGATTAGCTATCTGCAGGCTGCTAAAAGGAAAAGGTTAGCATTGAATCAGTAGTTGGCTCGCAGACACATGACAGAATTTAGTCATCTGATTGCTGAAAGATGAGCTTTCAAATGACTTTTTATTAAAAGTGAGAATTTCTTGTTGACCATGCATGTGGATTGATCAGCTTGTATCCAGTTGGCAGGTTAGACCTTGGTGCTACTTTAAAATGATCTAGTGAAAATCTTGATCCATTAAGTCATTTGTTGCTTGCTGGGAGATATACAATGATGAGCTCAAGCCGTTTGATCTCTTAATTCCAAACTTGGCTCTGTTTAACGGGGATCAGCTCCTGCTTAGGATGCATTTCTGTCAGACCTGAGCAGTTTTATTGCAGAGCCACTGATCCCAGTTGAGCCAAGACAGACGTGTTCACTGCCAGTCCTGCAAGGGCCTTCCAGATATATGCAAGATGTGAAGGGGGGGGAAGCTGCTCATGCCTAACCCAGACATTAGCAGAGGTGGGACAGGAATGCGTCCAGATAGGGATCCGTAAAAGGGGGAGAGTATGGCAGTTTGACAACAGAAAGAGAGATACACAAAGATGGGGAGAGATACAGTCTTACAAACACTCTAACTCACATCCAATGACAAGAGAAATGAGTGATGATGACATATTTAGGTGTTAACGCAGAGTGATGCAGATTGAAAATGTCTAATTTTATTTTCCAGAATGATTCACTGGGCGGGACGCATCGAGAAGGAGCTGGAGAAGGTTCTGCAGCACGTCACCGGAACTCAGCAGATGAGATCGGTAAGTTGAAGTTGCGCTTGCATGTGACGCTGCGCTTTTACTGAATTATTAATCCGTAAGATTTCACTGGGCGAGGTTGTACATTATAAACTCCTGTCTGTCTGTGTGTGTGTGTGTGTGTGTGTCTGAGACAATGATTTAGTATGAGCACTGCAAAAAATGTTGATCCTTTAATGAGATTCAGGTTTAGTATTAAACTGTATTCTCTGAGATCATTTTACGCTGAGATAAATATATCTATAATTTCCTTAAATTTTTCCCTAGTAAGATACATGGAAAAAACATGAATGGGGACATCTTTCTTTGTTTTAAGAAGCTGGTTTAAAAAAATTTATAACATTTGGCACATTTACCAAATGGTTTTGGTTTTTTTGTGTCTCCCCTTTTCTTCGCGGGGCTGTATGAAACCGTTCATCTTGTGGAGAGCAAGGGTTGGCAGAGGTTTGAAGCAGTTTCTCTATTTTTGCTAGTGCCATTTCCTGTGTTTCCCGGGTTTGAAATGCCCCTAGATAATGTTCATTTTTCTTTGGTGATGTGATTCCCCACCCTACTCCTTTGGGGTTAATGTACAGTACAGTGGTTAGGCGATGGCTGTTTGTATGGTGGGCATTGAGGATTCCAGAGAGGAGGAATGATTGACACGATTGTGCTGGTGTAAAGGTTAGTGCCCCGTAGGGATATCAAACACTCGACGCAAAGAGGGATGATTTTTAGATCTCCATTTAAAAAAGACGAAACAGAGAATGTTTTACCCATCAAAATTTTTCCCTTTTCACCGTTTTACCAGAAAAGTGGTTTCCAGTATTCCACGGTCTCTGGATTTTTTAAATGACAGTAGACCCTAAAATAATGTTACACATCGTTTCAAGGTGAAACTGCATTTTGTTGCTGTCGGATAAAAAAAAATTGGTATCTTCAAAATCTCAGTTTCACCAACTGTAAAAAAACAATCTTGATTTAAGCTGGGTGACAAATCATTTTTAAGGGTTTCTCACTGAATCACTAAACTTGGAGAGGCATTGTTTCACCAGAAAGTCCCAAAATCTTTACTGGATATATGACACAACTCATAATACATGCAGACTTTGTTAGTGATGTTCACATTTAGGGGTGCAACTTGCGATTATTCCATTGATTAATCAATCGAGTAATCAGATAAGAAATACTTTTGCTAAAAATAAGTTGGGTCACTTAAAATGAACAACTAGTTAACTATATAACTAAACTATTTTTTTGTGTGCATTTTTAGGCCTTTATTTGACAGGACAGTCAAAGATATGTAAAGAGAGAGAGGGGGAATGACATGCAGCAAAGGGCAGCAGGTTGAAGTTGAACCTGCTGCATCAAGAAGTAAACCTCTATATATGGGCGACTGCTCTACCAGCTGAGCTATCTATGGAGCTAGATTTGTTTCTTTAATACATGCCAGAAAATAAATGATCTGATAGAAAAAAAATGTATAAGATTATTTCTCTTTCTGAAATTATTTCTGAGAAAACAAATCTCTCTCAGAATACTTTTTTAAACTCTCAAATATAGCTCCAGCGGGACACGGAGCGCCTCACACCCGGTATCAGAGGCCCAACCCCCCTGGAGCTCTCCGCCATTGTTGGTGGAATATCAAGCTAGCGTAAGCAAACTAACCAACCAGCCCGCTTATAAATAAATACCTTTTAGTCATCAAAACACTTTTTAACAGTCAAACTGAAACACCGCCAGGTGGCCTGTAGCCGCAGACGGACTGCCATCAGTGGCTATAACGCGTGCCAAGTTCTCCATCCCTGCCGAGAATTATATCCACAAGGGAAAATAATGATTTTATAAGGCAAAGAAGCTACTGTTTAAAAGCTCGGCTATATACACTTCTTTGTCATTTTCATCAATGATGATTATAATTTAAGAACGTTTCTAGATATCAGTGTTTTATTATCATTTTTCTTCCTACCTGGATGCAATTCTTGGCTGCAATGAGGGTTAAGAGATGCATTATTCAGCAGAAATGATTGTTGCAGCACAAGCGTGTGCAATTCTTGGCAGGGATGCAAAATGTGGGTACAGCATCAGCAAAGCAAACTCTACCGGGTAGAGTTAACACTGCTACCGGGTGTGGGAATCCGTGTCCCGCTGGAGCTCAGATCGGATCATTTCAAGGTCAGCAGCGAAGCTTTTTAGCAATGTTTCCACGTTGGCCGATCCCAGCTGATGGCGGTCCGTCTGTGGCCGCAGGACCTGGAGCTCACCGCCAGTGTTTCAGTTTGACTGATAAAATTGTTAAAATGATTGAAAGGTATTTATTTAGTGGGCTGACTGCTAGTTAGCTAACACTAGTTTCCGCGCTCAACTAAGGTAGTGCATCTATGACGGTGACAATAGGCTTGTTCGAGATAAACTGCGCCTCGCCTGTAAAGTGGACGAGAGCAGGCGACAGCAACAGGAGGCGGGGACAACAATCC
Organism: Etheostoma spectabile; assembly: GCF_008692095.1. Taxonomy (NCBI): domain Eukaryota; kingdom Metazoa; phylum Chordata; class Actinopteri; order Perciformes; family Percidae; genus Etheostoma; species Etheostoma spectabile. The sequence continues at coordinate 15,574,161 of NC_045736.1, forward strand.
GCATTCAAGTCGGACAGTTGACAGAAACAGTGTGGTGTGATTCCGATTTAATGAAATGTTATCAGGCCCACATATCAGCTTGTCCATAGTCTCTAGTTGTTTGAATTATGAAAGAGTAGCTGTCAAAATGCTCTACATGCGATCTGTTGCTGATTTTAACAGACGATGATCCGTGATCTGAACGGAGTTAGTCTCTCTGACTAAATGTTACTATCAGCCACACAACATGTGTTCTGTACAGAATAACACTTTAAATCAGACAAACAGCAATTAAAATCCCTCATTCAATATCAATAAAAAGTTTATATAAAACTTCATCATGTTTTTTCCCAACATGCTCTGGGTCCGTCTGAGTCTTGCAGTCGGTGAAAAGCAACTGCACTGTCTGCGTCTCAGAATTGCGGCCGCCTTGCTCTCGCGAGATTATCGTTGCCTACGTGTGCATGACGTCAGAGCAAGTCGGGATCAAGTCGGACACAAATGTAACCGGCGATCACCGGCGATCACCGTGATCGCCGGTGATCGATTCTGCTCGGACCTGGCTCATCTTGAACGAGCCTATTGGTGTATTGATTCAGATCGACACCCAAGACCATAGACAGTTAAAGAAAGAGCTTGTCTTGCCCAAGACAAGATGGTGCTCACCCGACTGACCAATAGGAACGTGGTCCTGCCCATGACATGAAAACGTTTTTGAGAATTTTTTCACACTGATAGCAAAAAATATATATTTGAGAATTTAAGAAGTGTTATGAGAGAGATTTTTTTTCTCAAATAATATAAAAAATTTCAAATTTATATTTTAGTCTCAAATATTATTTTTTGCTATTGGTATGAAACCTTTTTCACTCAATTTTTTTTTCTCTAATATAGTGCTTCTTTGCTATCAGTGTGATAACTTTTTCTCTCAAACTTTTTTTCATCATTTACATCATTTATTTTCTCGCATGTAATAAAGAAACAAATCTAGCTCCATAGCTATTCGGGTGCCATTTAATTTCCTTTTTAAACAAAAGCTACATTTTATTTTATTAAGTGCGGCGGTGGGGCCGCTGGGTGTGCTAGCTAACAAACTCTTGTCTCATTTGTGGTCTGAAAAACAGTAAATTCATCTAATTCAGTGCCCAATATTGCAATATTCCAAGTGACTGTAGCCGTCATTTTTTTTGAAGACGGAACTTCAGTTAGCGGCTGTAGTAACTTGAATTCAGCCAGTTCAAGACCCAGGGTAGGCGCTGGGTATAACTTGTTAACCCAATCTGGCGTGGAGTCGGGGTGGTCCAAGATCATATCCACATCTTCTTCACATGTGAAACGCAGTGCGATCTATGTGGTTATATGGATTAAACAAAACTTCCATGCAAATTATTTGCATCAATGATTTTTTAGTAATTAAGTAACTTAAGGAATCGTTTTAGCCTTACTAAAAATATTCGTCCATCCCAGTTATTTCTTGTGTAGGGTGCCCATATGGTTGTGTGTACATGTGTATACTGGCCTGACAGTGTGCGCAGAGTGGGTGTGAAAGAACATTTATCATGGCCCCAAACAGGAGTCGTCACAGGGTGTGCTAAATGGCCCAGCATGCCTAGAAAGCCATTTTCTAAATGGATGCCTCTCTCTATACGTGTGTCTGATAGAAATCTTCCCAGGGCTATGCCGGCTGGTAACAAGATTGCCTCCCTCTGCGCCCCCTTCCTTTTCATGCGCAGTTTATTCTCACAGACAAAAAAAATGTAAAGTGTGTGCAAATTATTTTTGAGTTTGTCTTACATGGAAAGAGACAAGTAAGTAAGTTGAATATAATGTGGTCTGTTCAGTTATTCTCAGTTGATATTTTATTTTTTCTGACAAGCTAGGTAGCGGGTGAAAGAGACAGAAAGGCAGAGACAGGGCTGCACAAAAATAGCAGAATGTGTTTAAAATTGGTCAACTTCAGAAACTACACAGGGATGTACCACGTTTTGTATGTGTTTCATGCCAAAAATAAATAAAAACTCAAGTTATTTAAATGGTTAAAATCAAATTCTAATATATTCTGGCCAGGTTTGGTCAAGATGTTATTCTTCAGCGGGGGAGTGAAAGGAAGATAGAGGGTGAGTGATGTATCAGGGCAGTTGGAAGTTTCGAATGGAAGAATGGTGTGTGTGGATAGACAAGGAGAGTGGGCGGCTTTTATAGCGGGGGGGGGGGGGGGGGGATGTTTAGAGAGAGAAAGGATGAAGAATGGCTTGACAATTGAGATGGATGTTCAGGCGGTTTTGAGAGTATATTTATAGTCCAACTACTTAAGATGGATGAAATGATAGAAGGGAGGGACAAGAATTGGTAAATTTAAATGTGTGCAGACGGATGCTGTTTATAGTCCTTATCTTCCTCATTATCCTGTGTGCTGCTGTGTTTGATGTGTTACAGTATGTGGTGATGAGAGGTGGCGGTCGACACTGGCATTGTTTCCATATCCTCGGGCTTATTCATAACAGTTTTAATAGGCGCACACGAGCAGTGCGGCTACACCCACATACTGTCATTACTGTGATTTGATGGTTTATCAGAGATACAGGCAGATAATATTTTTATGGACATATTTAGACACCAGGTGGAAACTTTTTCACTGTACTGTATCTGTAAGATAACTACATAGAGATGCTCATATATACCTATGGTGGAACAAGTATTCAGAAGGTAAAGTAACAGATCTTGAATGTCTTATGTAAAAGTACACAAGTGTTATCAGCTGAATGTACTTAAAGTATCAAAAGTAAAACTACTCATTCTGGAGCAGAATAGCCCCAGCAACTGATAAATAATTGTCAATTGACACTATGTAAGTAGCATTTTATTGTTGTAGCTAAAGTGGAGCTAGTTTTAACTACTTACTATGCAGTTAGGTAGCTTAGTCCAGTGGTTCCCAACCTATGGGTCAGGCCCCCCGCCAGTGGGTCACAAGAGCTAAACGGTTATATGATAGGTAATGGGGTAGGTAAGAATATAAAAAGTTCTGCTGCAGAAATTATGTATTCAGTCTTTAGACTTTTCTCGAGTCTTTACGCTTATGTAAAATTTTGGATAATTTCACGTCTGTGGGCCATGAGGAGTTATTGAAATGAGATTCTCTCAGACTATTAGGCTAATTTAAAGGGGAGTCTGTTTTTGGTGGAACTACTACAAACTCTTTGACATCTGAAACAAGACAGGGAGTCCTAATTAGATGTTGCTTTTTAGGAGTCAGAAGCCCAAAAGATTTGGAACCTCTGGTTAATGTTTTTTAAAGTACACTATTTCCCTGAAATGTAGTGGAGTAATAGTATAAAATATCAGAAAATGGAAATATCCAATTAACTTTTGTACAGTACTTGAGTATAATGTACTTAGTTACTTTTCACCATGACACTCGCAAACTTGCAATAAGCACACACATGCACACAGAGTCACAGCTTTAATTTAGCAAGCCTCTTAAATGGTGATGCCATGCAACATATGTTGAACTCTCTCAAATTCATTTCAATAAAAAGAGTCTAATCAGCATGAATAATTTAACCCGGTGCTCACATGACTGCTCCTGAACCCCTTGGTTTAGTCTGGCACTCTGCAGGTCTGCACTCTATGGATCTCCACGCCCTCTCCTCCGGCTATTTGCTGCTCTTGATCACTGTAAACCTGAGGCCGTCGTACATCTCGATCAATATATCCATACGTGGAAACGGGGATAGACAGAGACCCAATTAATGGGTCTGGGATTCATCTAGTTTTCATATGAGCTAAAATCTTTCACTTCACCAAGTACTATTTTGATCTCTTTCCTTTAGGTTTGCCCTTCACTCTGTGCGTCTCTTTGTGCTGTGTAGTCAACACTACTACAGTCGGCCCGCTGACCTCATGTTGGCAGCAGGTTTATCTCAGTTCAACACAGATTTTCTTGCCTCTAGTGCTTACTGTGTGTGTGTGTGTGTGTGTGTGTGTGTGTGTGTGTGTGTGCGTGTGAAGTTGTGTGTTGTTGTGTTGTGAGCTGTGGTGTTGTGTGTTGGTGTGTGTTTGTTGTGGGATGATTGTTTGTGTGCCAGTCGTGAATCTCACTTCTGAACTTCTCTTTCTTAAACAATTGCTGAAGCCAGTGGCTAAATGATACTGTATAGGTATGTTTTTATGACTGTGGAGATATGATTTCAGGCTGTAAACCAGTTCCAAAGTCTACTCAACCTTCTGCAAACCTCCCCCGCCTTCTAAAAAAGGAAGTTGCTCACAGCCAAGACAGCCGACCCCAACAAACAGATACCGTATCTCCTAGAAAGTGCACTGATGGATTTACTCACTATTGCTGACTACAGACATTTCCAATAATCTGTCTCAAATGCCCAGCGCTATACTAGACATCACCCCTGCTCTCACTCCACAACCCCCGTCCCCACTTACTAAAGCTAAAGCTTCACCCCCCCCTCCTGTCTGCTGATCCATCACTGGACGATGACGTGAGGGCTGATCAGTGCCATTTGTTCCTGGATTTAATAGCTCGTTCAGCCTGTAGATAGTTTACAGGAAGAGTTGAAGGCTCCTCCTCCCTAAATGAAAAGTTACCTTTAAAGGAGAGAGAGAGAGATAGAGAGAGAGCTCCTCTCTCAGCTCTCCTCCCTCCCTCCCTTCCCTTCCCCTTCCCTTCCTCTCCATCTTCTGGCCTGGACCTACACAACAGCAGCTTGTTATCTGGCTGTGTGAAACATCACAGGCTATTTCTGCACGATGGATAGTTTACTCTCCGGCTCCGCTTTTCTCTCCTGACCGCTCATCCTAAGTATCCCTCAGTCATTGTGTAGCATGCATCAATACACACCTCCCTTTACTCTTATTGAGGTCTTTATGTTAACCTTAAAGGTCCTCTAAGCGATGTCGCGCGTGTTTTAGGCTACAACATTTGTTGTCACATACAGCAAACCTCTCCTCACTATCCACAAGCTGCCTGTCCCCAGAACCCACTGTAAACACGGTCTCTGTAGACAGCCCAGGGTCTACAAACGGCAACAAAAATAAACTGCGCCCACCTGCACCACAAAGCATACACAAACAGTGTGCCAGCGTTCCAGCGTTCCAGCGTTCCAGCCAATAACCGAAGGATTTGGGGGTGAGGGTGGGGGGTTAGTGCGCGGAAGCACTGAAGGGAGGGGACGGGATGAGGAGAAGGGAGGGGCAAGCTAGTCTTGTTTTGTTTGAAAATACTTTGAACGTTAACAAGAAGTAACTTCACCCAACATCGCACCTTTAATGAATACATAATAACTGCTATTTTAGCACATCTACGGCAGCAGTAAACCCTGTCTTGTCATGCTGGTGTAAAAACTAAAGTTTTTAGTACAATGAAGCATTTTCCAGGGTCTGACTTTTTTCAACTCCAATACTAAGTTAAGATCTTAATTTCCTCTTATATAGTGATTGTTGTTTGTTCTTTATCTGAAAATAATGCCTGCATATGTCTGCATGAATATGTATAATTTGTTGTTGATGACATGCACTGGAAGCACTTGCTATTCCACCCCTGAAGCAAGATTGAAACTAAACACACTTTAGTTATAACTGATTAAAATTAGTCATTATTATCCCCGGGGATTTCAAAACATGATTAGGGATGGGTATCGGTTTAGGAAAAAAAAGAGAGTTTTGTTATTTGCACTACAAAAAAAAGATTTTCTTGATATACTTGAAAACAAATTCCACAGATCTTCAATTAATTTGACCCTGTGTTGTTTGCCCCCACCCTGTGGCCCCATCAAATGATGAGCAGGCTGCGGCTTTTCACGCATTGCTTAAGTATGATGCATGATAATCAAAAATTAATTGTGCATCCTAGATATTATCCATCCCTTTCCGTGTCCTCGTGGGTGTACTGTCAAAGGTTAAACCTGGCTTCATCCTATTCAAACATCCCATGTGCCAGTCCTGGGAAAGAGCGGTCATCAGGGTTACACATCAGGACCATGAAAGCTTAGACATGGTCTGCTAGCGACCCACTTTTTAATTAGTTTGGAACCCTTGTGTAACTCACATTTCTCTATTTGTTTGCCAGGTCTAGCATTTACTGTGGATTTACCCCAAACAAAAATAAAAATAAAACACACAAAATAACCGTGGACATTAGAGGTACATAAACCCAGTAGCAAGCTGAACGTTGAGCAGTGTGAGAGCTGGTCAGCACCATTACTCCCAGGCTCAGACTCCTCTGGGCTGACAGGAGAACAGAAGGGCACATAAATGCACACTATTTATTTTTCAGCCTTTTTTTTATTGGTTTTCTGACACTGGGACAGGTTACAAGGATTCCTCAGCTCCCCAGCATGATAGCCTGGCACTGGTTAGCGGTGTTTATATAAATGAAAATACATATATCTGCAGAGTGCAGCCGTGCATGCAGATATTGCCAGGTTGGTATGAGAAGGAATTACTTGAATAGCTTTGCAGTGAAATTGTAACAGTTAAGAAAACCTAGTGTCAGTGCCCTGCCTTCAGTTTAAATATAGTGTTATTTTTTTTATACAATAATAACTGCTGATATTTCCCCCAACATTTAGAAAACGTTTTTGTGGTGCTGAGCCATCGCAAAACCTCCACAATTGTAACATATTTTGAACTGAAATGTAACAGCAAATCTTATAATGATAGGAATTTCAAAACAATCCTCAAATTATTTCTGTTGGTATGATTCTATTAATTAGGTAATCTGTCGTCTTTTATTTTGAGACCCTCGGCAGATTTGTCCGTTCCTAGACATCTCTGCCTTGAAAACAAAGGTGTTTGTTTTTGACTTTCTTCAGGTTTAAACTGCTCAGTCTCAGAGTAAAGCCCGCCGACTGAAATCAATAAAGAAGGCTTTGAAGACACAGTGCTACACAGTGCAGTGAATAACCAGGATGGAGCTGTAAATGCCCACTGGGGGGAAACAGCCCCTTTAGTGTCAGCGCAGAACAAACAGAAATGGTCAGAGTCTCTGAATCTCTGACATTCTCTGTGGTATATTTGGGGCCGTTACTGGTGTAACTAATTGTTGCTTGATGAATTCAAGGAAAACAAAAAGCGGATGCATTCATACTACTATTGGCTTTTTGAGGGGAGAAAAGCAGGCCTTGCACTTGTTTAAAGGAAGACAATATAGCATTATGTGTCAAAATAGGATTAGAGGTCTGCTAAATCTCCAGCCCTGTCAGAGGAAGATGCTTTATTTTGCATACGCTGCAAATCTTTTCTCCTTGTCTCCATCTCTCCATACTATTATATGCAGTGTGTGTGCGCATGCTTGTGCGATTTTCAGCCGTCTTCTGTTTGATGTTTCAGAGAGTGCATGACGTGTCTTTGGCACTATCTGTGCTTGATAGAGAGAACAGAGAAAAACGGGTACAGTTTCCTGAGTGGGTTGCAATGGTAATGTAGAGTGGCGTGATGCCCTAGAAAATTCCAGGTGTGAAGTGCTTTATTTATTCCACTGCAGAGGGAGTGCTACTCTGTGTGTGAAGTGGTAGGTTCTGCGTTTATTTTCCATTGTGAACAAAATGTATTTGTTTCTTTTACGGCTGGTTGTGCACGTGAGAGAGTTTGGGTGTGCTCAAGTCTCAGAGGTTTTGTTCTCTTCTTCTCTTCCTTCTCCACCTGCACTAATCTGTGGTTGATTGGTCACAGTTCTGAATAACTTTAATTGGCTTGCCTCAGTAGTGGGTGGTTCTTAAACGCCAAGGTACTGTGGAAGTCCTAGAAAAGCTTTTCCATTTTTGCTCATGTAGGCAGGAAGGACTCTACTGCCATCTAAAAGGGGGCTCTTCAGAAGTGCTACCTACTGGCGCCTGGATAGCTCAGTTGGTAGAGCGTGCCCCCATATGTAGAGGTTTACTCCTCGACGCAGCGGCTGCCGGTTTGACTCCGAACTGTGGCCCTTTGCTGCATGTTGTTTGCCGTCTCTCTCCCCTTTCATGTCTTCAACTGTCCTGTCAAAATGAAGGCCTAAAATGCCCAAAAATAATCTTAAAGAAAAAGAAGTACTACATCTTTTAATTCGGCAGATCCTAGTGTCTTCTGCCTTGTTCTCCTTAAAACCTGGAAGAAAAGCTTCCCCTTCCTCCACAGTCTATCCTCCCTCTTCTTTGGCATTGAACTGTACTCACTCTCATCTCTGCCTGCCTCTGGGCCTTTTCCCAGGACTTTGTTGTTTGATGGGATTTGTGCTCCACCACTACAATTGCTGCGTTACACATATACTCATGCATGTGCATTAATGCAAACATATATTTGCAAACACATACAGTTCATCCATTCAGTATACAAACCTTTTCTCCTAGAAATTACATGTGTATACCACACATTTTCAACAGCAAATTCGTTTTGAGATAAAATTTATTGCCAACTGAATTACGATTTTATAAATTAGTAATTAAGTAATTAAAGTATCAGCCCTGCTGCAAAATGTTTGCACTAAACATATCCGAAATCGCTAAACTAAAGCATAATTAATGTTTTCATGGCAATGTTTAAGCACTTATCTACTTGGTTAAGGTTGGCTAGTCTTGGTTAATCTTTGAAAAAGTCAAAAGTGAGCTGAAGCGCAGACAGGATGTGTTCACTTTTATCACTATCAAATTTAAAGTGCCTGTGTAAAGAAATCACTTTTTGGGGGATTTGGGGTGTTATTTGAAAAAAAAGCTATCCATGCTGTTTTGAGTGAGATACAGGTTTCTGAATGTCCTCTGCCTTCAGTCTCCGGGTGAGCTGCTCAAATCTACACGCCTTTCTACGTAACTAGCCGCGACAAGGTGGCGCCCACCTGCAACAGTAGCACATCCTAGCCCTAGAATGCCAGCTTGTTCTCAAAAAATCTGCTACACACCCTAGTTCACCATAATCTACATAAGAACTACTTACATGCGCCCTACTTACTTACAATTGCGCCCTTGTTTAGAAGAAGTCTCCCAGCTAATCCTGCCTTGTACTGACCAAAATTGGAGAAAGCGTTATCTAGCCTATGGGATCTTACTTAGCTACTGCGCATGTGCGACTCCCAACAAAGATAGTATTGAAGTGAGATGTCTCACTCTGTAGCTAAAACAGAGACCTAAACACACAGGGTGAAAATAGGATACACAGCAATGTGCTGTAAAAAAAAATACAGTTATGAACCTGAAAATGAGCATAATATGGCCGCTAATCAGAGTGCTCTTGATTTTTAAACCTAACCACAGTCCAAAGTCCTGTGGTTTGTATACCCCAACTACCTCCCCAAAAATTGCGAGTGGTACAAATTAGTATGTTCTTTATCAGAAAAAACATAGCCCATGAACGTATACTAATCCAGTAATCTTCTAGGTTTTCACTCAAAACCTATATGACAAAACAAATTACTTGTATATATAACATGATTTAGAGAAGTTACATTGCAAACAAATGCATAAATGTACTAGTCTGGCTATCACCAGACCAAGCTCAATCTTTAAAGATTGCAGGGCAAAATCAAATCGCTGGCAGATCAGGCTGGGTTTACCCAGTCTATAAATGTACAGCAATTAATTTGCCAAATTTGCCATATTGATTGAAATGATACAATCACAACACTGCTCATTTAGTCATCATCTGTCTTACAAAAAAAGACAAGGACAGGTTACGCTGTTGCCGTTTTTTGACCGTCAGAACTTATAGACCTGGAAGAGTCTAATAAATGCAGGCTAGTATAAATTATTAATGGAGCTCAAAGCAGAATGTAATAAAATGGCTAAAACTCACACCATCACACGTTAGACTGGTTAGAGACACAAAGAACACCTATTTTTTCTGTGTGTGTGTGTGTGTGTGTGTGTGTGTGTTTCACAGTCAAATTGAAAAATAATGAAAAGCATTTCCATTCCCCCCAACCGATATTATAGTTTCATTTTTCAAACTAAAACTGTTCATCTTTTTGATACTCATCAAACTGAAACAACAGCTTTTCCCCAATCCAGCATGTTGTTAATGCTGCTGTGTTATTTTAATAACAGCTTCACTTTCAAATAGTTTTAAAAGTGTGCTACCACAAAAACAAATCAATGATTAATGCTAACATAAGCCCATTGTTTGTATTCATGGGAACTGTGGTTGGCTCTGTATAATTGGCCAGACTTCTAACTTGACAGCTTGTCCAGTAAACTGAAATCCAAGTGAAGAATGTTTTTAGTAATAATTCTGGCACTCAGACTGACTTCTTGTTTACTTTTTTTCTTTTGCCAGTTTAGATGTGGTGGTCCATTGTTGCAGTTAAATAACAGCGCTATTTAAATTAGCACTTGCAATAATTACCATCTTGTAACATGTACTGTGTTTGTAAATGACACAAGCTTAATGCAATATGAACACATAAATGACAAGGCTGTGGACCTTTGGGAATGCGGAAATCAATCTTGAAAATTGTTTTAGAATTCTTTTTTTTTTTTTTATGAAAGTTGCCGACTACTGAGAATCAAACTGATATGTTCAAATTTCATTCTGACTATTTTTGCTGTATAACTGCAGTATCTGCTTTACATAGGTATTGTGTGTGTAAGCCAGTAGTCTGTTTTGCCTCCAGGCAGCTTAACTTCCATTATCATGTGGATGTGGATGGCATATGAGTGGATGTTTGGAGATGCTCAGAAGTTAAATCCTGAAGAGGGCAATGGATTTAAGACTCACTGACACAGTAACGTTAAACTTTTATTGGTGTTTTAGTGCTATACAGTATGGGATATGAGCTGAGGTATTTCCTGTGTGTTTGGATTCATATGGCTACATGAGTGGACTCTTGAGTCTTTTAGTGGGATGAAAACACCTATGTATTGGGTGCACGCCGTGTATGTGTGCGCAGGCATGTGTTTATGTGAACTCTGGACCACCAGTTCATTTCACACACAGACAGACATCAAAGGTGGTTTGAATTAACCCTGGGTGTCGGGGCCGCTCTGCATGCCATCCTCAATTTCACATCTCTGCTGCTCCAGCAGCACCAAACTTACATGCCCATTCATATTGAAATGAACAGATGGAGTTTTGCCACGCAAGCACCGAATCGCCATCCCTCACTAAGAAAGATAAAACTTCAAAAGAGCAGAGATACATTCGGATCTGTTTGCAGGTGGTGGTGCTGTGTGTCGTCGCAGGTGAATTGAAGGTGTTCTGTGTCTCTGAGAAAGTGTGGGCAAAGTGCGGGTACCATGTTTTTCTTATTAAAGCAGGTCAGTTGTGTTTTCATTACAGCCCTCTTTCAAATGCCGGCTCCCTTTCTCCTTGATTAGACACTGCAGAAATGATTCCATGGTCACACACACCCACAGCTACACACATCAAAGCATATGTGCCTCACCTCTTTTAACTCCCTTTTAAAACCATAACTGATTGCGGTGGTCTCACCATATTGTCTGCTTGTGTGTCCAAACGTTTTTTTGTTATTGATTGTTTTGACGGGATAGTGTTACCTCTCCCTTTGCCTGCAAACACTCATTTTCACATTTTCACCTCATCCTGGCAGCTAATTTAATTTTATATTGTATTTATTGATCTGGCCAACTTCAATTTCCTGCAGTGGCTCGATGCTGTTACATGATGAAAGCCATGATGTAGATGAACAGGCGACGGATGGCGAGGATGGAAACGGAACTGAAGAGTATGATGATGATAATTTTCTGCGGGTGATTGCGATGAGTTGTATGCTGATTAGAGCATCGTCTGAAAATGGCTGGGGTCACTGCAGTGTAGGTAAAGCCATCAGCTGCACTGTGTATTTTTAATATCTTCCAACCATCGGTAGGCTGCCGTAGCAGCTATTCAGTAAACACATTCATATTTCATTAATCTGGCCTCTCCCCGCCCCTCCCCCTGAGAGCCTCTTATTGTCTCCTTTAGGAGTTGTTCAGTAATCCACTGAGACCGTACCTCATCCTACAGTGTTACCTGCACCCACACACATTCACACTCTGTTGTAAGTACTATGGTAGGAAGTCTTTTACCATGGTTATTTAGCATACACTTTCTGAGTCCATGATGGTTAAATGTAACACTGTATAGGACAACTGTTACATACAAATACACCTTGCTTTCCCCCTTGCACTTGTGCTATTGTGTGTAAGTACATTCACATTGTTGTTCATACTGAAGACACACAAATAGTTGTAAAACTACTTAAAATAAGTGGATGCTCTTTAAACAAAATATCATCTAATGTTTGGTTGTTGCCTTTTTTTACCTGGTACATGTTTCAAGATGGTATATTTTTGTCATGTCTGGAATGTTTACACCTGTGCTTTTCCTATTGTGACATGGTGGAATGTCTTTAGAAAAAAAATTGAGCTGATAAAGACTGTGATGTGGTGGAAATCTCTGGAACATGCTAGTATTTTAAGTGGACTTTGAGTTAGTTAAGTTTAAAGGGCAGGAAGTTCTAAAACTAAATATAATGTACATATGGAACCAAACATACCAACCAACATTTTAATTGATATATAAGTTATGTCATTTTATATTTTCAGCCACAGCGCATTTCACCCAATTGAAAGGACAGCATTTCTAAACTATCCATAATCTTTTTTTTCTACTGGATGAAGAGTATGGCTCTAAGAAAGTAACATAGATTTACACTTAATAACCCAAGCGATCAAGTTAATGATACAATGTCCCTGTCATCATGTTGACTACAAATAAGAGTCCCTTTCTGCAAATAGAATTGAAAATGAGCTAATGATTGGCACTAATAGTTCTCCATTACCCAACATCATTTAAAATCATTCTAGGGCTGTATTGAATGTCTTTTCTTTCCATTCGAATGTTCTATTGAGGTTTTCGAATGAAGCTTTGAGTCTCTGTTGTCATGTTTTATGATGCCATCACCCTAAATTAAAAATAAGATTTATAACCAAGTGAATGCAGATACATAAGCTAAAATAATCTTTTTTTTTAATTTACTAGAGCTACCTATTGGATCATACCCTTAACTAGTGGAACAGTCACGCTACACCACCAGGCAGCCTCTTTTTGGTTCAGAAACATTTCTACGCAGTCACCATTGAATATTATATTAGTGTAGCCTAATCTTCATCTGCAACTGTGCAGAAATACAAGGTTTAAGTAGAATATACTGTACATGCAATAGAATATGCATGCAATAAAAGGAATGTTGATGTAGAATTTGAATGTCAACGTCATCAATGAAGCTTTGAGGCTTTAAAACTATTCGATACAGCCCTAGATCTGAAGGAGCGCATAACCTACCACACGGAGACTTGAAGTTTGTCAAATAACATTCTTTTAAGAGTTCTGTAGAAGGCAATTACTTTATAGCCTTGCAGAGTTAAATTCAGACTGATTATGGATGTAATTTATTTCTGCATGTCAATAAAATGGTAATGGGTCATTGCTTATAAGTAGCATTTTTAGTTGAGATCCGTCCCCTAGTTCTTGTACCACACAGAAAAGAACATTTGTCTATGCCCATAATGAAGGCTTGTTGTAAATTTTCCTCATATGAATTATTCAGTTGCACTCAGCTGAACTGATCTTGGTGCATTTGTACATTGTGTGCGTGTTTGTAGCTGCTCCAAATAAAGATGACGTTACAGGTCTGCAGAGTGGGGGAAAAAGGGATAAAGCTGTTTGTATTAGATAGGGTTTAGCTTCCAATGAGGATGATAAATAGTCCATCCAGGACTGATTGCGCCTCATAATGTAATACAAAGTCAAGGATCCAAGAGCGTAGTGTGTGGTGTGTGTGTGTGTGTGTGTGTGTGTGTGTGTGTGTGTGGTGTTGTGTGTGTGTGGTGTGTGTGTGTGCGTGGTGTGTGTGGTGTGCGGTGTGATGCGTGTGCGTGCGTGTGCGCGTGCGTGTGCGCGTAAATGAGAACATGAGAACATGAGAAAGAGATTCACCTACGGCCATATCATAAAGGAGACATACTGTATGTGTAGTGACATGACAACTCCCTTTTTTTTGCACGCTAGTGTGGTGTATTTGTGAGGATATATTGGCACTGAAGGGGGCTCAGGGGATTGTTTGTATGTATTGGGGGTTGCAAACAGTCTCATCTGCCAATGGTGTTAACCCTGCATGGCCTCAAAGGATCTGTAATGTTAAATTCACTGTTAAATCTGTGGAATTGTGAAGCTCTCTGCTGGGACTCCACTCAGCACCTCAGTTCCACCAACAAGACCAGTTGACATGAGCTCCTGACATGCTGACATGTACAATGCACGCTTACTCTTAAAACTTCCCTTTTTACTATAACCACATCCACACATGTCTATTTTCAAACTGTTAGTCACTTTCTTTTCTATGGCTCTTATGTCATTAAGATATGGTTGACCATGCTCTCAAAGGCATGCATCTAACACTGCTAGAGTCTGTATCTAGTGGACTGCTGCACTCAAATTAGCAGCTTTTAGTCACAGCTCTGTGTGTGACTCAACTCTACAGACTCTACGTGAGTTGATAGCTAAGGCTGAGGTCATCGGTGCGCTTCTCTCTCTGTGCATACGACATACTTAAATATAACTCCCACAGAAAAGGTGCCAAAAGTATGCATCAGTTTGCAGCAGACAATTTTCACTTGTTTAGAATGATGTAGGGACATTTTTTAAACCTAGTCCAAATCCAATTTGATTATTTTCCTGCATTGATGTCACTCATATTTTCACCACTGTTTTGTTGCACTGCAGGCATACAAACACACAAATACCTATGGAAACTGGATGCAACACTCAAAAATAAAATACTGTTGTAATAATTAGCCTACAACCTGAATTTTTTAAAATAGTGGCATGAGCGAGATTTAGTCCTAAAAAGGATTCTGCATTATTAGGCTTTCTGCAGCAGATTAAGAGCAAGGAAACCGAAAACTCCAGTAAGAGAAATGTTGTCACAACAATACATGATTGCGATAATCATCATTGCAATTAACGATAATGATTGCCAATACAACCAAACTAGTGTACAACTACAAACAGTGACCATATACCATGGAGCCAGTAGAAGTGCACATCAAACATAATAACACAACTCCTACTGACAATTGCTTAGGAAAAACTATTAAATTTTACTTTAGGTTTGTAACATGAAACTTTTCTTTGTGTTAGCTTTACTATTTTAGACTTTGGACATTGGTCAATAAATAGTGTCAATAACTGATGGCTTTCGTCACTGACAATAAATAAACAGATGGGTTCAGTTGAAGGTCCAGTACCTGAATATTAATTCTGTGTATCTTAGGTGACCATCGTATCTGTACTCGCACACACTTAAAACAAATAATGCTAAGTTACATTAAATATAAATGTGATGCTAGAAACAATGTTCATGATGTTATTTGTGCATTTTGCAAAGTAAAAGTAAATGTGTTTATAAAGGGATTTCTGCCTAGTTTCATTTACTGCATTAGTGGGAGGGCAGTAATGAATCACCCCAATTAACCCCAGATAAATAACAATTAATCAAGCCGGTATGGACAAAAACATGCTAAAAGACATAAAGCTACCTTTCAGTTATTTGATCTTGATTGTTAAAACGTAGACTACTACTTGAGATGCAGTTGGAATTTGTTTAAGTGCAAATTAGTCTGGAACTGGAGACCCAATGGAACATGTAACTCATTGATATTACTTCTTCATTGTGTTTAAATGACCACATTCTGCTTCCTATTATCCTGCGGTACGGACGGATAATCTAATAAATGAGGAGAAAATATGCAACTCAGGTAAGAGCCACGGTTAGACTTTTGTGTCTGGCTTTTTTCTAACAGACATAAAGAAATCACAGTGACAGACTCACTAAAGTGGGAATTGAAACTTACAGCTTGAAGGAGAATTTCATGAAACATTTTCCTTTGTACTGTAGCTTTGCAAATTTCTGCACCAAAGCGTAAACTTTCTGGCTCTAAAGAGGATCATTCTTTTCAGCCATCAGTCAGGCTGGTTCCCAGTACCCCTGCCTCAGATATTTCTGAAACACACAAACACTCAAGCATACATATGAGACATAAATGTTCAATCCGGAACATTTTTCATCAGTATGTCTCTGCAGCTCCGTGCCATGCAACTGGGGGGTTACATCTAACCTTTAGCATTCAATTTACTGGTTGGTTTTATCACAATGTCCAATCATTTTATATTATTATTAATATTTTTGTTTATTTTCTTCATAATACGTACTGTAATAAATGTTTTCTTACATTTCTGTTCTCACTCATGGCACTGTTACTTTATGCAAATTACCTTGATTATCTTCCACTCGGGACTAGAGGAAGCTTTGGCAACCTGTGGATTATTTTGACATTGGGATTTTTGTACAACAATGTAGCAAACCTTTTAATTGTACTGCTGCGTAATTGTTGGTTTAGTGAATTCTTTTGTTGATAAATTGAATATTACAGCAGTGCTTTATTGTGAATTAAAAGACCCTCCAGGCATGATATATATATATATATATATATATATATATATATATGCTCATTACTCAGGGTCTTAGCCTTGATTCTGAAAGGTTGTGTTAAATGTGTCTGTTAAAAAGCTTTTTTACTCTTTTTTTTTTTTTTTACAAGTAGAAAGCCGTCGTTAGGACCCAGCGTGTGTGGTGTGTGCGTTGTACGATAACATAGTAAGCAAGGCCCTGCATTGATCTCTATTTTAGTAGTGTGTTTGTAGAGCTTTTCACAGAGCGCCCAGCATGTTCAAGGGATTGATTGTTGCACACTTTGTACAAATGCTGAGTGACAGCTCATTCTTGAATGTTGTCTTCTTTTTATGCCACACAACTTTGGGGAACTGAAGCTGTCTCTTTGTGCTGTGAAGTTTGTTGTTCTAAACTGTGTCTCATCAAAACTGAGTTTCTGTTAAAAAAAAATAATATGGCAAGCATATTTTTATTTTTTATTTTTATTATCTCATGAAGTGAGAGTTTTTTGGAGAAATGTCAGGCTAGGAAAGGAAACTAAAATCTTGAGATGTTACCTCTGTTCTCCTGGCAAGTTATTTGAGTGCCACATTTGTCCTGCTTGCCATTGATTGGTAAACACTTAATATATAAAAGAGAAATGTACTTAATGTGCAGAATTTTATTAAGTGACCAATGCTAGTTTGTTTAACTATTTTTTCAATTCCACTTGTTTTTCAAACTTACTGTATATTCACATGCATGTGAGTGTGGAATGCAATGAAAATATCGATAGGTCCACAAAGTAAAGCTTAAGTTAGGACTCATACCGGTATATGCCTTAAATGTAGCAAGAGGGAAGGCAGTGAAGCCAGAAGACAGCTTTACAAAAGGCTGTGGGGTAGAGACCGCAAGGAGGAGCCCATCATTACCCATTTAACGTTAGGGCACAGACAACTCAATTACACACTTCATAAAACAGGTAAACACGCAACATGAGTACTTACTTAAAATGTAATCAGTTACAATCAGTTGAACATGTCTTATTGGAAAGTAGTGAAGGACAAAAGTATCATCTGTAAAAAGGAAAATACATAATATGTACAAAAGCTAACAAGCTTGGTTAACATAGTTCTGCTTGTTTGAGTAAATGACCTACTATGGAAATGTATATTGCAGTAAACAAAGCCAAGGTTGTTAAAACTAACTCACATTAACTACATGCGTTTAAAATGTCATGAGTTAAATTACTTCAATGGGCCTAGAACACTGATCAGAGATTGTCAGTTATCAGTTTGTTCAGTTCTGAGGTGTATTGCATGATCTTGAGAGTCAGTTATTTTATAAGTGTATAAGGCTGCAGTGTATTTAACAGTTTGTAAGGAAATCAAAAGATTGTCATGTATTTTATATTTGCATTGGTAGTTCTTCCCCATCTATTGCAGTGTTCTCATTGAGGAATGTATTTTGGAAATAGGTTTATCCGACACTGAAGCTGTCAAAAACCTTTAGAGGTCAGCTTTTGTTTCTGACAAACATTTTTTCCTCAAATGTTAAGGACCTGAAATGTTGATGTGTTTTAATTGGTTGTCAGTTAACCATGATTTTTGGAATGTGTTTAGTCTTCACAGAGGTTGTGCAAGTTCTCAGTAATGAACCTGATCCATGTGACACTTCTGTTGATACAGGTTTATGTATCTGCAGGTTTAATGGATGTATAATTGCTTACTTTATGAATAATCAGATCAGCATTCTCAGAAGAGTGGAATTGCGGGCTTTCAGAAGCCAAACAGCATGCTGGTTCTGATCAGATCCGGTTATGTGGAAACCAGTGACTGAGAGAGAGAGACAACAAAGCACACAGTGGCTATGTGTTTGCTCTCATCTGATTTGTGATCACAAAGGGCATTTTACCTCTGACCTGGAGTCTGTGGAGTGAGGGTTTGACATGCTGCACACAACTATATCTTTTTAGTCAAATATTTTAAAGTCACGCTCAGAGAGGCATTAGCCTGGGTTTTCGATACTAACCCCATAGACAAGCCTGCCTCAAATATTTCCTGTTTCCCGTGCACTCAATAATTTTATTCCTGCTAGTTAAGATAGATTATTATTCTAAGATACATATTATTCATTATAGGAATATAGAGAAGGGCTGAACATTGGTTTGAAACAATAGTTTTAACAAAGAAATGACATCACTTACATTCTGTTTGTGTCATTCCTGAACAGAAACACATTGTTTTAACATTAGATGTTATATTCAAATAACCTCCAGACAGATCAGATCGATGAACTAGTGCACCTGCGCACTAGATATTATATTTAAAGTGTTCGGTTTCTTCTTGTGGTTGTCGTTTGTGGTGCTGTTGTGATGGATTGTGTTTTATTGTCAGTTGTTAATGTTATTCTGCCACTGGATGGATAAACAACAGACTTCCTTGAAATTGAAAATATATATGTTTTTATTGATTGTATTGTGATATGAGTCCAGCTTTTACTGGGGTGTGAACACATCCTGGCCATAGATGTCAGACCTGGGCATACGTATTTAATGCATAATTGTTAGTTAAGTGCTAAATTCAAGTGGTAATATAAATGTAGCTTGAAGGTACGGTTCATGAGCTTTTGATAAAACTGCAATGATGCTCATGTTACTTTATTGTATTCAGTGTTGATTGTTGACTTTTAATTATTTATAAGTTGAGTTATAATACATATTGTGCTGCTGAAAAGGTTTTTTTTATTCTATCCATTCATGGATGTTGGTGTGGTCCAAGCACAGTATTTTATTAAGGCTATGGTGGCTGTTGCGGGGGTGCACAGTGAAGTAGTTAAGCCCTGGCTCTCTTTCTACAGTGCAGAATGGGTAGGCATTAATCTGGCCCAGCTGGACAGAAGGAAATTAATGATCATTTACACTGACGACATAATCAGGCTTCACGCTGTCCTCCGATACTAAATTGCTTCTTTTGTTCCATAAGATCTCCGTCTTTCTCTCTCCATCTCTGTCAGTGTCTTTTTCTTTTCCTTTCTCCCTCGCTCTCAACTCTCTTTTTTTTTCTTCCCAGGTTGTTCACTGTTATCGGTCATTATGTGCTACGTTTCCATGGAAACAACCAGTTTGGCAGGAATTGGCATGCTGTAAAAGCGTCCCTGTGATGTTCAATATGGAGAACTATCCCCCTCTCCACTGAGAGCTTGTCCAGTTCACTGTGTCGTTGCAAACCTGGACAAGCCTGGACGTTTTTGTGGGGAAAGGATGCAGCCGATGTTGACGTCTTTTAGCAGGGGGACATATGGAAGGTTTTTGATGGCAAAGGCATACACATAGCAAGCTGAAGATGTCACCTGCATCCCATATCTCTCAACCAGGGTTTTTGTAGCTGTTCCAATAATGTCGTCACTTCTAAGAGCAGTGACCCTGTTGACATGAGGGGCTGGCTGTGTGTAATTAGGCTAGGCTCTGTGTTTAATGACTTAGCACGGAGTTGTTCTTTATCAGACCCAGCAGACAACCACTGTTAGTGTCAGAGATTGGGGAGGAAGGAGGATGGGGTTTGGCCATCCCCAAAGGCATGCCTATTGGACATTTTGGCAGCCTCATGTCTCAGAGAGGAGGTTAAATTGAGTTCCTGAGTCAGTGAAAATCCCCCTATCGCTTATCGAAAGGCAAGAGGGTTAAATATTCAGTCTGAGAGGTTTGAAATGTAATCTACACTGTGAGTTTAAATTGTCTTTGGATTTCTCCCTCTCTGCTCTGTTCTGCCTGTGGTAAGACAGAGATAAGTGGGCCAGAACAAAATGGCTGTCATAGCAACTGTCACTGAGATATTTGCTTGGCCTGCAGAATCGGACGCAAACCTTAACCCGCCCAGTGACATGTTACACTAGAATCCAGTGTTAAAAAATTATATTTAATTTGGAAGCTACTTTAAAAAGACTGAGACTATCTAGAGACTGAGTGAATCTGCTATTTAAATGTGTCACTGTAAAACACATCTTTACAAGTTAATTGATCATATTGTTAGACATCCACAACTTTTTCTTGAAATATAAAATTACATTAACAGATTTCCATTTGTTCCTGGAGTTTTCCAAAACAAACGTTCTTTTGAAACAGGAGACGTGCCAGATTGCTGCTAGGAAGTTGTCATGTAGGCGGTTGAATGGGTCAACCATTAATGGTAAGGTTCATGGTCTGATTTCCAAGGTTCCAAGGTGTAAAAGTGTTCTTGATCAAGACACTGAACCCCAAATTGCTACCGATACTCTTAGGTAAAATGTAATGTACCGGTAAGTAACATATAAGTTGCTTTGGACAAAAGCATCTGCTGAATAGAATTTAAAATCATGAAAATTACACAGATTCTTGAAAATCTTGAAGTTAATTCAGACAGGTTTTTTTTCCGGTGTTCAGCTGTGTTAAACAAAGTGTTGTATGTTTGGATAATGAGCCCTTTATTCCTCTGCTGGGCATCCTAAGCATGTGATTCCCCCCCCCCCCTTTGAATTATATAATAACACCTTATTGACCTCTGTTGCTCTAATACCTCATGAAATCTCTTCTCCAAATTATAGCTGATCCAAGCACGGCTGGCTCTGCACGTTGCTTACTCTCAGCTCATTATCCATTTCATATTTACTGATGTTTTACAAAAGGGAACTTAGCGTGGAAGATTCAAGATGACTTGTCTTATTTACAGAGTTAACAGGTTGAGTTAACAGGAGATATTCGGCTGCCAGAGAAGCAGTATTTTTTTTAAACATATAATTTTAAACACAGTGAAAACAGAAAGACAAAAATAGTTCAGGTTTAGCTTAGTTGCTAAAGCTTGGCAGAGATGGTCAGATGTGTGGAGCTGCAATATATGCAGAATGGGACAGATTTAGCGTGTGTAAAAGAAGATGAGAGGATAGGAGCTGCCAAAGAGGACAGCCAGATGCCGTGAAAGAGCAACGGGGCCTTTACTTTCTGGCACGCATGACCTAGGCCCAATGTTAGTTAGTAGAGTGTGTGCAGTCAGCTGCAAACCAAAAATAATGCAATTGGATAATGTTAATTCAAAAACATAATGAACTGAAAACACTGTCTTAGCTTTAGTATTACTAAGAGGCTGCACCGTACAATTCTTTTTTTGAATATAATTTTAAAATTAGGAGAAAGGACATGATGAAACAGTGTTTTGCTAGCCATTTGTATCAATAGACTAAAACAAGCCAAGCTCACAGTTAGGGTGATGGACATGTGCCAGGCTTCATCAGTAGCGTGGAAGTGGCGCAGTAATTAGTCAAATGAGATGGAAGTGGAGGAGACGCTACGGAGAGAGAAACCCCCTGGGGCTCTGTCTCCTCAGCAGGAGGACCTCCACAGCCCACTCAAACACTGATCCACACACACACATCCACACATACATAAGAAAATACAACCATGCAAAGACAAATTCCTGCATAAAAAATTATAATAATGGACTCAGTTTCACACATTAGAGGTCTTTTAGATACAGAAACAAGGAGCACACATACCCTAAAAAATGTTGTACGTATACCCACAATCAATTAATTTTTATTTGTCACATAAAAATTGTACAATTCCAGGGAAATGCTATCCCATCAGCTTCTTCAACTTGTGCATGATTCATCATGAGGCAAAATGTGGCCATCAGATTGGCACACAGAAAAAAAATCACCCGGTTGAATGGCACCAGCAATCCAGGATCCAAGCAAGTTTCGGTTAACGGTCACCACAGCTCCCAGCATCCCGCTGGAAATCAATGCAGGCACGGAGGCCACACAGCTTACCGTCTGTCAACCGCACACTGGCTAGCACTGTGCCCACCGGAGAGGTTAAAGTCAATGTTTAATTCCTCAACACTTGCCCCGATGCCTCCTCTGATCTAGAGATGGAGATGAACGCAGAGACAGTCTTGCTTGATGCGTGGACCAGCAAGGGGTCGCACCTATAGGTCTTAGCTGATATCCATCCTTTACCTTTTCTTCTGTATTCACTCTGATGTTTACATTTGAAAGCTTTGAGCAGGGAGGCTAGCAGAGTCAGCAGAAGATTGGTGAGTTGATTTCCTGATCTTGATGAGCGACACATAGCCACGAGATGGCCACAGAGAGGGTCTTGTTAGCTTGAGCTCATCTTCTATCTTCTCCACCTTTCCCTCTGTGTTTACACTCATACAAACATAGACGCACACTCATCACATGTCATTTTGCTACTGTTGTGACTTAATGCGCCAGGATGGGAGAAGAAATCCAGATGATTGTATTTTTTAATATTCAGCAGCCACCCCCCACCGACATTACTGTGACAATATACTGGCTGTTTTAGAGCTACATCAAATATTGAAAAGGGGGTGGAGGTGGGGAGTGGGTTAAGGAAGTCTAGAAAATAAGAGAAATAGTGTAGGGAAGAATTATAGTGAGGATATTTTTGCGGCTGTCCATTTGAGAAAACCTAGTGGAAGGAAAAAACAATTCCCTACCATCAGCGAGTTAATAAATAGGCTGCAGTTTATCTCTGTCTAAAAGACAAATACCCTGACTGAGGATGGAAGGGAGGAAAGGAGCATGGGAGAGGCTGCCCCACATTCCCTTCATCCTTTCTCGCTCCAACAAGTCACTTACTATGAATCCTTCTGTCTGATAGTTGCCAACTGGCTGGCTGGTTTTCACCAGAGCAAGTCCTGTTCTATCCTGCGATCACACACCACTTCTGCATTACCCTTTGGTTCTGCTGACAGGGCTAATTAATGAATATATACAAAACTGGGCAGTTAAAAGATCGCTGTGGGCTCCATCTGTCCAGCTGGTCTTGTTTGCCTGTAGGTTAGCGCCGTCTGTGGCTTGGCTTAGTGAATATCCCCTCTCACACTGTCATATTGGCATGCTTTATCTGTTAGGAGAGTCCAATTTTTTTATCGCTCATTTGGGAGTAGAAGTGGATAAATGATGATGGAAGACACGGTGTTCAAGGTCAGTTTTACTAAGGATCTTCATTGTCTCTTGGTCAGTTAAACTGGACTGCGATGATGAATCAGTCACGGCTCTTTGATTTTGAATCTCCAAGCCGTGGCGATCACTAAAACTACAATTACAGGCACTTCCAAAAGCCTTTAGATCTTGTATAGTGTGACAGAAGTGAGCTCTGGATGAACATGATCATCACATCACTTAGGATGATGGTAAGATAGAATGAAGCAGTGAAGACAGCAAGTTTAAATACACCGATCATATTTGAATGAGACTGTACAGCACCTGCAGGTGAAAACGCTATTTCAGCGAGGAGATTAGGCAAGGCTGAGTGTATGCAAAGTCCTGTCTCTGTGGGGTGTTTGTTCACGTGTGTGTGGTTGCGGTTGTGTATGAGTAAATAATCTTTCTCTGTTCAGACCTGTTTGTATCACCAGCTGACAATCCCTCTGATAATGTTACAGAAGCCAACCCACTCTACCCCCCTCCCCCCTCCATGTCATCTTTCAGTTTCTTTCTCTCTCTAATCTCAAACTCTCCCCACAGGGTGTATGTAAATATTTAGCCAAGCCTTTGTTTGATGAGTGTGCGGATGCAGCCTCTGTTGCCTGTTGGAATCATGTCTGTTTCTTTTACATGTACTATAACATTAGCCTGACAAGCCAGACCCATATCAAGATGTTGGGTCAAGGAACTCACCATTGTCAGGGATCATTGCGAGGGGCGGGGATAAACTTTTGTTTCAAATTCCCACTTTAAGCAATAGGATAGTGCTACGACCGACCAGAGCGACGCTAGTTGATAGATTAATCTTTTGCCGTATCCGGTCGGCAAAACTCCGAATGCATCTTACTTTTTTAGGAATTCAGGACTTCAGTGCCGTTCTGTGTTCTTTTCTCAAATAAAATCTTAACTCCAAGACTTCCAAAGTTGCGGCCAAAGACGATTCGAATGACCGCTGTTTGCCAGCAGCAGCAGAACCGCAACTGTGCCGTCAATTGATAGCCAGCCCTGGACCTTATACATGATGTTATTGGCCGGATAGCGTTTGGGTTTTTCCAGCTGCCAGCCACGGTGAGGCTGGACGACCGTGCTGCTAATTACCTTTGCTGCCGCTATGGTGCGTTTAGATTTCTAAGCTCCTATAACTGATTCGAAATTGGTTATTTGTACATCTTTTATCAAAAGTAGATACTGTATGTGCAACATTAATGTGTGGGCCTTGGATATCTCAGCCTGTAAATAGATGTAATTTCACAATTAACAGGTTCTACTAGTTGGTAGGTCTAACTGCCATGGTTGTGTGTGAGTATCAATTAACCATTCAATAGCCTCTGCACCCCATAGTAATTGTTGCATGTTGGATGAGTGCTAACCAATCACACATTTTACTCTGGTATCGTTGAATATGTGGTGGCAGTGTAACTTCCCAAGCATAAAGAGCAGGACAGAGCTGCTATGTTAGCCTAACTCTGATAGCATCAAAGACCAGAGTTGAGGATTGCAGCTTATGTTAGAGCACATAAAACACTGTTTTCTTAACACTTTCACTCTTTGTTTTTTAAAAGACAAAAAAAAGACACACCTCCCACCAAACACTTTAAATACAGAGCCCCATGCTTTGACATCTGGATGAGTCCAGAGCTTGGCAGACTTCACTAGTAATGTTTGCTAAGCTATGGTTGGATAATTGAGCGGTCAATGTGCTGTTGCATTCACTGAACTTTTTTTTTTACGGAAATCTTGTAAAAGCTAAATGCAAATCAGGCTTCACATTTCTTGTCTTGTATAATTTTTTTCCTGTTGGCATGATGGAGTGCCAAGCCCTGGTAGACAGTCAGAGGGAGTATATGCCATCAAAGTAGGTGGCAGATTAGCTGTATACATGCTTTCCATTTCTGACACACTGATCAGCCTCTTTTTAATGATAATAATAATAATAATAATAATGGTAATAATAATAATAATAATAATGGTAATAATTTATATAGCACTTTTCATGGACTCAAAGTCGCTTTTAGTCTTCTGTCACATTTGGACAGAAAACCTCCCCTGAGACTCTAGCTTCACAATAGCAGTCAATGCTTCTGCTTTTTCTGCATCAGACTGGACTCCTCTGGAGGCTTCCAGTCCTATTGAACTATGAGAGGCTTCTGGTGTGTTGTGTCTTATCGAGCTCCTCTGAGGGGCTGCTGCTCTCTATGTGTTCTCTCTTATTGAACTCTTCCTGGGGCCCGTTGAAGCCGGGTCTGCTCGGCAGAGCCCACTAATATTCCTTAATGATGTGACATCTGTCTCTGTCAGCCTCCGCGCTGCAGCAACCAGACGCGGCCTATTGTGGCTGACTTCACAGAGAGATAAGCAGTCCTTTCTCTCAGACACAGGCAAAGGGACAATAACATCAACACTACCAAAGAACATCAGTACTACCAGCGAACATAGCGAAAAAGTCAACAAATAAGTCTATACTCTATACAACGTGGCAGAAGCAGACGGAAATCTTTTTCATTTGTTATCATTTTTACGGTTTTGACATTTCTCTGCTGCGTTGATGACAATAGGACATTTTGGAAAAAAAATCAAGCTTTGTGCGATAACACCAGTTAGTTTTGAAATTCCTATGCTGTGAATTTTTTTTGAGTCTGGGGATTGACTTGTGTGATGAGTGTTGGGAGCCAGCTGAATCTGCATAGCACTTTTTAACAGTGATTTTCTGGAGTCTCGCCACCCTCTGTCTTCCCATCTGTGTGTTTACAGTGACACTCAGAGCTTGGCACACTGGAACCAGTCATCATGGCTAATGATGAGAATGTGAGTAGGGGTGACCTGTATGAGCTGCACAGGGGGGGAAATGGAGTTAAGCACGTGTGCATGTTGCATTTTGCACGTGTGGTTTTGGGTGTGTGTGTGTTGTGGGGGTGTGGTGTGTGCTTGTGTGTTTGTGTGTGTGTTGGTGTGCGTTTTGTTTGATTTTTTGGTGTGTACTTCATGTCCTGACTGCCAGATCAAGCATATTGGTCGCGATTGGCAGAGTTACTTCTGTCGTGTCCTGTGTGAGCGTTAGCGGCATAAGGTTGGATTGGCCGTCAGTGGCACTCTGCAGAGCCACCTCTTCTCTTTTCCTCTGAGAGTGACAGGCCTACACAGAAAGCTGTCCAGGCGTCACAGCCTCGAGCCAATAACATAACTGATTAACACTGTTAATAGCTTCATAGCCATTCCAATCCATGAATTATCATTCCTCTTTACAAAAAGCACCTCAAAACAGTCACATCCTTTTCATTCCTTTTTTTTTCACTGTTTTGAATATGTTCTTTTAAATTGTAAAATGCTACTTAGAGCTGACGTGGGTATAATATAAATAGGCTGTAACCTTGCCCATAATCTTTCAATCAAACATGTTTTTAAGTAAATAAATGACTACATTGGTGGGTATTCAACTTGTTCCCTTTAGAATAGCTTGTTTGCTCTTCTGTGGGAACACTGCGAAGGAAGTTACTTAAGTACCCCACACCAGTACCAGTTTGAGCTACAGTACTTATCTCCAGTGATACTTAGATGAAGTTAGATAGCAAGTATGCTGTACTGTACACCAAACAACTACGTGAATACAATTTGCTCTTAATAGCAAGGTTTTACATTTTTCTAAACAATAATCATGTTTCTTTATTACTTCTGTTAGTTTTTTGTTTTTTTTTACTGTTGCTGTTTATTTCTTTTACAAGTACATACAAGTGGTTTGCCTCAGCTCAAACACTGCATATGATTCTGAGTAAAGTTTCCTGACACAGTGCTTGGTTTTTCTCCTGCAGCTGTCCCATTACCTTGGAGTGAGTCAAGCTCTAAAGCCCTCAAATATAATTTCAGGCAGGCTGATGTGGTTATGGCCCTTCAGCGATGATGGTCACTCATCTCCAACCTCTAGCTAAAGGGGATTTAAAGCTCCTCAGGCCTATCGTGGCCAGCACTATCACGTGCTGTTGGTCTGCACCCAGTGCTCCTCCAACCTAATTCACATTGGCCGGCTGCTACTTTCTGGGCTGGAGCTCTGTCTGGTTGACAGCACAGCTCAATCTTCTCCCAGAATGGACAGGGACCTCATCTGCCGGTTACAGGAGCTTTTAATGGCCAACCTGTCAGAGAGATGAGCACCCTACAGTACTATCTATCTTTATTTGTCTCTCTTTGTATTTTTATTAGTCCATGTAGAGTGATGAAAAGAGCAAAACTGTCTTTCATCAGGCCAACATAGTGTTTCCCAGACAAAATGGCAGAGAAACTGATACAATTGCTGTTTATGTGGTAGTACACAATATACAATAGACATAGGTCACTGGAGAGGACAAACTGTGTAGGTGACTACAGTACACTGCTGTCATGCCCAGTTACACTTAGAGAGCCCTTGCCAGCTCAGGTATATGATACTGATCTGCCATCAGTTAGACATCTGTAAATGTAGGGGTGTAAAACGTGGACATAATAATAATAATAATAATAATAATAATAATAATAATATAATAATAATAATAGCACTCTTTAAGTTGCACCTTTTAAAAACAAAGTTATGAACTGCTTTACAATAAAATAGAAAGGTAAATAAGATCCAGAACTTAGAACTTAAGATACAACAATATACACTAATATAATTATTTACAACAAATAGCGTTGGTTAAGAAAAGCCATAATATGAAAGTGAGTCTTAAAAAGAGATGTTACTGAGTGTGCCAGCCTGAGATTCTCAGGCAGGGAGTTCCATAGCTGAGGGGCCCAGACAGCAAATTCCGGTCACCTTTGTTGTCAAGTTGAGATTTTTCAGAAACTTAAAATTAATTTTAAAACTCACCGGTAACCAGTGAAGTTCAGCAAGGATTGGTGTGATGTGGTCACTTCTCTTAGTGCGAGTTATAAGCCTGGCAACAGCGTTTTGTGTCAACCGTCTTCTTTGGATGTTTTGCCTGCTGAAACCAGAATAAAGTGTTTTGCAAAATGCAAGTCTTGAGGTCGATAAAAGCATGGATGACCTTTTCTAAGTCTGCAGAGGAAAAAAAATCTTGGTTAGCTGTCTCAATTTGACAAAGCAGGACTGCACCACTTAAATCACCTAAGTATCGAAAGACAATTGAATCAAAATTGTTCAAATTGTGTGTTTTCAGTACAACAAAATCTCAACATTGTAACATATTCAAGATTATGGGCTGGGAAAGATTTTGGTTAAATTGAATCTTAATCATTTAGATAGAACTATGAACCACAAAACGGTATCTCAATATGGAACTTTTGGCACAAAGTTATATTGAGAGATGATGAATGGCCAGGTTGAGTGATTGCCTAGTCCTGTTTGATTTAATTTTTTGTCCTATGGCAAACAGTGTAGAAGGTAATGTGAACAGAATCCATTAAGGGTTTGGTGAGACGGGATACGATATTGGCTTTACAAGGCAAGACTTTTATGCAATCGAAGGTTAAAAAATTAAAAAACAACCATGGTGAAAGTTTTTGCCACAAAGTGAAATGGCTTCTCTCCTGTATAACTAACCTCCTCAGACCTAATAACTGCGGCGTTTCCACTAGGAATCCAAAATGTGGCCACACAAACGATTTAAAAGTGACGAGCAGGGTTTGTTACGTTTACATTTTTACCGATACCGGTACCTGCAATTTGGTGCCAGTACCCAACAACAATTTCCCTCTGTAGTAATAAAAATGTATTTTAGTTTTGAAAATAATTCCTATTTACTTTATTTAGAAAATTTTACATACCACAAAAAATAAAACACTCTCCTCTCCCCTCCCACCCCCACAACCTATTCAATTAAATAATTATTCATTTTTTACAATGTAACTTTTATTCTTGTATTTGTATCTTATTCTATTTTAGCTGTTTTATTTTCATGGTCACTTTAATTGCTCTTTAATGTTGTGTAAAACACTTTGAATTGCCTCGTTGCTGAAATGTACGAAAATAAAGTTGCCTTGCCCTCCAACCTCCAGCCTGTCAGTCAGTCACCAGGGCATAGAGGACGCTGTTGTACCTGTCTGTCTCGGAAGTCTAAAGGTAACTACACCGCGATCTCACCATTATGTTATATTGCGTAAAGTTTTGAAAACTCTAACCACACTTGACTTAAACTGTGACTTAAACAAGCTGCTGAGATTTGCTGTAGTTAGCTCCGTCTGCACCGCAACAGAGTTGAGCTCTGCTCTCTGTGACAGAGAGAAAAAAGAAGCTCACGCTTTTACGCTCCCAGGTACCAAAATTTGGCACATCATGATTTAACATGAATCGGTCCTCAGTAGATGTAATTCTGCACTTGTGTACTGAATCGCAAGACGACGTTTCACCTCAACGAGAAAAATCTTCACGGTTTTAGATCGCAAGATCTCGTCACAGCTCTTAAATCAATACATGTCAATAGGAAATAAACTGTGATCTGTAGTTTTTGCCTAGTATTGATATTGTAGGAATCAGTTTTAGCGGCTCTGCTTTTATTTGACACTTGGGTGCTGGCCTGCATTTACAGTACAGTGTCTGCATTGAAGCAGCTTATTTTTATACATTTTGAACAGTGAACACAGTGGTTGAATTAATTTGTCAATGGTTTGCTTGCTGTATGCGTTGAGGAGGTAATTAAGCAGCGTATTTCCAAATGAGACTCTTTGATGATTGTAGTAGCAGGGACTACATCATAATACAACGCATTAGAAGGATTTCAAATATAGAGGGAGAAGGAAGGGCAGTAATGGAAGTTATTGGACATTTTTTCCCTCTGAAAATTACTCCCTCAGCTCGTTTTTTTTTCCTGCAAAGGGTTTTACAAAAACAAACCTTGCTGTGTATTAATACAATAAATATATATTTTGGAATCCCCACATGTGGCAATAGGGGTCTCTTTGATCTCTTTCTTTGTATTTTGCATTTGGTTTAAGCTCAGAGTAGAGATGGCTCTGCCTGTAATGTCCCAGAGAAAGCCATGAATCTTCCAGAGAGAGGCAGACCCAGAGAGCACTACCACACATTAAGGGAATGAATATTGATTTAAAAACAAATTTGACATGGTTTTTAAATCGACTTGAAAAATGCATTACTTAAAAGAGTCAGGGGTTTGTAGTCCGTCAATGGAGCGGAGAAAACTTCGCTCTTGTTTTATGGTTTAATAAGATTCCATTAATGTCTTCTTCCACCTCAAGAAAAAGCCCTCTGAAATGGTGTGTGTCACGGTGTGTGTAACTGTGTGTGTATGTGCAAATGTGTTGGTATGTTCTTGTGCGTAAATACTCGCGTGATTATTGGACTCAGGTCTGAGCCTCATTTAGAACCGAGGGGTGATGAGTAATTCCTTTGTGTGCAAGTGTGTGTGCGTGCATGGACTGTTGAATTGCATTGCAGACTACCTCATAGAAACAAAACTAAAATGATTGAACTACCTGTCTTACTCATCAAAAAATATTTAATAAGATGTCTTTTTGTTGCGTCATGATGGAGTATGCAGGCTTCACCTTCACATTTCCCTTTGAGAAGTAGTTTAAAGTGTTGTTTGAAACTAAGCAGGATCCCTTAACCCTCAGAGGGCGGCCAAAATAAGACACCAGGCAATCTCGTCAGAGTGCTCCATTGGCATGGTCTAAGCTTCTGGGGCCAGGTTTGCCTGCTCAGTGGGCCAGTGGAGGGAAACTGCCTCTGGCTGCCTGCCCAGCCTTCAGCTTGACAGAGACAGATCGTATGGACGCCAGTGTTTTCTTTTCCTAATTGCTGCACATCAACACATCAATCCCACAGACATAATATTTCATGCCAAATCAAGAGATTGTTACTTTGCCAAATATGAAAAGATTTGGTTTATAAACATTCAATCATGAGACTTCAGAATCAGGCAATGTGCTGATTTCAATCAGGTTTGATCTAACTGACGTGGGTGCTGTCATGTGTGGGGATTGAATCTCAAACATCCTAGATAGTGACTGAAAGGCCACAATGATTACTTAACTTAATCAAAAGATAAATATAAACAATGACTTGCTCATTGTGAACAGACCCAACTGATCAGCCCACAAATAGCAGTGGCCCTGCAGGAGACTGGCAGGGGGTACTGCGAATACTCACCTCCTTTTGCAAAATGTACGGACCCCACGTGTTTTGTGCATTACTACTATTATTATTATTATTATTATTATTATTATTACTTGCACTTTGTCAAACTGTGTAGTATGTGTCTCATTCAATGACTTAAAATCAAAGATAAGTATAGGGTGTCCCAGTTGTTTAATGACACAGAAGAAAGCATTGCTTCACAGATTATTGGTTGTAATTATGCTCACACTACAGTAGACCAATACATACAACAATTGATGCAGACAGTCAAGCTTTACTTTATCTAACTGCAAGGTCTTCATTTGTAAATAGTAATCCCTGTAACTGGAATGAAAGTCACATTTTTGCATTTCAGAAGGAATGGTTGCATCTGGTTGTGTCACTTTGGCAAATGAAGACTAGCCACATCATGCGGTATGGAACAAACACAATGAACCACTGCTTCTCAACATTGAAGTAAAAAAATCATATTCCAGACGTTTTTGGTCTAGTTTACATGAAATGGACATTAATAAAAATCTATTTAAGTGGTACGGTTGACTATTATGTTATACCTTCTTCCCGGAGATTTGTTGCAGCCTTACTCACACATTGTGATTATATCAGTTCTCTTTGTGTGACACACAGTTTTAAATCTATGTTTTACTAGATAATGTTGGACTAGACATATTTTTAGTCAATAATGTGTGATATCACTTTACTTTATGGTTGGCATATTATTCAGGCCTGAGAAGAGCTTTGGTGAGTTAATTAAAAAAGATAAATATAATTTAATACTCATGGTATGAACCACACAAGAAGTGAAACAAAAGCCCTGAGAAAGTTTCTAAAGGTCAGCATATTTGATTGTCAGATGTATGCTGAAAAACTAACAAGTTCATTAACAGACTGCTGTTAATGAGAGCACCAATCTCAGGCATGGCTGAGAAAATAACAAGAACTTGACATCAACCTCTTAGAAACTTTGTTCTCCAAAAATGAGAACTGTGGAGTTCAGAATGTGTTATTTTGCGTGTATTACATGTATAGTGTGCAGATTTACAGCCAGTGCCGGTACCTGCAGCACCAATATGGGCTACATCAGCTGCCTGTCATTACTCGTCACCTCTCAATGTTTAAACATGAACATACATTTATAGATCATCCGAAAAAGCTAACGTCTTCAGGGGTGTTAATTAGGGTCAAAGGTCTCCTAAAACACCCTGTACTTTGCATGCATTTCATCATATCATGTAAAAAAAGGTTTAAAGTGTGTTTAATTACTTGAGTGAATGATTTATTAAAAAAATGAGTGTATAGTACGTCAAAGAGCAATTAACTAGACACACAACCTTGAGTAAATGCAGCATTTTGAGCCTCACATTTAAGATGTACAAAGACCCTAATTGCCTAAAAATATTCAGCAACCAACAGGCTTTTCCTGGGTTTTCTTCAGAAGAACTATACAAAATGGTGTTAATGGTGTGAAAGTGGGTCTTGCAGTGTTTTAGGGCAGCAGGATAAGTGGTTATCCCTCGGTGGTGCTCTGTTGTAGACTACAGATTCTATGGAGCCTGGGCCGCTGAGTCAGCCTTCACAATTCTTTTAGGGGTAGCAGACTAATCTCCCAAGTACGTTCCTGTCAGCGGTCCAAGCATCTGTCGTTCTGCCTCTGGACGCCCCTACTTTACAAACATCCCATTCCCTTGTGCATCCCAAACCCATTTCTCTTACTTAGTTTTGTGTGGTCTGTTTCTGTTTAATTGGTCTAACCTTATTTCATTCTAGTAACGCCCCATTAAAAGTGCCTGATATATTGCTGTTTCTGATTAAAAAAAGTAATTCATACTTGCACTTAATCTAGGGGATTATGGTCCTTTATAGGTAACCAAAATTTGCAGGCATGTTTGATTTAGGATAGCTTTCAGTAACCCATTGGATTAAATCACAAATGTGTTGTCACTAAGCTGTGAATAAGGCCGCTTGTGTTAGTTCCAAAGGAGTTAACATTGTGGAGGTACAAGATGTTTACCCAGCAGTGAGGATCTGCTGGAGTTTGCGTTTATTTAATTTGATCCTGACTGCCAGACTGCAGCTGGCTAGCTAAGTGCTTTGCCATTAGGGCTCTGTTCTGTGTTTAATGCTGCTACAGTGCTGAGGCTTATGGGTAAAACGACAGGCTGTATACTGTCTGCTCTACAGAAAATGTTTACCATCTTGTGTGCTACCTTGAGAATAATCAAACAGCTCCTCTGTGGTCTTCTTAATTAAACTAATAGCTCCGGTAATTTGACCTCTGATTCCCTGTGTTCTCCATCTGCAGATTTATAATGAGAAGAAGAGCCAGTTTGAAATCAAGAGAAACAACCCCAAGGACTTGGTGGAGAGAGTGGCACGGGACATCTCCAAGCTGCTCAACAGTAAGAGGAAAGCCTTAGAGGTAAGAGGATGATGCACTTGTGTACAAACATGCACTATAAGAAATGTAAAACACAGCACACACACTACACATCATTACATTCTCTGTGCTCTAATTTTGTGCAATCTTTAAAAAAAAGTTTGTAAAACTTTTTAAGAAGAATATTCTGCTTATGTTAGCTGTTAGCTGGGTATCATCTTCAGTGAGAGACTCCTACAGCCACGATGTACAGCAGAGCCGCACAGGAGGTTGTTCTTGCCTGTGGCCATCAAACTACAATATATAACTCCTCACTCTGAGTGTTACACACTTGGAGTGTCAAACTGGTCACACAACATATATTTCCATATCATATCTCTATAATCACATCTCGTTAATGTAGGTATTATGTGCTATAATCACGTAATCATAATCACAATTCAACATCATTGTAGTCTGACATGTTTCAGCTATTTGTTTACTGCTGCTGCTTATGTTCACACTGTACTTTATTTATGTTCAATAGGGTTAGCGTTAGTGTAATCCGTTGTATAAAAATATTCTTTAAAACTTTTTAACTAATCTTATTATGCTATCTTATATTATTTTATAAAGTATGATACATAGTAAGAAAGAAGATATTATATAATTTATATATATATATAAAAAAAAAGTAAAGAAAAAGAGCAAACAAAAACAACAAGGGTTTGAACTAGGATAAACACTTTTTAACACTAACTAACACAAATACTAAGTTAAGTTAGGCTGGGGGGGGGGGGTCCAGTGTTGGGGGGGGGCAATAAAAATTTAAGACAGAGCAACAAAAACTTTATCGATAAGTAGTTCAAAATAAAACATAAAAATGGTGTGCAGGTAGTTTGCCATCTACAGGATGAGTTATTAGCAGCAGTTTGTTGGGAGTGTTCTGATGGAAGGAGATCGTGCTTATTCCTTCCTTTAACTCTTGTAGAAAGCAGTGTACTATATCTGAATGTTAAAATACAATGAGTACATCTTGTAGAATGGTAGAATTGGTAAATGGAATTGATTTTTTTTTTTAAAGATAGTTTGATAGTTTGCATCGGAACAGTGTTTATTTCAAAGGTCCTACATTTTTGAGTATTATTATTACCAGCGTTCTGCTCAGACAGCCCTTTGATTAGTTAAAAATTAGTTTCGCTCTCACAGTGGGGAACCTCTAACCCTTTAGAGAAGAAGAGAGGGGGGAGAAAAGATGAGTGACAAGGAGGGAAATGAGAAAAGTATACCCAATCAATTTTTAATTTTTAGAAGCCAGAGATAAAGAAAAGAAGCATTTGTATATTATATATCTGTATTTAATACCAGAAATGTGGATTCTAAAATCAAAATGTTTCACTCTGTTTAGTGGTCTGTCTTACTTGTTCAGATTATCTTCACACTTAATATGACAGGCAAATCATCAGGCAAAATTACCTGATAATAATTTGTATTTTTAAATCTGATTTTATTTTTGCCCCCATAATGGCAGTGAGGCACTCCTTTTAATCAGTTGAGCGATTCTCATCTTCTCCACCCACATTCAATTTAATTCAATTTGATGCAATTCAATGCACATATACACATACAGCTGCGCACACATTTACACACACTGATTCCTTTTTATCACTGTGATCATCTTTATCGTTCATGAGCAACACACATACACTGAAATTGTGGCGGCTGTAATATGCTTTTAAGTCGTATAATGCAAACCTTGCCCTTCAATCAGATTTGTATATTTTCTCTTTATAATACAGTACATACAAATTATAAAAGCATTCATGTCGCAAAAATCGTTGGCTTACACTTCTGAACACTTTTATCAGTGTATGCTGAGTACATGCAA
Source organism: Etheostoma spectabile (assembly GCF_008692095.1). Taxonomy (NCBI): domain Eukaryota; kingdom Metazoa; phylum Chordata; class Actinopteri; order Perciformes; family Percidae; genus Etheostoma; species Etheostoma spectabile. The sequence continues at coordinate 15,609,859 of NC_045736.1, forward strand.
GGCACAATTTGAAATTCTTCCGCAAAGCACCTTATTTAAAGGTTGAGGGCGACTGAGGGACTGTCCACTTCCCCTCCCTGTTTCTGCCTTGATGTGGTCACTCAAGGCGAAAGCATTGACAGATTTTAACACAGTTGAAACCTTTTAAAGGGGCAGGAGTGTATATCTTTTAAGAGCATGAGGTCTTGTGGGATGAGGCTCATTCGTGCCAAGGAGCAGAAGTCTCTCTAAGGCACAGTTAATTCTACCGATTGGATCCTGAAAGGGGGAAAAGCGTTACTGTACGTCTCCCGTGGTCATGTGCAGGATTGGATTTGGAAGGGCACTGACAATCCACCCACCCCCATTTTTTGGAAACACACATGCACACGCACACACCCGCACACCCGCACACACACCACAACCAAACCCACCCTAACCTCCATGGGCCACACTGTCACCTCACATCCTGTCTGAGAGATTCACTCAGGAGGGAGGAAATGAGGTGAAAAAAGAGAAGGGCTGGAATGAGAATGTCTCCCTGGGGCGTGGAAAAATCAAGAAAATGATGTTCAGAAATTCATAGATTTAAAAATGAGCAGCAAGCGGGAGAGAAGGAAAAAGGGAGCAGGGGGGTGAGTTAGCAGTTGGAGGAGAGAAGGACTGGGGGGAAATTTAAAGGAAAAAACAGAGAAGAGAGGAAAAGAGTGATAAAATTGCAAAAGAGAATGAGCAATGCAAAGAAAGAGAGAGTCATAATAGTATATAAACTTGAACACAAATTATGCAAGAAGTTAAAATGGTTCATTTAGGCAGATTAGGATTGATTTTGTCTACTAAAACAAAACAAAAATCAAGACTGTTGGCGAATATATTCATGTGGACTTATTATTCCTACGGTGGGGGGGGGGAGTAAAAGCCTTGTTTTAATACAGTCTGTAGATAAGAAGGTCTCAAACTCCGCTCAGCACAGTATTGACAGCGTTTTATATTCTGGCCCGTTTCTACCCCCTGTAATGGTTATTTAGTCCTGAATATTCCTTGCCACATAAAAAAGTGGAAATGTGTGTGTATGTGTGCAAAAATAAATTATTCTTCTGCAACCTATTTAAAAACTGCTCGGGGTGATTCGTTGTAATTCATGTTTATATTAGTAATGAAAAAATGCACATTGACTCTAAATACTCAGTTACTGACATAAAGTGGGGAGGGATGCATTTCTTAACGCTCTGGATTTAGTTGCTTTAGCCTTAATTCCTAAATTAGCAACACATTTTAATCATTTAAATATTCTGCTTATTTGGAAAGGGGTGAAAAACAAAAATTCACTTGGTGAGTTTTCCCTTGCTTACCTGCCCATGCTCACAGTTTAGCTGGGGCCATTACTGCAAGATACATTTTGGGCATGCAACAATCGGAAAAGACTGTTGCATGCCACAAACTGTTTGAATACTTCATTTCAGCTATAATGTCATCATTAGACATAACTAATGCAGCAACGTGTGCTTGCTTTCATAAAACCAATATTGAAAAAGACTATAACTATAATATGAAAGTCTATAAAATATCATTCAAAGTGCAATGTACTGAAAGTTCCCCTTACCAAAACAAAATGGATGCTGCTTTAGCCTCCACGTTTATTCTTTTCCTTCCGTTGTCTTAATCTCTTCCACTCTATGTCCTTGTCTGCTCTTTCTTTCTTGCCTCTGGCTCCAGCCGTCTTCTCAAACAATGATCTGATTCTCAGGTCTGTGCCAAAATTCAAATGTAACTCAAACCCCGGTAGGCTGACAGGCTTGAATGTTGCCGCTGGACACTTCATATAAATCTTTGTTTTCTAGAGGCAGGTTGAAATACTGTATGATTCAGGAATGCTTCCTCTGATGTTCAACATTTTAGCTTATTTCAGTTAACCTGTGGGTTGCAGATGACAACTTCACTGGAGGGTTGATGAATTTAGTTATTTAGTTAGTTACATACAGTAACTTATCACCAAGTTTTCTGTGTGTTGCTCTGTCCTGTTCTGTTCAAGTTCCATTATTACCCATCTCTTGTTTGAGGCACATTGTAAACAGACTATGACGTTTTTTTTAAGGAATTTTGTTAACAATTTTTACAGGCAGAATAATAACCTAATGATTTCTAAGTTTGCTGAAAGAAACTTAAGTCGTTTGGTACTGATTACAGGAAAAATGGAAACATTCTATTCAATGCTTGTTCTCAATCAATTTATTTCAATTCATTGCTAGTGTAATAGTATTTTAGTTAGTCCACGGCAGGTCTGCTGAACATGCAAAACTCTGAAATTTGTGTATAAGCAAGGATACAATTCAACATATGTGGAGAATAACGCTTACGAAAAATGCATAATAAATACACATTTTCTAAATATAACTAAATTCCTTTTTTAGTAATGTTTTTTGGTTGTCTGTCCACCCATTCTCGTGAACATGATGTTTCAGGAACACCTTGAGGGAATTTATTTAAATTTGGCACAAACGTCCGTTTGGAATCAAGGATTAACTAATTAGATTTTGGTGGTGAAAGGTCATTGTGACCTCATGTCTGTAGCAAAAGAAGAAGAAAATACAGGCAGAGGGCAGGGTCTGTGCAGATGCAGACACAGCCGCACACTTCTAGAGGATCATACGCGATGATTGAAAGGGGTTACTTTTTTTTTAGGAAAAGGCTACTTAGTATAGTTTTAAAATTGTTCAAAGTCTCACTAAATATATTATACGAGTCTGAACAGACATGGATGTAAACTGCAACTTGACTGGTTGGCGGAGGCATACAACTATGAGGCGGAAATAACTGGTCTGTAAAATTCTATTCAATGAAGTTTATTTAAGGGACAGTGCAAATAAATACATATTTATATTGATTTATTGGCATTTGCATATAATTGATAATAAAGGATTCTCAATTGTTTGTCCTCTAAACAATATAAAATTCAATATCTAATACTAGTATCTAATAACTATTACTATCTCATGCATGAGACGATAAATAATCTTAAATATTCTGTATACTTGTCCCAACTATTTTATTTGCTTCTTTTAGTTCATATTAGTTGCATAGAGGTTACAATATGCTGTGCTGTGCTGGTAGCAGAGGTTCTGTGAGTGTTTGTGTGCATACACACATATTATGCACCAGTCTGCATGTGCTTCTTTGTACTTTGACTGTGTCTTCCTATGTGTCTGTGCTATCAGAGCAACAGGTTAACACCTGAGCGATGATACACAAGTGTCTGTCTGACAGGCCTTTTAAGCCTGAGCAGCCACAGAGAACACAGCCCTCCGCGTAACCTGTCATGTGAATAAAGCCAAACCGGTGTGATAGACCTCCCAAACTGATCTGAAACCTTCCTGTGCTCCTCTTTGTAATGCTCCATATGATCGCCACAAAGGCCTGAGATCAGTTGGACCTCTCAGAACCGTCTGGGGCTGCACAACATCCTGTACGCTGTCAGTCAAAGCCAGGCTGAGCCAAGCTATCAGTCAGGCCGCTGCTGGGATTTTCCCACCTCGGGGAGGGAAGATGAGGCTAGGAGCTACAGACAAGGATCACGTTACATTCCCATCAGCTGCTGCACAGCAAAACTACCATTGTCAAAGCTCTTAAGTTACGATTTCACAGAGGGAACTGGTGGAATAGAGAGGGGACTAAGGTTGGTCTAATCCAATTACACAGATCTCAATACTATTCCAATACCACTTAAAGGCTGAAGGATGGCTGCCTCTGGGCTGCTCCCTGCTTGATGGATACACACCCAGCACACTACTAGGTGGCATATTGAGATGGTTGCAGGGTCAAACCATTGAGATGAAACAGGAAGGAGAAGGGACGAGGCCTGGTTGAATAATATTTCAATATCACAGCTAAGGAAATGTACTGACAAGTGAGTGAGGAAACACTGTTACACTGGAGTAGTTTTTGTACCCAGTCCAGCCGCTTCCCTGATGTATTGTGAAGATATATCATTTTCCCACATAATTTAATATCACCCGCTTTTTCTCTCTGTCTGTCTGTCCTTTGTTGTTTGTTTGTTGCTTTTATTACCTTTATGTATCACCATTTAGACCATTCATTGCATAAGTATATGTAACTTCAAAACAAATAATTGAGTGTGGAAATTCATTGTTTACCTTGGAAAAGCCTCTGAACACCTATGACTTTGCAAAATTGAAAGATGCTACCACTGTATCAACTTTAGACAGTCAGGCTAGTTGTTTGTCCTTTTCCAGTCACTATGCTATGCTATGCCAAGCTAAGGCTGCTGGCTGTGGATTCATTTTGAACGTACAGATATGAGAGTGGTATCAATCTTCTCATCGACCTCTTGGCAAAAAAAGTAAATAAGTTATCTATTCCAAAACTCAAGGTCCACTTTCTCTACTTTTTCAAGAACTTTCAGCATCTTCTACTTCTCCTTAGCAGAGGGAGTTGCTTAGTTGTCATGGAGATACCTAACTGAGATATCTAACACTAGTAAGTGGACCTTGAGTTAAATTTGGTCAGATTTGTCAAATTAAAAAAATATTGTTGGGGATTCTTCTGGTTCAGAACTTAATATATAAGTAGTGCGTTACATCATACAGTATGTGTCAAAAATGAAAAGTCAACTGGGCTTCTTGGAGATTTTCAAAACTACAAATGAACATGACAAGCAGGCTTGTTTGATTGTAAAAGAACAAAAAGCAAATTGAAGGAAATGGTAGACTGTGGGCAGGTTCTCTTTGGGGAATGACGGAGATGTTCTGTGACTTTTGCAGTCATGCTGATAGTGATTGTAAGAGATTGCAGGAGAGCTCAGACCGGACACTGTGCAGGGACAGCAAAAGTGTGCTTGACAGAATTAATCAATCAGACTGCATGGGCCTCCATCTCCTCCTGACTGTGGAAACCAAGACGACACAGCTGGGTCAGGGATGGGGAGGGACGGGCCGCTCTGAGTCATCTGTCATCACGTTACATCCATTTATAATTCACTGCGACACAGGCTGTTGTGCGTGGCACGCACAGCCAACAAACATACTAAAAGTGTGAGCATGCACGTGTTGGCACCGGTGTGAACATTAAGATCTACTAACTTAGCAACTTGTTCACTCTGTGCTCACCTGCACTATACAGACAATTTTATAGTGCTTAGAAAAATGTCTGAAATACTTGTGTTTCCACTAAAGAAATTGAGGAAATTATAGCAGACATTGAACAGTTATCAAACTGTAAAATTGTAGCAATAAGCTGTCGGTCATGCACCTACTTTGCTTCCTCATTACCCTGTCATTCTGACACTAGTAAGTGTTCTTGTAACTTAGCAAGCATTGGCCAGAGCAGTAAGCATTACATTTACTTCTTCTGAATAACCACCCCAAAGCTGAACCAGCTAACCTCCCTTTAACTCAGGATGATTGACACAGAATACCTAACCCTCATTGACTATTCACACACTGAAAAATTAGCTGTGTAGTGTGAACCTCTTTTTTGATTTCACACACTTTTTCCATGAGGGGAATGCAGCTTTGATCACCTTTCTACCATCTATACTAATCTATCTAAATCTCTACTGTTGTGTTTTTAATGATTAGTCATACTTGGTACAGTTGTTAGTTAAAAAGAACAACAAATACTATAAAGCAACAGTTGTAATTATTGTTATTGCAGTAACACTGGGAGTATAATCACCTCCTTGGACTGTGTGGTTGATGGCTTGAGTCGTCATCCCAGCAAGCTCTCAAACGCCTCAGTGACTGGCTTTAATTGAACAGGCATCCGGCACAAATAACCAATTTATAACCGCTAAATTCAACCCTCAATCTTTTAAAGGGCCACCAGCCCTAAAAATGATGCTCCCGCTATCGCACTACTGTGAAGCTGTTGTGAGTAGTGAGTGCTGTCAGTCGGATCTGGACTGGCCCTCAGTGGCAGAGTGTACTTGAGCTGGAGGATTAGTAAAGTGAAGATGTTCTTTGTCTAATGTGGGGCTGGTTACTGATTTTAATATGGCAACTGGCGATTCCTTTCAATCGGTTAGCCAGCGCTGCCCTGTGTTGTTTGTTGACTGATGTGCCGGTAAATCGATAAATACTCTATAGTACACCCTTTAAAGGAGCTCTTCTGCCAAGCTTTCTTAATCACTTGAATATTAAGTTTCTGTATTTCCCAACAGCAGCGGTACGACAACAGCTGGTGTGAACACAATGAGTTACACCACCAGCAGCAAGTGATTATATTCCTCCTGTTGGCGTGACGCAGTGACAAATGAAGGAGTTGTGTCTCTTTTTCAGAGGTAGCGAGATTTCCCTGCAGCCCCGCACCCCTCACCTCATTCTGGGGCAACATTTAAGTGAATTTTTGCGGAATATGTGAAAGTGTACGTGCTATGATCATAATTACCATTAGTATTAAAGTAGTTTTGTAGCATAGAACGTTTATTTTTATTCCAGGTATATTTGGATTCTATCATGATTTCAAGCACTTAATGTTCAATGAAGTCTGCATGCGCCATTGTGGTTTATTTTCCTCCTCTAACCCATCCTTCTTCTGATGTCAGTCAGCTAAAGTCCAACCCTGCCCTCATCATAGCATTAAAACTTGATCCACACACTTACTATTAACCTCCCCGAGGCATGGAAAGCCACTCCGTACCAGCAAGCACCCCTCGATATGGCTTGTGTTCATTTAGGGAGCTTAATGAATTACAAGGGTTTCATAATGAGTGTGTCTGAGCAGTACTGTGGGGAGGTCAGATGGTTTGAATAACTAATGAACCCAATCAGCAGTCAGAACTTTAACATGTGTGGAACATTTTATATGCTGTTGTAGAAGACATAGCTACATAAAACAACCCCAGCCCTCCCACCACTACCACTACAGTGAGACTCTAACAAAGTAATTTGGTTTTTCATTTCCTATAGGCCTTTGGAGAGGCAGTTATAACTCTCAGGTCCCATCAGGGAAATACAGGGAAAGTAGGCCGAGCTCTAGTTGGGTAAAAATAGAAAAGAAAACTCTACAACTTGGAGCATGCACTGATTGGCAAAAGCCAAATTTATGTCAGTGTAGTTCAGAGAGATTCCATTAGGTTCCTGAGGACATAACACCATTTGTGGTATATTTTACGGATGCCTTTAGGCTTTCGATCTGTACCTTCAAACTGATGTTTTGGCAATTCCTTCACAAGTGCAAAATACACTAAAACATTAATTTGGATGAAATGTTGTGACAGAGGAAGATGTTTGATGTTTGAAATGTCTCTGCTTTGTTTTCAATACAGCTGACAATCATTGATGTGTGACAAACATAGCTTAAGGACTCCATTTATTATTTCAGTTTTATATATTGTCAGTCATAGCCTGCCTCTTTATTGTGTAAGCAAACAATACAAAGCAATTTCTAAATTGGATTGATCCCATATTGAGAGTTGAGAACCACAAAAATGACAGTACAAGCCTGACTTCCCATTACCATCCAGTTCATGTTTACTATGTTCACCGGCTGATGGGAATGGTCAGTATTTGGTGATAACCATGTATTGGACAAATCAAGATTTTGACCTGATGATACAAGAGATCCTCAAAGTCATTACAGTTAGCCCATCTGGGAACACATGTCAACCTTATGGTGGTGCTGAAGAAGGAAGGCAGGGATCACTAAAGTCATTAGGGTTTGGCATCTGAATGTCTGTACAAAATTTCATCAGGTAGATTTTGAGATAGTTCACTGGATAAATTAGCTTGGACCTGCCATTGGTGTGGGATAAAAAGTCAAAAGATAACTTAAGCAGGCTTTATCCTATGGGGCCCATGAATTCCAGGACAATCCATTCAATAATTGAGATATTTCACTCTGGACCAAAGTGGTGCACTGATCGACCGACAAATATTGTTATTCCTATGGCTGCATCTTTAGTGTAGCTGAAAATTTCAGTTTAACATTATCTTCGTTAACCCAAGGACTCACACACACACACACACACACACACACACACACACCACACACACACACACACACACACACACACACACACACACACACACACACAGATACACTAGTTGGTCCACTTTTTTAGTGAGCTACACACTAATTGTGCATATGTACAGAGGTAGACACACTCCGAACCATGGCTGCGTGCACGCACACATGCACTGAATCACACATCCCCTCCCATAATCTCCTCCCCAATCCCCTGGCCCCTGTCATTCAGATCTATGAACTTCCATTAGTAGCCATCTGTTACAACCTGCAGCAAAGCTATTAAGACACACACACACACACACACACACACACACAACACACACGGATACACTCACCTTACTCAACGTATGGCAGACTAACTTCTTCTAACCCTTGAGAGAATTTGCTGAAGCATTGCCTGTTTAACCTTCAAAGGAGAATCCACCTGTAAACTCACAAACACCTGTGAATACCGTCACTATGCCGCTGCTACACACAACAGATGTGTTAGAAGGTCAGCAACCTTCATGCTCACACACACACACATACACACACACACACACACACACACACACACACACACATCAGACAGAATGAGAGGTGATTACAAACACACGTAGGGATAGGTCACAGCTTTGTGTTGTAAAAAAAGATTGCAGTATCTCAAGATTATTCTATCTATAATCTTGGGTCATTCTATCACTCCCACAGATAAAAGGTCACAACATTCCACCCACTTTTCCTTGGCAGCATTTCACATTAGACAAAATGTCAGAACTTGATCTGCTTCATGGCAGTATGCTGCCTCCAGCACTTTTCTTCACATCGTCAATGCACACATTTATTTTAGCTCTGAATATACAATTTCCACTTCTATTTGAATGCTCCGTTTCCCCTTTTTTGCTAAACAAATGTCAGTGTACAGCAGACGATTTGTATATTTTTTTGCCATGTTCCTGCCTCACACAAAGTCATTCATTTGAGTGACAATATGGGTTCCAGGCAGGAAGTGGGGGGGTTTGATTCAGCATCTAATTATCCAACTTCTTCTTGAAAGGAAGAAATGCGTTCTCTGTTTAAGCAACTTGTTCACGTAGCAATAGCATCTGCTTCACTCCTTCATTTCCCCGTCAGCGAGAGACAAATGAATAGAAATGACTGCTTTGTGCTTTTATGCAGAAGTCTCCCCAAGCTGCATAAACCATATATTTCTCCTATCCCATATGTGATTTTGTGTCTGCAGAGAGGGAAGAGAAAAGAAAAAGATAGAGACACTTGAATCAGGAATCGCTGCGCTAAAATGCAGAGGCTTTCTTTTTTCGATTGCAAGGCAGTACTCTTGTCTGTTTGTTGTTTTCTTTCCTAGAAGGCACAATTGAAAAAGATAATTTTTATGAAAGGGACTTTTGAAAAACGCCTCAGCAATCAAACACAAAATATATGTTATAGCGCTTTGTGGTGAAAAAAATTAAATAAGCACTGCGCAAAAATAGTGCCTTTTTCGGGTAACAAAGCGACACATCTGCTTTTCCAAGTAAGCCCCCTTTTGTAGAATGCCAGTTTTATTTTATTTTTTTAAACTAAATATGTCATTATGGATCACTGTTCTAAGCAGGTCAAACTGAAACCCCTCGGCCCTTCACCCTATCAGATCCCTCCACCTCCGCTGCCTCCTCTTCATCCAGACAATTATCCGCCAGCTCCCTCTTATCAGCATCATCAGCTGAGAGGCCATATAGGAAAATGGTTTCCATTGGAATAAAGTCCATGTGCAAACTTTCTGTGGATACAGATCACAGGGATTAAGAAACCTCCCATTAATCCGGTATTAAACACTGCGTAATTGCTTTAGTGGTTATTTGCATAAAAATTTATGTGACAATAAAATTGCACATTACCCATTTTTTATTTTATTTGGGTTCAACATTTGAAGTAGTTTTTGCTGTTTGATGATGCAAATTTCTTTTTAAACTGGTCAAGAGTGGGAGGCCAGATGTGACTTTTGGGCAAAGTACCTGTTGGTATTGAGGTAAATAATCTTTATCTGAATGCTTCTATAAGATCCATAACCTGACTCTGAACCTGGAAAGCTGTGCTTTAATTCCAGTGTGATGGAGAATCAGGTTCTGCTTGAGTGAGTCCCTTATTCTCATCTTTGTGGAGTGGACAAGGCCAATAAGCGCTGGACGGAGCCCCAGTGCCACTGCAAAATAGCCTTGGGAAGGAACTTGTCTTGGTGGAACGTGTACGTTCAAAGGTTGTTTTAGTTCTGCAACAGAAAACTCAAATGGGACAGATAGTCTAGCTAGCTGTCTGGATTTACCCTGCAGAGATCTGAGAAGCAGTTAACCATAAATTGACCAGAGTTTAAAATTCCAACACAAAGAAAGCGTTAGGTAACGGACATCCGGCTGTAAAGAGTGACATCTAATGGAATTTCTGGTATATAGTATTTTATGTTTTGTCCACAGAAATTACATTTGTTAAGTTATTCTGTCTCCACTGCGGAGAATAATGTCAATTTTATTTAATTGAGGTTGAAGGCTTTTGAACACAACAGAGAAACCTACACCTTGATTAAACAAACGTCATGCAATACATTAATATGCAAATAAGGTGCACCCACTAAGGCTATTGTATCAGTTTGCAGCATAGGACTGCGGGAAAGGAAAAGTTTGACTGTATGTGAAAGACAAAAAGGGATGAGTAAAATGGCTATGAGAGGTTGTGTTGCTCACAGGAGGAATGATATTAGTTTCTTTCTGCCTGGGCTTCTGTGGACTCAGTTTAAACATTCTCATCATGGTTAATGTACACAATCCCCACCACTTGTCCCCACAGAGTAAGGACACACACAGAGAGGCCAAGGGAAGCAGAGGTCGGCTTGCCTTTATTTTGCTCTTCCATCAGAGCAAGCAGTTAATCTTTGCTCGGCCCCAGCTTATCTGGGCGCCTGCCACCCTTGCCCCTGCCCAGGGAGAAAGGCGTCACACGCCTCAGCCCTCTCTCCTCCGCCTCCCTTCCCTTTGCCTTCCCCTATGCTCATTTCTCCTTGGCTGAGTGGAGGAGGTGGCTGCAGATTGAATTATTCTCCCTTTTACCATTTCTCCTAAGTTTGCATTCATTTGCAGAGCACTGTCACTTCTCTTCTGTTGGGCTTGTTTCTTAAGTGGAAGCTGTTCAGAGTCCACCTTGTTGCATCATCTCATATCAGTTCTAAAATTGGCCTGCAATGGTCATGCAAAGAACAAACAGGGCTTTTATTGGTGTTAGAGCACATTTACCTACCTAGAGCCCCCATGGTGGCACTGTGATTATTTACATTATCAATAAATCTGTATATTGTTATTTTTCTTATTTTACAATTAGTTGATAAGTCATTCTGTTGATAAAATGTCACGTAGCATGTGACATCAGATGTCTTGTTTTTTTCCTGACCAACTATCCAGAAACCAGATATTGTGTTCACAATGACATAAAACAGTAAAGCAGCAAATCCTCACAGTGGAGAAGCTGGTACCAGATCAAGTTTGTAATTTTATTCTTGAATAAATAACTTTCAAAAAAATCGATTATCGAAATTGTTGACTGGATTAATCGATTAATTAATTTATCATTAATCGTAACTATGCCCCACCCAAAAACCAGTAGACTTGTGTAATGTTTACCTGGAAATACGTCACATTACGGAAGATGAGGAAACTCTTAACTACTGTTTCACTGTGAATTCAAGGATTGTTTTTCCAAATCCAAAAACTCTCAAAACATTTTTAAAACCTGTTCGAACCTTACACGTTCATCGTTATCTTTTTTTATTAAATGAAAGACTAAAAGGATTTTAGTCTCGTGTGTACTCTCAAGTTATCAGGAGGAGTTAAATTCTTGCCGTCAATCTCTGGTATACCTGCCCTGCAGTCCTCCTCCTCCTGCTCATTTCCTCCTCCTCCTCATCCGTGATTTCTGCCCTACTGTCTTGAGCTTTGACAGCCTGTCATCATATAATGACCTAACACGTTTTATGATTGGCAGGTGTTTTTCCTTACAGGCCAATGAAGTAGGGGCTTGGAGATGTGGTTTGATTCACAGTTACCTTGTTTTTTTCGCTGACTGACAGGTGGCTCCCCAGACTACACAGACAGGAGGCCTGTTTGTTTGTTTATCACCCATTTAATTCATCCTGTGTTTGAAAAGCTATACGGTAGCTGTCGGCTAAAGCTTTGGCTCGTTCAAGGCAGTGACCAGGGGGATGGGACATTGCCTTTCTCTGCCAAATGAGTGACAGGGGAAAGGTTTTGCAATGGGAAAATAAGGTAAGGGAAAATGGTAGTTTGCCTGGAGGCAGCGGTGGAGAGAGTGGATTCTGAAGGGAGCGTTGAGGGGACAGGGGCGGGGGGGGAAAAACCTGAAATATTGACCTTGGAAAACCATCTCTACAATTCTAATTATCTCACTCTGTCCCCCTTTCTACCTTCCTGCCTCTTTTACTGTCTCTCTCCCTCCCCTCATGTCTCTCTTTCTCTCTCCCTTTTTCATGTGTGTCCTTTGCTCCTGTAATCTTTGCGACCTCAGATAAAAGCAGCCCGGCTCTTTTTCTTCTCTTTGATACTCATTAATCCCGATCATTGATTACAAACTTACAAGCTCAGGTTCAGCTTATCACAATAAGCCTCTACCATTTGACACCCCCCCCCCTTCCTATACTGTATGGTTTATAATACTGTACACCCAGGCTATCCAATTGGTGGCCTACAGGCCCCATCCGGCCCAGAAGCCAACCTTCAAGTGGCTCAGCAGAATCAGATAAGACAATATTGGCTATTCTTTATCGTTTATAATAGATTCAGTGTGTTTTCTTGCCACATTCCCTCGCAGCGCACAGAGAAAATGGACCAGATGGCAAAATATCGCTACAGATCGTGAGGCGACTGGGGAGCTCCTTGCAGTGTCATGTCCTGTCTGTCTGTCTGAACAATTGGTTAAAATAGGCACTAAAAGGAAGTGGGCAGCTTCCGCCTCTTCTGCGTCTGACCATCCACTATATTTCTTAGAAATAGCAGATCAGACAGTGCAGATCCACCTGGCGGTGCAACGTTTCTGTCGCGCCACACTCCACTTTATTCCTATGGGTGACCTCAAGCAACTTTAACGCGCCCGCAAAGCGTCCCGGGGAGGCGTCAAAAAAACTCCATCTTTATGCAAATGCATTGAACGTGACACAACTATCCAAAAGAAGTAGACGGAAATCTTTCAAACTGACCTTTGTTGATCTGAAATGAAGACAGATTCAGCAACTGCATGGCCTATTTCTCGCTTAAAATGTTTTCAGAAACGTTTTGATTAAATATTTTTGTAAAATGCAAGATTGTATTACAAACAAGCCGCCATTACTGTCGTTTTGAAATTTGGGAGTAGCCAGACCCAAGTGATGCGTTTGTCCAATCAGCTGCCGGTCAAGAGGCGTGGAGCATTAACCACGGATGTATAATGTCGCGACACCGCGCTTCAGTTGTGTCACAAAAATGTATCTGCACTGTAATTGAGCACTTTTCCTTTGCCAAGAAAGTCCATCCACCGCACAGGTGTGGCAATCAAGATGCTGATTAGACAGCATGATTAATGCACAGGTGTGCCTTAGGATGGCCACAATAAAAAGCCACTCTAAAATGTGCAGTTTTATTGTCTTTACGGTGTCTCTTTTTAGGAGAATATGGGCTTTAGACAAAAAATATTGAGCCAATCATTTAGTTATTTTTCATTGGAAAAAGTGCAGAGGAGTCAAATATTTTTTACCAGCTTTGAGTCTTTCCTGGAGTCCATGTCTCAGGCTGCAGCTACAAACAGCCACCAATCAGAGCAGAGAGCGTAAAAGCTTCTTTGTGAAGAGGTGAAACAAAGTCCCAAAAAATCCGGAAAGCACTTGCTGCTGCTCGTAATGTGTTATTCCTGTGAGTGCAGGAAAACAACCTAGATGAGCATATCAACATTTTTACCACCTCCTATCTTCTCTCATCTCAAATATGGTGACTAGACAGCAGAGCCCAACCACGGGCAGGCCGATGTTATCGGCCAATTTTGGACATTTCCCGATTTATCGGTATCGTCATTTATAATGGACCATTAAAACTAGCATCGCATAGTTTGTCCACCAGAGGGCACTTTACAATGGCCCTGTTGTTATTGTGTTTTTGTTCAAAGGACTTTAAGTTTCATATCTTAAGTTTGTATTTTTACATACATTTTGTTTATCAGAACTTTAATTTATTTTGATGTTCCTCTGTTCTGTTGTGACAATAAAACAAATTATTATCATATTAGTTTAGTGAGAACATATAAATAACTACAAATAACTAATGTTAGGGAAATCTGTTTATATTTTGTTGCGTGTTTCTGGATGTTTTGTTTTAATATACATATCGGATTTTTAAATAACCAAATAATTGTATTGGGATCGGCTGTAAAAATCCTTTATCGGTCGGGCTATACTAGACAGTAAGAAGACTCTTTTTTTAAGAGAGATTTTGTGAGAAAATCAAACTGTAACTGTAAAAGTGATAAACACTCAGTATAATATTTCCCTTACAAATTAATTCCTTGTTGTCACGTTAAATCTAACAAAACTTGGAATATTTAGGTTATACCTCACACACACAACACACACACACACACACTGCACTGCACTGCACTCACTGCACACAGGTGATCCAGTTAAAAGGCTTAATCTGATACTGTAATCATCTATATGCATGATAATGACATATTTTAGAGCCATGGTTCATTCTGTTTTGAAACCTCGCTTACTGCACTACAATTTCAGATGACGCCGTAGAGCTACTTCTTAAGGGCAGCCACGGCATAGTATGCTGAGTGAAGGCGGAGGAGTACATCTATTCATTTAAATTGGTGCTAATGGCAGACTATTTAAAAGTCAATTAATTGCTAGGGGCCATATGCACAGTGGCAGTTAATGCTGTCACAACGCTGAGTAGTAATTGGGTGTGTTGATGGGATGTGCTGGTGTGTGTTCCTTGTGTCTGAAGCTGAGTGGCCACCTACTGGACCTCCAGAACCTCTCAACAAAAGGACTGTCTGTTGCCGGCAAATGATAGTTGCCATAAAGCAAAGCATCATGGGGGAGCAGCATGATAGCCGGGATTCAGTTTGTACTGTAGTTTGTGGAGATGCATCCACTGTGTTTGTTTTCAATTTTCAATAGTATTCACTGTTTTCTCTTTACTTTTGCACCATTATTTCTGAAATCTGCTTTAGAATCTATCACTCTTCTATATCCCTTTTTGTTTCTTTCAGTTCGACATCACTACCTCCATCACTAGTCTCACCTTTTCATCCTCGTTCTCACTTTATCATCCTACTCTGTACTGAGAGGGGGGGGGGGGGGGGGGCTGAGATCGATGTTGGGCTGTGCAAACAGAGACCAGCAGCTGGCTGAATCGGAGTGATCGATCAGGCACACAGCATTTGCTCTGCCAGACTGCCTGGCCTTTGTGGATGGAGATTATTTCTAAATTATTACAGGAGGCAGATGCTTGTCAGAAGATGCTCTCTGTCAAGGTTAGACTGTTTCAGCGCTGCCTAGCTCCCTCCTTCTCCCTCCTTCTCCCTCTGTCACACTTTTGCTTTCTTCATCTTCCTAACTTCGTCTATTATCCCTCCCTTTTATGTTTTCACCATTTCTTTCTATCCCGTAAGGGTTTTTCTGTAATTTAACATTTTCCACATTGCTCTTTCATACCATGTAGCTGTCTTTTTGGCAGCATGTTGTTTCACTAGCAGCAGATTGGTTTAGCACATTAGATAAAAGGCACACAGCGCATACCACTCAGGTAATGAGAAACTGAAAATGCCATCTAGTTAAATGGACTTCATACGCACAGACAGAACCGGCTGCACAGTATAATCTACTAATGTTGGTGTACAATGATACTAAATAAAGCAGCGGGCTGCTGTGTGTGTGAAGCCCTCTCGAATATGAGTTTGTTCCTTTGTGGAACTATATATGGTATTTTCATTATCTGCCCTTCAACAATGCTAAATGCCTAAGTTCTTTAAAAATAAATGCATGTTGAAGGCTTTTGTACATCTTTGTGCTGGGTCAGTGCCATATGTGTGCTTCTGAGTCTGTACATATGTGCTTTAGTTTAAAATTGATAATTTGAGTGTAAGACGCCGTGAATGTGTGTATTTTCACCCTTGTTAGGCTGATTACACTTGGGAACAGCCTTGTACGCCATGGGCTCTACCTCTGTCTCATTCATTTATCCTGACCACTGCTTTATTCTCATGGTCAGCATCAATTAGCCCAATGCTTTTCTCTCACATGACATATCACTACCACTGTGTAGTAAATGTCCCCTCTACAATTCTCAGTACAAATTAAAGTGTTTCTTTAAATGGGCTGTAGGATATTGGATTGCCTCTACAAGGCTCTCACGGACCGTTCCCTATCTCGTCAAACACCGACACTTTGTCTGACCCTTATTTGTTTTATCCATGTTCAGGTGAACATATCAATTTTATGTTTCCAATGAAGGACTGAGGATTTAGTCGAGGTGAGCAGTAATTGTGTGACCATTCAAATGGTGTACCTGTTTTAAGCAAATTCCCAAAAAGAGAATACGTGATCATTTTCAAGAGGAAGTAAAAAGATTACATATGGCAGTGCGCTAAGCGTTCAGTGGCATTTCATATATTTCTCACCTTAGCGTGCATGAATGTCAATTTATTGATTATTGTGTCCTCTGTCTTCATTTAGTGTTTTTGTCAGCCAACATGGGGGACAAAGAGAGGAATGACATGTTAGAAAAGGTTCTTGTATTGATTCGAACGTGGGACATTGCGGATGCCTTTTAAGTCTAAACCAAGGTTTATCTTTTTGTTACATTGTATACATTTACAGTTTTGGTTTCATATTGCAATGATGCAAGCGCACTAAATAACAATGCATGACACACCTACATGTACATCCTTTTGTCATCACCTACCTACCGATACGTGACAGTAATTGGTTTGTAGAAGGGCTCTCCTGCCCTCTCGTATTCTTTCTTTCTCATCCTCTTGGAAAATAATTTTTGCAAAGTTCCTGTTTCACCTTCACTATCCATAGTGAAGGTGAAACGGGGACTTTGCTTGGGTCTTGAGGAGCTGCAGTGTTTATTTATGAACAAACTGAAACCTACACTAGAAATTTGCTACCACTTTACAATGCCACTGCTAATTTTACTCTTTGCTCCGATCGCCAACAGCTGTCTCCTCTAACCACATCCATCGTCTCTCAATCATTTGACAACTCAATCACTACGCACTGAGCTACTGTATTCCTTAAAGGAGCTTAGCTACTCTTTTAACATGCCACTGGCCTGCCAGAACCTGTTTATTAAAAAAAATCCATATTCTTTTAAGGTATTTTATTTTTATCAAGGTCTTTTTGTACGCATATTTAAAATATGCATTCAAACAAATTGAAACATTAAGTATGCTATTTAATGAAACAGGGAGCAGGGGAAACAGCTTCTCTTAAATGTGAAAATATGCTCTTCAATAGCCCTACAGTAAATAGTTCTTTTTTTACGTGGTTTACCTTGTTAGCAAGACAGTCACCAATACAGCCATGTGTCATCTGGATTGTGTTTCTGGCAATTTACAATAGCAATATGTGGCTTTACTGAGTGATGACAGGCCTTTTGACATGTTGTGTAAAGTCTCTGCCCCATTTTTCTATGTGTTAACTAAGCAAGTTGTTAACTAACCACTAACCCCTTTAATTTAATGTTGTCTTTCAACAACATGGACGTTGTTCTTTGCTGTGCTAGGCTTAACACACCCGGGACCAACAGTATCTCAATAATGAAGTTGAAATTGAGTATCTCGTTGGACTCTGGGTCAAAGGCTGAAAATTGGCATATTTCAAACTCTTCCTTAATGCGTATGTAGCGATCATGTTTTTACAATCTGTGGTTGTTACAAACGTAAAGAATAGTACATTAACAGGTGGTTTTTGGATGGGGCTTAGAACTCAAGATGGCATTTCACCAATAAAATACAACATCACATTCAGTATTGCCAGTCACTCTAGTGAATTATCAGTTCAGAAAATAGAGCACTCTCAATCCACATCTGACAGACATGAAAAGAAAAGCCGTGGGATTATTTTCTTAGACAGGACAGGGAGGGTGCAAATCAGCATCACCAGAATTTAAAATGAAAAAGATGGATTGAGCTATAATTTTGCATACAGTCATTTGGAATGGGATTATTTATTATTTGTCATTTTATTATGCATTCAGATGTGGATATGTTTATAAATTGGAGGTCCTACATTTTGGTACCACCACACTCAGCACTTGTGAATGCTGAGCATCATCCCCTTGTTGAATATTCAGTGAATCATCTCTCGGTGGCCAAGGAGTATAGACTGTATCCGGACGAGCTACAGCAGAGTGATCAAACATTTACATTGTTAGCCAGATGTTGTTTGCATGAATATATGAAACCTGCTAGCAAGCTAGCTGTGCTCCACACAGTGAAAAAAAACTGAATTCGAAAATTTGTTAGTCAGAAGACATATTGGCATAAATGTGTGACAGATTATCATTTTAAAGTGTCATCACACTGTAGGGGCTATTATAGATTCATTTATCCAATATTGTTTTTTCTAATGTAAAGTAGAAGAAATTAGATTAGATTTACAAACAGACCATATCTAAGCGTGAATAGTTCTGCAAGAATTTGAAAAGCAGCTACAAAGCTGATGATGAAGTGGTGAATTGTGTGTGCACACATACTGTAAGACCAGGGACTAGTGATTACAGACACCCCGTCATACATCTCCACACTACACTGTTGGTATTTAAATGCCAGTGCACTTAGCTTTATTTCTCTCTAGTAAAAAAAGATCTCCTGGGAGAGATAGACAGTGTGGTGGTAGTGGTGGGGGGGTTGAAAGAAAGAAAGGAGAAGCGGCGTAGAGGCGAGAAGAAGCCCGGATGGGGAGAGAGTGGGTGATGAGTAGAAGGCAAGTGAGAGGGATTAATTGTTCACCCAGGAGAGGAAGATAACATCAGATGTTTAAAAGCCGCCACAACTAATCCTGTCATTTCTTGGACTAGAATAATGAAAATGGAGAAATGAGATCTCTTGGAGAACTGGAAAGCGAGCTAATCTGTATGCCTGTAACGAGTACATGTTTGTGATTGCTAAATGGTCTACACATTATTGTATATTTCTACTCACATGGTATCATTTTCTAGTGGGATGACTGCTAAAATAAAGTCATTTTACTGGATTCAGTGTTGCTGTTTTTCTTCATGTTTTATTATTACCTCTGTGATTCATTATATATGTATGATGTATTTAAAATAATTTGCATCTGTATTTTCACTGCAATAGCCAGGCATTGTAAACCACATCCTGTTTTCAGAAAGGAACATATCAGTGCATGTTTTCTTTCTACAAGTTTTTTTGTATTTTCATTTTTTTTATACAATACGTCCTGACAATTTCCCATTGCATGCCATATTGTTTAGATTGTGATTGTATTAGTTTTTATTACAGTATTAAATCAACTTACATTTAATGTTCATATTGCACAATTTGTGCCTTTATTATTACCTTTCTTAAGTTTCCTATCACTGCTGCGGAAAAGCATTGTGTTCAGGAGCTGAAACACAATCATGTGAGATGTGATGAGTGTGAATTCATTCATTTGTTGCATTTAAAACGGTAACTGTTCAGCAACCGACTTTCTAGTCATAGCTGTCAGAGCAGTATGAAAAAAGTGACAAAACATTTGCTGTGATGGATTACCTATGTCACGCTAGTTCAAAAGGCTCTCAAAGTTCATCGTATCATCATCATGTAAACCAGCGGCAGCAAAACATATGGTACACTTTCATCACGAAATCAGTCGGCAGTAACGTGTAGAGTACACAGAATTTCGTTAATGGGCTAAAACATGCAAAATCATCTGCTTGATCTATAAAATCCCAGAAGAGACCCCTCCTGATGTTCTCTGTGTGGGACCAGCTATCTGCCCTACTTCTGTCTGGGTTTGCTCTCTTATCCACGTAGCTCTCGCTTCCCCTCTGACCCACACCTGCCGTTCTCTCCAACATCTCCTCCACCCTTTGAGCTCGCAGCACTCCCCTTCCTCCCCTGTCATATCTGTCATAGACGTTCAGTCGCTGGTGTTGCTCTAGGCTTCAAATTTAATTTGGTTTCAATCTGCTGTAATTGCTTTGAGAGACGACCGTGTCTGCATGTTTTTCCTCTCTTATGTCTGCTGGAATACTTTATAGGGTGTGTGTGTGTGCGTGGAAGTGTAAGTGTGTGTGCATGGATGAATATGACTGAAGGTGTGTGCTTGTGTGTGCACATGTGTGTGTAAATCCTGAACAATTGCCTGGCCATACACTGTCATTGATACACTTTGTCAAACACCAGCTGCTGTCACTGGACTCTCTGGCACTTTGACAAGGCTTTTGTCAGATACCATACACTTTCTCTTTGCAGCAGAGAAGGAGGAGGGGAGGGGGCGAGGTAAATCTGCAAGACTTCACAAAACATCTTTTTGTCATGACCTTTTAGGTGAATAATAACCCGGGTTCTAAGTTCTGAATGTGTAGCTCCTTTCATTATTCTATCAGCCAGCTAAAGTAAGAGGAAGGATGATTGAAGTAAAAGGGCAAAAATGGACAGCAAAGTATACAGTTTGCCCTTGAGTTACAGATGGTGCTATGATGAGGTGAGGTGAAAAGAAGATTGCTAAGCTAATGGACAGAGATAATATTGGTTTGTGTAAAAAAAAAAAAAAAAAACCTGCCTTCCTCCCATTGTAGTTTTTCTTTATATTTCTAACTGGGTCTTTTTCGTCCTGGTCATCTCGGAATGAGTGTGGCCATTTCTGCTCGCTATTGTAGACGACTACATATAACAGAAAAAAAGTGGCCGCTGCTCTTACAAAATCCCTGATCACACATTATTTAAAGCAATTTTACTATAATACTTTGGATATACAATATTCAGTGGAATTCCAGAAAGGGATTTCCCCACTATCCCCCAAAAATATTTTATTTTCTAATTTGTCTCAATAATACAAGTCTGACCCTTTCCAAATGTATTTGCATCCAAGCTCAGCAACCAGTTAGTCTGCCAAAGAAAAGGGCACAGAAAATACAAATGTGTGTATAATTGATTGCAAGTTGATTAGTGAGGGCTCTTTTGAGCTGATTGCAAGTGTACAGTGTATACAGTGGAGTTTGTGTGTGTGTGTGTGTGTGTGTGTGTGTGTGTGTGTGTAATATGTGACTTAAGAGTGTGTCTTAATGTGTGTATGCATATATGTATTAAACACACACACGCTGTGATAATCATGCTTCTCTTCCTAACGACCGCTGTCATTGATTTTCTCCTCATGCTGTGTGTTTGTGTGTGTGTGTGTGTGTGTGTGTGTGTGTGTGTGTGTGTGTGTGTTTGTGTTTAAAAAAATAAAGTGTGTTTTGGCAAACCCTACATAGTTTTTGTCATGATGTGACACAAATAACAGACTGTTGAAATATGGAGTGGCTGAGTGTACGCATCAGCTCTCTGTCTGATACTGTTGTGTTTGTGTCGCAGAGTGTGTGTATATCACTCTCACCTCTGATGAAGGAGACGTTTGCCCTGCATCTTGATGCTGTTTTGCTCTCCTCCTCCCCACTCAGCCTGCGGAGGAGGCAGACGAAACAAGCAGGTCATCCAAGCAATCGCACACACCTGTTAACAGATGTACCAACTAAATAAGCAGTCATGTGCTTTGTTTCTTTCTAGCGGAATGTCACTTGGCTTCTTTTGACGTATTTATTTTTAGTTATATCGCGTGTTCCAGACAAAGGGTATGCAATTATCTCCTTCTCAGTCACCTACAAGGTCGATGCCTTATGGGCCGCTAGAGAAACAAGACATCTGAATCTTATTTTTTTGTAAATGGCGTCTTTAGGCTCCCTTCCTTTCTGTCTGTGTTGTCTGACTGAGGCCAGTAACAGCAGTAAAGGCCAGGCAGCAGTTTGGGCATGTCTGTGACTATCTGTCAAACAATGGACAGTGAGCCCAACCAGCCAGACAGCCGCATGTCACTGAGCTGATCCTTGCCCCATCCACACAGCGCTCCGCCTGCACGCTCACCCGGAGCCCCCTGCTGGTCCCTGCATGTAGGACACTTGGCTACCTGCAAGCCATCAGGACTGCAGATCTGTGTGGCGTTGACTCACTGCCATGCTCTTACAGTGATCTTGTTTGACCTTTACATCTTTAATTTCTGCTGGACTGTGTAAACTGTAACAATTCCAAATTTTGCTGCACAATTAATTGTCTTATTACATTATCTTTGTCTCTTTCAGTCAAATTTAAAAATATTTATTTAACATATAAAGGTCTTGAATGAATCCCAGAATACATCTTTTGGTTATATCACTGTAGTGTGACCCATGTACACAGCCTATGAAGTAAACTACGCCACTTTATTATCATAAAACATTGTCTTTTTTCTTCTGAAAACATAAAATTAACAATAGAACATGTATCCCTTATCAATAAAAACAAAGCATTAATCATTAACTAAAAACAGATTAAATTAGGAGTACAAAAAATAATCAAAATAAGGCAAAATAGTCATCGCTGCTTCTGTACATTTTTTTTCTTATTGCATCCCCCCTTTTCATTTTTGTTGCTATGAACAGTGCCAACAACTGCATAGCTTTAGCAGTCTTTAGCTCAACAGTCCGACCAACAATCATTTATATAATTAAAAATTGACATATCTAAACAAAATCAACAATTCCCATCAATAGCCATACACCTTAGGACCTTAGCTAATGTTAGCAATTAATTGCAGTTAAACAAAGAAAAAAAATATGTAATAATTGTTACAAGCCTAGGCATGTGCATCGTGACCTGTGTATGCATGTGTGCCTGTGAGTTAATGTTGTAATAAAGCTGTTTGTAGAATTCAACCCATAGGAGGTTTAATTGAATCTGCAATAGTATTTGCTTCAGTAAATGATAATGTGCACAGTACAATAGTCTTTGCCCCCGTTCTGTGCTATGATGAGTCTGCCACTTAGCTTCAAAAGCTCTGTGGTTTAATGAGCGAAATGCATATTATTTTGAATGGCGTATCTCAAATGAAACAAAAAAGTGTCCCAATTAAAAGAGAATTAATATTGTTTTTATGGAGATACTTCACCAGTCGGTAATATATTAGATTAGCTCATTTACTCCCATGACTTAGCTTCAATCCTATTTTGATTATATCCATTTTATAAAGTTAGAAGTAGACCGATTATTACACAAGAGCTTATGATCAAGGTTGATTATTTTCAGTGTAGCTCTGAAGAACCATAATGAGGGCGTTTAGCTGCTGCAGAGCGCTACTGTATTGTTCTAAAGTAAAGACAGCTGCCTTTCTTGTCCTATTGAACTACACAGAGAAGCTTCAGCACAATGCTGGCAATCTACTGTGGAAACATTGTGTTGCTGTGGGCCTGTGTGGAGTGTAGAAAGCTGGTGTTTGATTTTTAAAAGCTGGCGAGTTGCTGCTTCTGCCGGTAGGTGACAGCTCGCGTCTTCCAGATCTAGTCTCCGTGGAAACAGGAGAGTGGAGTTAGTAATGTGCTGTGATGAGTGGGAAAAGGCAAAAAGAAAGTGTGGAGGGGGAAGGGGGAAGATTATCGGGGGACAAAGGCAGGGATTATCTCGGCACATGCTACAATAGCACTACACACATCCTCTGCAAACGGGCCTGCCACTGGGTGCTTTGGATCACAGAACAAAGACAGGGTCTCCCACCCATCCATGCAGATCCTCTGTCAGAGTTAGCTAATGAGGACTACAATACCCAGCTGCCAGTTGCAAACCAACCAGGGACTTGGAATTAAGGGTCATTATTTCTCCTCATTATCGACTTTAACATTGTTGCCCACTCTGAGCAGGAGAGCCTTTTCTTATTATGAAGTAGTTTGTTACTGGATCTTGAAGTTCTGTCATTTACGCTGCCGAGAGGAAGGTGTAATATTGCAAGCAATAAGTAACATGCCATAGGTTTTCAACCTTATTTCCATTTCAAGTTATGTGCTATGTGAAGTCAATTAAACAGTTTTGAAGTTGGTTTGTTACTGTGTTGTTGGAATTACTATGGCGTTAGAACAGGGAGAAAGTTTGAGGGCAGTAAACTGAGACAGATGGAGAGAAATGGAGTACAGCACATGATGGCAGGATAAAACAGCCGAGCGAAGAGGAGAGATAAAAGGATGGCGAGAGAATGAAAGGTGGTGGTGGGGGGTGCCAATTGAAGCGACGAGGGTGCGAGGCGAAGTGAAAGTGAGTTTGTCTGTGATGTTTTAAAATTCTGGAGTGGAGAGTCCCTCCATCTGTTATTGTGGGACGGTTCTGACTCAGTGATTTCTATGATTGGCCTTAATCCCGGCCGAGTGGAGAAGACAGAATGAAGAGCTTAAAGCAGACTGCTCTCACTCTGACAGGCTCCACTGGCTGCTGTTGCTGCTGCTGCTGCTGGGGCTCATTGGTAAACTCAGTCCGCTGCCCCCTAATGGACTAACTGCTGCATGACACTGCACTTGTCTGCACTACTACAGCACATGGAGCAGGCCACAACACAGTGGTGACATTTTGATGTAGGAGCCATTAGAAACAAGTTTTCACTTAACTCTAAATGCATCTTGCAATGTCTGTAATAAGTATTACCTAATTATGTCTTCATGCAACACGAAAGCAATGCACTCTCTCGGTAAACATGGCATTAATGCTGCATCATCCTGATCCTTCATGTGTCAGTAGATGTAGTGAAGATGTAGTTTCTAGTGATGCTGGATCTGGATATTTTATTCAACAATGTGGGAAGGACCCTTAAGAAAGCTGTTCTATATTTAGACAATGCTTTTTTTAAAAAGAGCTTAGTGGCTTACCATTATGCCTGTCAGTGTCCACAGCAGCCAATCACTGTAAAATTTACTAAGGGTCTTCCCACGCCACGTTAGTCTCTCTGAGAAGGTCAAGTGACCTCAGCAGAGTCATTTCACAGTCTTTTTGTCCCCAAGGTGACTGAAGCGTTCCGAGAAACCGAGCTGAGGGGTTCATTTGGAGCATGTTGAGTACCTCGATTCAAGGCTGCAATCACATGTACAGACCGTGTCGTGTTTTCTCAAGTAGCCTCTCACTCAAACACACACATTGTAGGGCTGTGTTAGAGTGTCCCTCCAGATCACAAAGAAGACAATGTGGTGGTGTGTTGAGTGCCCTTTATGTAAATGCTCAGTAAAAGGGCCTAACAGGCTGCAGCAGTCTCAAAGACGGCCTAGTGTCGAGGTGGCGATCACCACAGCATGACGCTGTCCTGCTGGTGTGCTGTCATTCCCTTAGAAACAACATGACTTTGAGTGATTAAACTACTCCCCTCAGTTATGAACATTAAAGATCCTAATCACCTCATGCTGAGCTTTTTGTTATTCCACTCCGCTACCCCTGCTGTCTTGTTGCTCTATGAGAATATGTTCAGGGAGCGCGGCGTCTAACCATCAGGGTTCTTGAAAAGCATAGACATCACCAAGCTGCACAGCCTGCTGTTGTGCTGTTTGTACAATTACACTATCACCTGCACCATTATCCATGGTGTTTGCATACACGACCAACGCAATTGTGTGTTGTATAAGGCTGTGGACCTTGTGGAGGCACTTCACATGCCACTATCCATTACAGAGTTGTCTTTATGGTTCTTGACCTTGCTTGAAGGCTTGGTGACAAATAGCCCAACGTGATGCATTTTGTGTCAAGGTTAGAATGGCAATAACATTAGATGGCTGTGCTCATGATGTCACCTCTTCTGGTGTCTCTGTGACCATGTGCTGTTATTTGCTGTGTTGTGTGGGCCTGTACTGAGCTTATCTGTGCTGTACTGTGCTGATCTCACTATGCTCATCCAGTGCTCTAAGCTGCTTGGGCTCCAGCCACCAGCATAGATGATATATCCCTGCCCCCCTCCTTCCCACATCTCTCACTCTGATTCATTGGCTGTTTATGTTGCCCATCCATCTGGGCCAACACAGAGGAAGGAAAGAACACATGAAGACACATGGCTGTTTTGGAGCAGGGGACTGCATTAAGCTGCTAGAGAAGAGATAGGGTCCCAGAGAAATGGTGGCCTACCAAGGGAAGAGGGAGGAAAACATACCAAGGGAGAGGCAGCTGGAGAAACAGAGAGAACTGAAGAAAAAAAAAATGTGTGGGCTACTCAGGGGGAGAGAAATGGATTTTCTAAAGGGACAAAGTAGAGATTCTCACTGACAGATTAAATGCTGAGAAAAAGATTGAGCAAAGGGGATAAAATAGCTAGATCAAAGATCACAGCAGAGGGTTGGGAAAAGTAAAAGGTGGAAACCGTTCAAACAAATGCACCTTTTTTTTGTACGTCTTCAAAAATAACTTTGCATATTAATATAAAACATATTACATATTCTAGCTGTTTTGACAGAGAGTGAAATCATATGGCTTTTATTTGTATATCTGGAATTCAGTGATAATATTGTTGGCTCAGCTGCTCAATGTTTATCCCTAATTGAAAAATGTTGTGTTGACAGTTTTGCCAAGAGGTTACCAAAGTGGCGCTGCCTTTTAGGAAAATGTACCCTCATTTGGGAAAAGTCACACAGTCACTGTCCTTTCTTTTTTTTAAAGATTATTTTTGGGTGCTTTTTTTCGGGGTCGGGTCGGATTCAAACGTACATAGGGCGCACGCTCTTACTGGGTGAGCTAGAGGTCGCCCCATTACTGTCTTTTCTAATGGACTCTTTGGTAATAATTTCAGTGGGCTAATTAGATCCTCATTTCATTGTTTCAGTTGCCTATTGTCTCATTAGGAAATGAATGAAATCTTTTCGTTGTTATTTAAGGCTTGTTCAGGTGATTAAAAGCTCAACGAAAACGAATAAAGACACAGGGTTTGAAATGATCCAGATTTTCTGCTATTATGTAACAAATTAGGTTAGTGATATCACATTATGTACTTATTTTAAAACCATTAGGCTCCACTAATGTCCCTTTACAACATCTTTCAAGAGCCTGGACTGATATCACGGGCTGCTGTGTTTGTTGTGAGGAGGTGGAGCAGTATTGTTTTGTGTGTCTGTGAATGGGAGGGTCAGCTGAGATGATGTGGGCGTTACTCTTAATAGAAATAGGACAGCTTTTACCATAATGTTTGTGGTAGATAAAAAGCCTTCCATGGTAGGGGGCTGGTTCCTTTCATTGTGACTACACAAATAAATGAGCCCATACTGCAGCAGGGCTCTAAATAGGGTTAGTAATTTCAGAGCCCTGGGATTTTATGACTGATCAAACTATTCTGGGACGGGAACAAGATCACTCCCTAGATGCCTGGGGAAACCTAGATACTGAGGCACAAGAGTGAGGGCTGTAGGGATGGAGGGCGATGCTAAGGCTTCACCAGATTTGTCACTTGGATGACTTCCTATATGAGACGCCTATACTGTAAGAGTTAATCAGAAATAAGCCTGAACTGCATCATGATAAATGATGTTAGACTATTAAATGAGATTCGAATATTATGTTTCATATAATTCAGAACAACAAAAAATATTAATCAGCTGAAATTGGATTGGATGTCATTTCTCAATTGTGTGTGTGTGTGTGTGTGTGTGTGTGTGTGTGTGGTGTGTGTGTGTGTGTGTGTGTGTGGGTGTGTGTGTGGGTGGGTGGGTGGGGGGGGGGGGGCATTATATATTTGTTGGTTTCATGAAGGCATCCCTTGTCTATGCATACACCAATATGGTGTTTGTTGTCAGTCTATGTAGATGGAGAACTTTGGTGCATATTGTCCAAAAAATTGAAATGTGTGCATTATACATTGCATTATAAAAAGAATGAGATGTGAATGGTGTTTCAAATCTAAAACAGAGGCATATCAGTTTATAAACAATATTTATTGTGATAAATATTTAGTAGTACTTGCTTATAAATACAAGGCATAGTGTACAGACGTTTCAGTTGCCAACAAAGTCAGTCAAACCATGTTGCTTGAACTGTATTTGCATGTGAAAGTTACACAGCCTTGTATTTTGAACCACAGCAAACATTGTAGCTAATATCTGTTTCTTATCTAAAAGCATGCACAAATATATTGCCTGCTTGTTGGGAAACAAGGCAAGGTAAAGTACACAGCTTAAAAACCAAACTGCACATATCAAGATGGGTCAGTATAGACTTGGACTAGTGTGGATTCACCTCCACCTATGACAATGACAACTGTGCTTTAGCTTGATACTGGCACGAGTTTGCTTGCTTGCGTTGTGAGGCGCATGTCCGCGCTGTTCTCTGACATGCACTCACAATCACACCGAATAGACAACCTTTTGTACACAACTAAAGTAACAAGCCAATTTGGTAAAATGTAAGTAGAGTAAAGAAAGTAGAAAGTATTGATATTCGTGTTAAAATGTTAGGAGTAAAAGGAAAAAGTCGCCCAAAAATAAATAGTAAAGTAAAAATAAATGAAAAATCTACTTGAGTACAGTAACGAAGTATTTGTAATTCTCTGATGGCTTTGTAGCATTGAAATGGTGCCATGGGAGCTACGCTTAGAGAGGAGAGGCTTACCCCCTTGGGTACCAAGTACTAGAACTTTAAGAAGAACACTGTTTGGCGCTCCCGAATCCTCCAGCGGTACTAGTTTTTGTAGGGAACAAAGTCATCATCAACATCTCCAATCTGTTTGTCGCTCTCTCTCTCTCTATTTCACTCTCACCCACTCTCACTCACTCACTTACTCGTACACACACACACATCCACACACACACCCACACACACACACACACACATAAACAAATCAATGTTCTATTGACTTCTGACACTCATACTGCTGTTTTTGTGTTTCCTTGTAGAAACTGGCCAGGGAGGCGGAGCAGCTTCAGAAGGAGCATGTATGGCAAGACGGTGTGACGGTAAAGTAGGACATCTGCTCCTCTCCTTCTCTGAGACCTCTTCTTTCTTTTTCCTCTTCTTTTCCAGGCTATTTTACTTACTCCTTTAATGACAATGTGATCAGCATCACAGAGACAATATGGTAATAAAGCCTAATTTTATACAAGTGGAGAGAAAAAACAGTAAGACACATAAACACAGTTTTACATACGCACACAATAATTGCTTACTTTTGGGGGTTTTATTTTAATGGTCTTCAGTATTATGTAAGAGCCTTCTGTCTGTATTGTTTCACAGGCCACAGCAAGTTAAACATTGCATTAGATTGCGGCTGACCTTTAAAACACAAGAGCTCAGCTCTGAAAAAAGAAAGGAGAAAAAAAAGCGGAATTGGTATTACTATGGTCCGTGCGTTTGTCTCTGTGTGTATGTGAGCCTGCGTGCTCCACTGACTCTCAAATTTGCAAACACTCAAATGCCCCCATTTACATGCAGGCATACTGATGCACACAAACACACATATAGCCTTACCCGACAGATACACATGCACATTCCCTACTGTCATATCCTCTGTCTCCAGGGAGACGAGCTCGCTGTCATGGTACACTTCCCACAAATGGATTTTTAACCCAGTGCCTCCTGGGGGATATTTGAGAAAAGGCTTAAACTGATTTAAAACGAATAATTATGAGCCCTACTTCTCTGCAAAGTCCATTTTTATTCATGGTTGCTTACACTCTGGAGCTGTAGTCTTGGGGTGGCTGGGCTGCAACCCTCCAACTCCCCTGCTGGTCCAAGGGAGGGAGCTGCAGTGCAGCTGTCCCTTCATCTTAGGTCTGAGAGGGGTTGATGCCTGCCTCTCCCTGCCCCGCTCCGATGCACCTCGATCGGATGTGTAACCATGCAGGAAGTGGAGCCTGGGTCACAGTGACCACACACAGCACACCTGTTCATAAGTAGCTGCAGCCAATATGGCATCAATACTTCCTCAAGTGAAAAAGCCAGCATTCTCTTAAATCCAACACGCCCCCGCTGTCACTCTGTTTCTCATTTCTGTCTTTCTCTTTTCTCTTCTTGTTTCCATTTCTCTTTCTGTCCAGTCACCAGCCTCACACCAACCCTTATCCCCCGCACCCTCATTACATTCATATACCTTTTTTCTTATCTGTATGTGTCTTTAATCAGGTATGAAAACAGTTGGAAAATATCATATTGTTGCAAATACTGCAATAGAATTATAATGGTCCTCCTTTATTAATAATGTATTAAAGCTGATATAATTTCCCTTTATAATTAGGCCAGGTAATGCATCTCAGCAGGGTTGATTGAGCGAGAGAGAGAGAGAGAGAGAGAGAGAGAGAGAGAGAGAGAGAGAGAGAGAGAGAGATGCGCCACATCCTTGCAAGAATATTTTTCCTGTGTGTAGATTTTGTGCTTTCCTAATTTCTGTTTAGGTGAACACTCTGCTGACTGACACTCTAATTAGATTAGGGCTGCATGCTCTTTGGGCATATTAGGAGAAATGCGTTGCATCTTAAACTAGCGGGTGGAGCAGTCTGTCAAATGAAGAGAAAAGGTGTTTATGCATGAGTGACTGTGCGTTTGATAGAATTTGTGAGTACGTATGTGGGTTGGAAAAACGTCATGTGGTTGTTTGTGATTGTCGGCAAGCGGATAGGAGGATATTTATTTTCATGTGTTTATAAACGCCAGGTTTGTACCTGGCCCAGCCCATTTGCTCGCCTCACCAAACTAGTGACATCATAGAAATTCAATGATGCGCCTGTTCCGCATAGCGGCTGCCATCGCAGCTGTTAACGTAGCAATGGGAAGACCTCTCACTTTCTATCTCTCACACACACACACATTTTAGCTTTTTCCTGGTCTAACTACAGAGCCAGCTTTCTGACCATCTCGACGGCTGGAGATTATGGATTTCAAAATGTTGATAGTAACAACTGTTGCGATGGTCGTTTAGGGTTTTTAAATCCATTGGAATGAAATGGTGTGTGAAATAGACATTAAAGTGTTGGATTGCCGCTGATTTCTCAAGGTCAGGTGCCCATCCCTCTGTGATACTCGACTATTGTGTTGGCGACAGAGTCATCCCAAGGTGACACGGTCTTTCATTGCTGCTTTGCAATTCTCTATAGGGTGGAGGGAGTACCAGCAAATTCGCAGCCAAAAAAATCAAAACTGTTCTCTGTTTGGTAAACTGAAAACTGACAGCTAAAAATATTTACATAAAGTGTCAGCATTACGGCTGGGACGCTATGGATTTTTTCTAAAAATTGGCTTAAACTTTAAGCCTACAACATATGGTGCAGCTTGTCTAGCACCTTGAGCAGGCAGACAGGGCGACTCTGCAGTTCGCTAACTTTTTGCTCTCTCTACCAATAGAAGCCACTCTTTTTTAGGCTATAAAACTTTAATGTGTCTACCTCAGAGAAAAGAGAAATGTCTTTGCTTTCCTTTCCAAGTATGTTGTTATGTGTCATGGAATATTGCCCTCCTCCACTTGCGAAAGGCCGGATTTGCTCCCTTTTTTGATAGGTTTTGTTTAGAAAACCTTGAGTCCATGTAAGACTCAGTCATCAGACACATTCAATGTCATTAGAATCAATAAATCCATGTCATTAAACACAACGGGGCCGTGCACATGTGCAGGTTAAGCAGGGTTTTTTTGACCGTGATGACCGTGATGAGCTCAGACCCGCGGTAGGCGTCACGTGACCGCGGTAACCGTCCCAGCCCTAATCAGCGTATCATTTGACTTTTTCTATTTCAGCATAAGGTTATGAAACAATCCTTGGGCCTACAGTTTTCGCTCAATGTGTATAATGTTTAGGTAAGATTTAAATGTTGCTTGTCCATAGAGGAAACCAAAGTGCAACAACATCTACGTTAAGAAGGTCTACACTCAATCATTTTATGCCTTTGTGATCAATTGAGAAGGACAGGAAAGAGTAGAGAGTGAGGGGAGGACACGCAGCAAACGGCCGGGGGTCGGATTTGAACCCAGGCCACTGCCTAGGAATTAGCCAACACGGGGGCCACACTTATCATGAATACAATAATATAATTGTATTAACACAGTCAGCCAGCCATTAGCTAAAGAAATTTAGGATTCTAAGATGAGTTGATCAATAAGTTAATTAAGGCTGAAAGATCAGTTAAGAGTATGTGTTATTGTCCATCTAAATATTGAACGCACTCATCCAGAATGAGTTGGAATCTAGGGCTTATCAAAAGAGAAAAGTCTATTTGTTGGTATTACGTTGATGCCAGAAATTATTTTCAAGTAATGAATATTGACTTATATACTATTTTCCTTGAAAAGAAGATAAAATGACTAGAAGTGAAAAAATAAATAAATAAATGAATAAAATCTTATTCAACCAATGCTTTAGGTATTAATGGCTTGGAGAGTATAGGCAGCCCTGCTGAAATCATAGTTCAGTCTCTAAGTCAAGACTTGATTCAGTAGGTCTAATAAAAATTAAAAACTGACCTTGCAAAAATGTTACTTCCCTTACACACTGAATAAGACCTCCACAACTTGACCACGTAGACGGGTTAAATACTGAAGTCAAAGTTTTGTGTATGACGACCACATTTTTAGAGAAGTTAGATTATGTTTGTTGTGTGCATATCACTTTTACTTAATTACATTCATCATTAATGTTGGTGCATATTCATTATAAGGCTTTCTAAATATGCTACATTTGGTAGTAAAGGCAATGTGGAAGAAACAGGACCACATAAGGCTTGTGCACCATATGCCACCAGTTATATTGCCTGCTGGAACCAGCTTATTGTCTATGGCAAGCTGTTCTAACATGCATTATGACCATTTAAAATATTATAATGAATTAGCATTTTGACCAGCTTAATTGTAATTTCATTGATCTGAAACAAATGTTTCCAATAGTCATTTATGAATTGTGGAAATCTCCAATGGGAATCCAATCAGATATTACATGATAAAAGCTTCTTTGCATGTGTAATGCCATTATGGATACAGTATCTTAAAATCAATTCTGACCAGTAAAGATACATTTGGAGATATCTTGTCCCGACTGATCACAATGTTATCATGACCCAATAATGCATTTGTAGATATCGTATAGATTCTCTGTTAAAATTAGTTGCTGTGTATTTTTTAAAGTGATTGTTAAAAAAAAATGTAACCTAGGGAAAAAAGAAAACCTTGTAGATGCTTCTTTTATGTCTCTGCATGCAGTTTAAATGTATAATAAATGGTGAGCTTGGCTTGTTTAGCTCAGGTCATGCCTGTGTGTGGGTTTCATTGACAATGACTGATGCTAAAGGTTTAATATGCTATGTTAGCCTACAGTTAACAGATATTTTCACAAGGACAGTACAGATACAATCATCAGAATACTCCTTCTGTGGGAGAATGTACAGTGCTCAACAATTCTATTACACTTTTATTACTCGACTCAGCAGTCTAACCATACGTACACACCGCCACCGGCTTGAGCGTCTAAAGTTACTGGAAGCCATTCATTTTCAAGGGAAGCCGGCTTCTCTCGGCTGCAAGGAGCGGCAAATCTGTCGGCGTCGCGTTTTGGGCGTTTTGAGCATGTTAAGCGTCAATCTGAAAGTTGAAATTTTTCAACTTTATGGTAATGAGCTATGACGCGGTTCAGCGGCAAGCAGCGGCTAACTGCAACCGCCAATCGGAATATAGACGTCCTTTGCGCTTGCTGATCCCGGAGAAACAAACTATGTAAACTTTTGTTCCTACTAAAACGTTCATTCTGAGGACAAGCTCACAATCGCCGTTGCTGGGTTACCTATCTTTTAAGATATAACGTTGTTTGTACATAGGGACCAGTTCACGTCACCTGCCGGTGACATCATCTCGAATGGTCCACTCACAGTGAATCCTGCACGAGTCACTAGGTTAATCCGGCGGCTGCTCGCTCTGCCTGCAAGCCGCTATGGCTCAGCGGGACACGAGTGAGCTAACTGCTAACAGACCCCGCTGTGACCAATTAACAATACAACTTCTGTTAGTATGTAATTTATGAAAGGTTTCTAGTGTCAATGTATTGGCCTTGGCTGCGCGTGTTTCTCCCGGTCGGACAGAGAACGCCGCCACGTCAGAGCGGCCAACGTTTCAAAAAGCTTCCCCGTACTTTTTGACAAGCGTCCTTGGCGGGGCGGCCAGAGCTTTTTTGAAGCTCAAGTCGGTGGCGGTGTGTACGTACGGTTACTCACCTCTATGTTGCTTTGATTTTCCATTCCATTTTCCACTTTACTGTTTGCTAATGTTAGCTATATAATGGCTAGATAATGTGTCAATGTTGTCTTCGCAACTTGTTTCTGCTGCCCTTAAGTTGGGAAAAAACAGTTATTGCAGGTTAAAAGATGTATTTTCCTATTTTTACATGGAAATAATATCACCCTTCAACATACTATTCCTCCAAGCTGCACAGAGAGAGAGATATTAAAAACATTGCATAAACTAGTCTTTTCAATTCTGAAGTTGGCAACTTTGGGAAATTATTCCAAAACCAAACTATTTTGCTAATTTTACAAAATGGTCTGTGGTCAGCATCATTTTTAAGCTAATGATATGATCAACAATATTTTATGAGCTACATTATCTTCAATCAGTTGTTTACCCACTCATCCCCCATCATATACTGGCCACAGATGATGACCACTGTCGCTTAGCTGAAGGAGGGTTGACGCAAAGTGCAACACGTTGGAACACAGATACAAGATTGGATGAAAGGACGGAGATTGTGGAGATTGGAAGAAGACATGTGCTTTCCATCAGATTGTGATGTGGCAGCTGCTGTACGTTTGAAATGCATTAGTGCTAATAGCAGTGCCATTAGGGAAGAGAGAGGCACTCTGTTGATGGGTTGCCATGATGAAACCAGGGAGAGGGGGTGTCAAAGAGAGCCATGGACGGCGAGAGAGGTGTAAGTGAGTAAGCAAGTGAGTGAGGGAAGAAGGTATAAGAGACAGAGAAAACGGGAAACAGAGATGGAGCCATGTTCCAGGCCATTTACTGCAATCATCACTCTCTAATCAATCAGGCCTTTCATCATAGGATAACACAATCTCTCCTTTTCTTTCTCTTCTTCTCCCTTTGCCTTTTTCTCTCTTCATCCCCACTCAGCCACCCACTCGTATGCATAACATAGTGGTTATCATGTGACCTCTTTCTTGCTCTTCACACATGTACAGTATGTTTATCTGTACCTTTGTAGTACTTACAAATAATATTCAGACAGTACATCACCTACATTGTCCACCCCCACAAACCTAATAGCCTTTCCTGTTCTCAATCATCTTTTTTTATACTGTGGGGTTTGAAAGTTTGGGCACCCCAGGTACATTTTTTTTATTAATGTGCATAAATAAGCCAAGAAATGATGGAAAAATCTCCACAAGGCATCAAATGACAGATTAGACATTCGTATTATATGTCACAAAAAGTTAGATTTTCTTTCCATCATGTACACTTTCAAAATAACAGAAAACAAAACAATGGCGTCTGCAAAAGTTTGGGCACTCTGTAGAGTTAATACCTTGTCCTGCCCCCTTTTGGCAAGTATCACAGCTTGGAAACGCTTCTTAAAGCCAGCCAAGAGTCTTTCAATTCTTGTTTGAGGTATCTTCGCCCATTCTTCCTTCCAAAAGTCTTCCAGTTCTTTGAGATTTCTGGGCTGTCTGTACCTCACTGCTCTTTTAAGGTCTAGCAATAGATTTTTAATTATGTTGAGCAGGAGATTGTGAAGGCCATGCCAAACCTTTAGTTTATGCCTCTAGATGTAATCCACCGTAGATTTTGAGGTGTATTTAGGATCATTATCCATTTGTAGAAGCCATCCTCTCTTTAACTTCAGCTTTTTCACAGATGACATTAAGTTAGTGTCCAAAATTTTCTGAAATTTTATTGAATCCATGTTTCCTTCTACTCGTGAAATGTTCCCTGTGCTACTAGCTGCAAGACAACCCCAAAGCATGATTGACCCACCCCCATGCTTAACAGTTGGACAGAGGTTCTTTTCATTAAATTCTGTTCCCTTTCTTCTCCAAACGTACCTTTGCTCATTGCGGCCAAAAAGTTCTATTTTAACCTCATCGGTCCACAGAACTTGTTTCCACAATGCATCAAGCTTGTCTATATGTTCATTTTCAAACTTTAAATGCTGATTTTTGTGGTGAGGACTGATGACTCTTTAATGAAGACCATGTTTGTACAAGTATCTCTTTATAGTTTAATTGTGTACCACATCTCCAGTGTCTGCCAGGTCTTTCTGGATCGTGCAGTCAAACGTGGGTTTTGACTTGATTTTCTCACACTCCTGCGAGCTGTTCTGTATGATATTTTTCTTGGCCTTCCAGATCTTGCTTTATCTTTCACTGTTTCTGATGACTTCCATTACTTAATTTCATTCCAAACAGAGGGTATTGGCATCTGAAAACGCTTTGCTATCTTCTTATTACATTCTCCTGCTTTGTGAGAGTCAACTATATTCAGTTTCAGTTTTCTAGACCAGTGATTCCCAAAGTGGGGGTCGGGACCCCCAGGGGGGTCGCGAGCCAGAGAGGGGGGGTCGCGAGCTGATTTCCAGAAATAAAATAAAAATTTAAAAACGATTAGAAATAGCATAGAGTAAGCTATGATTTTAACACAAGATAAAACTAGTGGCTGAATTTAAAATAAAACCAAGCAACTAAATAAAAAGGGAACAGCTGTTTTGATTTTCTTTCTTTCCGAGTAGTGTCTCCAACATTAACACTACAACTGCCTGGATTCCAAAAGTACTGGAACTCTATAATCTGTCATGATAAATACCTAATTGCAATTTTAATGCAGGTATTGTGTTAGGATATCATTAGAAAAACTAAATAACACCAAAATGTAAAATTTAACGTGTTTAATTATACACTTGAGTTGCCCAGGTGCTTCAATAACTCATATCATGGCATAGTAAAACGTAATTATTCCATTCACATCTGAAAAATATGGTATGTAAACATGCAAATAACACCTAGAAGTATTTTCTTTGAACATTTATAACCTAACCTAACCTGTCACTGCCTCCGTGTTGGTGTCTGCTGTGGTGCCCATTGCTCCTCGGACCGCGCCCCCCCCCCCGCTGCTCGGACCGCGCCCCGCTCCCATTCCTCCTCTAAACTCGTGTCTCAGCTCCTCTGCCTGAACTTCCTCCGGACAATGTCCCTGCTGGTGCCCTCCTTGGAGAGGATGTGTGTGATTCCAGCCAGTTTGAGGATGTATAAAGTTGTATAAACACGTAGGCAGCCCCCGGCCATCTAGCTCCGTGTACCGCTCCTTCCACAGAGCGAGCGCCCGGCGCTGCCTTCTGGTAAAGAACGGAGTCCATCCACGCCGTACTCATGGTGGTAGCAGCGTTACCTACTCTGGCTTTACCTTCGGCCCATCGCTGATGCCCACCCTTGTTACTCCAGACCGCTTATGACGTTTCTCTGACAGAGACGCTGATGGTAACTAAGCAACCAATTTGCATCTTCAACCGAGCGAAAGATTAAAACCAACACCACGAAATACCGAATACTGTAATGGAATACTGGCCGAAATAGGTAAAAGGGATTTTTTTTATTTTTGGCCTAGTGTGTAATGTATATAAAAACTATTTTAAATTAAAATATAGAGCTTTTTAACTTGCTGTGCTCCAAACATATTACACATCCACCTCATTAGGTGAGATTAAGTTCAAATTAAAGTAATGAGTAAATTACTGTAGAATAATGTCATGGCTGTTGTGTTATTTTGTGTCGTCAATATGCTCATGTTTGGATACGCCTGTAGTGCGTGCGCGATTGCGCGCAATGTTTATAGTGTGGGGGGGGGGTCGCGAGTCACTTGCACCGTTACTTTGGGGGTCGCGGGCTGAAAGTTTTGGGAACCCCTGTTCTAGACAACTGCTTAGATGAACCCATGGTGCTGATTGTTGGGGCAAGGTCAGATGAGTCTGGGCATTTAAAACCTTAAGATTGACATCACCTGGTCTTTCCAGACAATGACTGAGAACAATCCAGGACACTGTCAGGTCTCAGCTTTCCAATGGGGGTGGTGCATGCTATAAACTCTGCAGGGTGCCCAAACTTTTGCAGACCCCATTTTTTTGTTTTCTGTTGTTTTGAAAGTGTAAATGATGGAAATTAAATCTAACTTTTTGTGACATATTATTCAACTGTCTAATCTGTCGTTTGATGCCTTTTGGAGATTTTTCCATCTTTATGAACATTATTAAAATTTTGTACCTGGGGTGCCCAAACTTTCAAACTCCATTGTAGATACAGTAACATTTGTTTGTGGGAATCAGTGGTAGCTACATGTAGCCAGTATTTTAGCCATGTCTACTGCTCTAAAGTCAGAATAGGTCCCCTCAGAGGTGTAACATGACCTTAAGTGCTAGAGGCACTAGCTAGAGTTGCAAGGGTTTGTTCACTTGACCAAGTTCGGCTCCTTTCATAATGCCTCTATTTAAGATAATTGGCCCTTCAGAGGAAATGAGTGAGAATCATTGTGGTGACTCTCAGCCCACCCCTCGAAGCTACCAGCTCCATTAGCTGCTGAATACATTAGATTTATGAGGGTTGCCTTTGACAGATTCTAATTCAGATTCTGGTAAAATAAGCAGAAATGAAGGGACGCCTCACTCTGGCTTTGTTTCAGCTCCCTCTACTCTCAACATGTTCATTTTTTATGTAATTTCCTCTATTTAGTTTTGTCGTTTGGAAATGTTGCCAATCCATCTCTCACTAGATTAACTAAAACAGGCAGCAATTGACCATTTGTCCAAGCACATGCATTTTCTGCTGAATTAAGACATTTTTCCTTCTGTCATTAGTTGAGTTGAACGAATAGAAGAAAAATGACACAGCAGTAATTAGCAAGATAGTGGTGTTTTATCTGCAAGTGATATATATCGGTTTAGGTGTTTTGTGCTCTGACCATCCGGTTGTGACCTTTCTGTCCCTCATTTTTAAAGCCAGATAGAGACCTTCTAAAGCAGAAGTAAAATATAAAATAGATTTTGCCAACTATCTCGTGTTAGCACCAGAGAGACAAAACTCAAAAGGATCTCCTTAGCAGAGCCCCGAGATGTGGAGGTTGGAATAAAGCGTGTGGGACGTTTTTTAAATGCACAGTGCTTATTTCAAACATTGATAAGCATAGCCACACAGTATAATAAGAAATAAACTGCATATATTTTTATTGTAAGCAGTATTCTTTTTTTTATTCCTTATGGCTGCGCTGAGACAGAGTGTTTGCAGCCTGCCGAGCACGTAATGGAACTCATAAACAGTGTTATCACTGAATCCTGAGCCATGGAGCGGACTTCCATCTGCTCGCCACTGGAAGGAAAAGCAATGAGGAGGGGCTATGTGGAATAGAAATTCTTACACAGTATACAATTTAGCAGAGTCTCGTCTCTATCAAATGTATCTGATTGTGTGGATGCCTGGGTAGAAACTGGACCAAGCTTTACTTATCACCAATATTGAGAAGCATCTGTAATGTATTCCAACACACACACAAAATAGAAAACTTGGAATGTGTGTCTGTGGATCAAGCCACATTGATCAATTGATCAATTAGGAATATTTCAATACAAAAATCACCTTAAACTCCCATTTTGACGGCAGCTTCTCCCCTTTCCTGAGCTCCTATCCCCTCTTGGTGCCTACCCTCACTTTCTAATAACTGCCGCTCTACTCACAGGTTTAATTGGGCTTTTGGTTGCTGTGGTGACAGTTTTGCTCATTTCAGCTTCTTGATTGCAGACCACTGTTATTTGCTTAAGTGGTGCTCTCCAAGGTAGAAATATCCTTATTTTTCTTTTCTTCTCCAACTATTTTCTCTGTACCCCCGCTTCTGTGGCTTTCACTTTAGCCACATCTCAACCCTAATGTTCCTTTGCAGCTTCAAGAGAGACCTCTTGAGAACTAATGCTGCTCTATACTTGAGTAGGAGCACATTGGCAAAGTCTAAAATGACTCAGATTGGACAAAGCACTGATGTACAGGAACAGGTAATGAGAAAGTCTAAAATAAAAAGAACAGATATAAGGAGAAAACTTCAGGTGTGTCAGTAAGCCTTCAGTCAGTTGCAGTTTGGCCAACTGTGATACAGCAGCCCCCATGTCTAAATCCCACATATTGATCCCCCTGCCTCACAGGAGATGGGAATCAATAGTCAGAGAAATCCAGAGAACCTCAATTTTCTATTTCAACACATGACCAACACCCATGAAATGTTATTTTTAAGGTCCTTCTGGTCAGAGCAGAAAGGAAAAGGGACTGATTTGTTTCTTTCTGTATTTCAATATGTTCTCTTTTTTTAGTGTACACATTGAAACACATTATCTTAGGGCTTTCAGCTTAAATCATTAAGTTACATTGATTGATTAAAAAAAGAATATTGGGCCATTTTATGCCCTGTTATTGGAGTTGACTGTAGATACTACAAGAATGAGGAGTGACATGACAATAACAAACACAAAAGCAGTGGTTCCCAGCTTGAGTGGAGATGTTTTGGTTCATGGTCTGTGCATTAAACTATTTGGCCACCAGGGTACCCGGACAATAATTTAAATTTTAGACTCAAAAAGGTAAAATACTTGCTCGTTCCAGCTTCTAAAATATGACAATTTGTTTTTTTTCTATTACTGTGAATGACATATATTTGAGTTATAGACTACTGGTTGGGCTAAAGAAGCTAATTGAAGATGTTATGTTGGGCTCTGGTGATAGCATGTTATCACTTTTGTCAAAACCTAAACGATTAATCATCTAGTCTAATTAAAAGGGATGTCTGCAGAAAATAAAAACCTATATATTTTATGTCTGAGGCTTCATTGTGTAACTGCCTACCAAGGTGTTCCAGAAAAGTGATGGGTGAGCGGCAGGTTGTCATTTTGTGAGGGGTAACAGGTTGGTTTTGCTGTAGCAGAAGGGAGATGGCTGCTCTGGTTACAGTGTTTGTGGGCTGTAGTCTGTCACTGCTGTCTGCACATATCTTAAAGCAGGCTTCCCTTTGTCATTTGAATGTTCAAATCATTGTGAGGGACAGCAAGGCATCTGATGGAAATGATTACAGGGTCGAAAATAACAGGTCTTCTTTGGTCCGTGTTGATTGTTGATTGGCCACTCTCGGACACTGTGGACTAGCAGAAGAAAAATGGCTGTAAAATAATGAAATGAAAAGCTGTATGCAACCCGACAGGAAAAATGGAACCTGGAAACATTTTACACAGATAAGTGGAGCCCCAGTGTCATAGAAAGCTGCGGCCTATTTGGACAGGGAAATCCAGGCCGAGTATCAGTTTGTTTGTGATCGGTCACCCCAGATACAGATGCAGTAAAAATGTTCAACGTAGATAATTGCATTTGCTTTATCAAATCCCTCTGGAATCGAATGATAGCCTTAATGTTGCCACGGCTGGTTTATCTTATTTGTCTTTATTTGGTGTTACAGCACCTCTTTCCTGCTTTCTCTCTGATGATCAGATTGAGGGCTTGTTAGGGAGGTGTTGGCATGCATGTGTCATGCTGGATAGGCTTTTTATCTGGCATTCTGTCCATGCAGTGTGGTGATGCTTATCAGTGTTAAAACCTGCTCCTCAATGGAACCCTGTCAGCCAACAATGGAGAGCTGCATTACCAGCAGTGCAGCAGGACAAAGCCTTCTTTCGTTATCACAGGATTGGAATATTCACAGACTGATTTATCTGCTTTTACCAAGGGGAAGTGTCAGGCTCTGAAAGAAAGATACAGCAGATATTCAGAAGGGTGAGCAAGAGAGAGAGAGAGACAGAGAGAGAGAGGAGCGAGCGAGAGAGGATTCTGTGACCTGCTGGATGTTTACAAAGAGAGATTTATAGAGCTGAAATTGCAGATTCATGGGTGAAATTAGGAGCATGAAATCTAACCGTGGCCTATGTAACCTTAATATTTAACCTTAATAATTTCACAATAATCACAACTTCTCTCTTTCTCAATTGTTCTCCCTTTTTCTCTCCTCCCTCACTCCGTCTCCTGTCGTTTGGTTTGCTGCCCATCTTAATGAGAGTCTTTGAACTGAGTGTGCAGTTAGATGAGGCATGGCTCTCTGCCTGGAGAGGAGCAAGACATTGATGAGATGTGCATGGAGAATGTCATTCACTTTGCTGAATTTGCACTGTGTGTTGGAGCTTTAATCTGGGGGCACATTTGTTTATTGGCATACAAATGTGAACATCTGCATGGAGCTATGCTTGGACGCCATGGTCTCAGCAGCTCCCTAATCGCTTAAAAGCCTAGAGATGCAGAGCATGCCAATGAGAAAGAGAGAGAGAGAGAGAGGCAGCCGCGCCCAAGGCCCCCGTCATGCACTCCTTTATCGGAGTTTCACTCTAGCTCAATAGCTCTCTCTCTGTCTTCCAGGCCAACAGTTTATTTCCAGTTTGTTGGGTGACTATCTATTGACTTGACATTATAAGGAGGCATTTTGGTAACCTTCACCAGCCATATGTTTTTAGACAAGACACCTCAAACAACACGTCTGCATTTATTGTGAAAAGAAACAATGGGGCACCAAATGGCTTTTTCCAGTATAAAGGTGCAAATACATTTTTAAATACAAAAAAATATACTATAAAGAGAAAGCAAATGATCCCAAAAAATTAAGAAAAAAAGTTTTGATATCTTGAACATTGCAGAAAAAAAGGTAAATTTATTTTTTTTTATGTGGTTTTTAATTTTTTTTTCCCACGGGGTAGTTGTCATTTTCCGAAAGAGGGTGTAAAAATTAGAAAATAAATAGGACGTGTTTTAATGGCCAATTTGTAGAAAGTGTTTTCTAACACAAGGGGCCTTCATTAAGGTGTAATGTTAGTGTTTTTTAAAATTAATGGGATCTTAGAGCCTGTGCTGGATGTGAATGTATGGCATTTTTTATGAGAGTTAAACCCCTTTTTAAAACAAAAGGGTGACCATACCCCCAGATAATCAACAGCCCCAAAATTTTAGCCCAAGAAACAAAAAAATTGAGGAAAAAAAAACCTTGCTCAAAAAGTTAAAACAAAAACTTTTAAAATTATTTTTTTTTATTTTTTTTCCCAAAATTTTTTTACCCGGGTTTTTTTTCAAAGGGCCGTATACTGAGAATAAGCCGTGTTTACAGATGAAAAATTCGTCTTTAAGACCCAAAAAAATATAATAATAATTTTGGGTCATTGTTTAAGTTTGGGTCAAATTTCCCCACTTAATACATATACTTAATTACACACACCCAAAACACACCACACACAAAAACACACACAAACACAAACACACACACAACACACAAACACCAACAACAAACCCCACACCCACAACTTAAGACACATACAGATTACAAATTAAAGATCCACATGGAAAAGAAAAACACAAAATAGAAACCAAAGCAAAACAAAAAAAGGTCCTTTGTGAAGACACGATCTTGCAGGAAGTCACATTTAAATGAATTCCTCTATAGCCAATAAGAAAAATTTAACTTTCAAAAAGATTATGCGAGTGTTTTTATTGATCTTTAGAAAAATTTTTGTCCAGTACTGATTTTTTTTTTTACATTTTGTGAATAATAAATATGCCAAACCAGGATAGGATAGGATTAACATCCTAAAATTAAAAAAAGGCTCCCCCAAAAAGAACAAGAATTCATTTTTATTCCATGAAAACCCTGAAATTTAAAAGATAAAAGGGGTTTTAAAGACCCCTTTTCGATCCTGAAAATGTTTTACATGTCTATGTTTAAATTTTACCTTGTTTGAAAATAATTTTAATGAGTAAATTTTTTAAAAACCTGTGGGCCATAAAACAAAAGAAAAAATTTTTTTCTGAGGGCCCATTTTGTGTTTTTTCCCACCACTTTCCTTCCCCTTATTTGGATCCCCTTTGTGTTTTAATTTCCTTTTTCAGATAAAAATTTGGGATGTCAGTCATTTCTTACAAAAATTTTACGAAAATTTGAAATTTGAAACCCGTGTGCGTGTTTGCGGGGAAATCAAAGGGATATGGGGTGGGTACCCTTGGAAGTTTGGAATTCCCCCATTTAAAAAAAGGGGGTTTAGCGCCAAATTTGGCTGAGTATTATCGGGTTAAAAAAAATTTCCTGAGTTTTGACATGTATGGGGGGGGAAAATAACGATGCTTAGAAAAAAAAAGCCGGGG
The DNA here is from genome assembly GCF_008692095.1 of Etheostoma spectabile. Taxonomy (NCBI): domain Eukaryota; kingdom Metazoa; phylum Chordata; class Actinopteri; order Perciformes; family Percidae; genus Etheostoma; species Etheostoma spectabile. The sequence continues at coordinate 15,654,031 of NC_045736.1, forward strand.
TTAAGGATACGTAGAGAAATGGGGGAGAGATTGGGTGGGGGAGAAAAGGGAAAAGAAAGTTAAAAACCATAGTTCATAAAAAAAGGGTTTGCGGAAAATTATGAAAACGGTGGTTTTTGCAAAAAATTTAATTGTTCCCCTTTTTTTGGGTTTCCCAATGGGTGTGTGTGTGGGGGGGTTGTGGGGGTGTTTGTGTGGGTTGGTGTGTTGTGTGTGTGTGTTGGGTTGTTGTGTTTTGTTTGGGTGTGGGAGAGAGAGTGTGAGAATACCTTATGGGCTGATGTGTGGGTTAATGAAGAGCAGTAAATGAAATAATTTATTGTGTTTGATATAATGTCAGCTTCCATTAGGGAAACTGGTGCTACGAATGATTGCTAGACTATCGAGGCCAGGAGAGAGGTGCGGTGTGTGTGTGTATGTGTGTGTGTGTTTCTGCATGCTTGTGTGCACACCCCAGGGCATGGCGGAGGCACAGAGTGTCTTCTGTAATTATAAAATCATTAGCAGGTGTCCAGAGGAGATATGAATATGACTGTAATCTGTCCCCACCCATGATGGAGCGCTTGTCTCACACTCAAATGTCAACCTGTCTCAGCCAGTCCATTGAGGGAGCTCACAGATTCAAATTCAAAAGATTTAGTCCCAGTGACCACACTCTGTCATTACATGTACCCCTAAATATGTCAGCTGTTATGTAGGCTACTAGGCATTTTTCAACAAAGTATGGTTACCATATGCTTTACTGGATAAATCATCTGTTAAGGTCCTCTTCACATGTTATTTATTTAATTATTAATTAATTCAGGACAATGTACATTGATGAACATGTACAGCAGTACACCTAAAAATGCCAGATTGTAGCCCAAGGGCTAATTTCCATCTGCAGTCCATTAGGCAGGTTGAAGTTACAATAAAAAAGAAAAAATATATACAATAGTAACGTTTAGTATATAAAAAAAGAAGAAGCAAAAAAAAAAAGAAAGAAAAACAGGACAATTCAATAGTAGATGTTAAAATGGAAACACAATTCATTAGTATGCTCTGTTAGACTAAGTCAGCACAGCATAGTTAGAGGTGGTTACACTTTGGATAAGTTCTAAGCCACAGCTTTACTTCGCTCTTAAAGGTGGCCAAAGTGGGACATTGCCTTATAGTTGGTTGAAAGTATGTTCCATTATGCACTACCTTTAATAGATAGTGCATTATGGCTAAAGGAGGTTTTTCTCACAATCCCCATTTACAACAGCTCTGGTGATCTGAGTCTGTATTTGATAAACTCCAGCAGTAGAGGTTGTGCCAGGCCATGTAGTACTCTATAAATGAAGCACATTGAGGAAAATTTACAATAATCAGCAAAACTCAATGAGTTATATTTATCTAAAATATTGCAATAATGATAAGAGAGAGGCTTTGTTTATATAGAGTCTTAAGTGCCTTCTTGTACAGAAGTTCAACTGGTTTTAAGGTAGTAGAACCCGACAAAGACCAGCTGGTGATGCAGTAGTTCAGATGTGAAAGTATCATTCAGTGCAGAAACATCAGAGCAGCTACATCTGGCAGAGATCCTCTGATCTGCTTAAAATTACAAAGATTGAATTTTATTCTTTTGGATATCATTTTAACATGGTTTTTGAAAGAGAGTTTGGAGTCTATAATCACACCTAAATATGTAAACTCATTAACAACTTCCAACTCTTCTGTGCCCAACAACATGAACTTATGAACAAATTATGAACTTCTTGGGCTTTAAATGCTCCGACCTTCACTTGACAGGAGATTTTTAAGTTTAAATATGTAACTACAAGCAATGGATGACATTAAAATAACAGCATGTAGCGATGACAAGAAAACACGCTGGCAGATGAACAACCTCATAGTCTGACAGACTGACAGGCATACAGACAAACAAAAGATAGGCAGGCATGTATCTGGTCAGACATAAAACGAGCAGACGTAGCCCTGGCAAGGAGACAAAGTCACATTGTAATCTAGAGCAGAGGGGCGGTTTCTATAGCAACAGTAGGCATCTAACCTACGCGCCACTGCTTTTGCTGAAATCTGAAATTGGTGAGAGGAGGCTGGTATTGAGGATAGAGAGATTAGGAAAGATGAAGATAAGACAGGGCAGGGTGGAGGAGGAGGAGGAGGAGGAGAGATGTGGCGAAGGAAGGAGGGAGGAAGCAGATCCAGATAAGGGTGAGGAGAGGGAAGGAGATGAACGCAGGAAGATTGATGTAAGGGAGGGGCTGACCTCAGTGTTTGTCTCCTGTTTGGAATTTGTTGGTACACTCAGCATGATAGATTTGATTTACTGATAGCACTTTGTGTCAGTGGAAATTTTTAGACTTTTTGTTTCTGTGCGTGCATGGGATGCACTTGGTCTTGTACGTGATCTCACTCCGTATGTACATTCACAACTGTGTACATGCTGTAAAAATGTGTTTGTGTGTGTGTGTGTATGTGTGCACTAGCAAGGTGGAGCTTGAGAGAGATGAGTGTGGGATCATTGCTGGCTTGGTGTTGTATCAGATGTGTGTTTAACCCAGACCCTGAGCCAATAGAGACCTGTGACCAGCCGCAGCAGATGGCCATGCTACCCCTGGGGGCTGCTCAGAGGGTCATGGTGGCCTAGGACTCATCCACATGGAGCCACCTCTTCTGTGCATGTCTGTGCGGTGTTTATAAGAGTGTGTGGTTGAAGGCAGAGGTAGCTCAGTGGTAGAGCAGTTGCTTGCCAATTGGAAGGTTAGTGGTTTGATTCTTGGACCTGCAGTCCCATGTCAAAGTGTCCTTGGGCAAGACATTGAACCCCGAGTTGCCCCTGGTTCTGTGCATCAGAGTGTAAATGTGTGTGAGTGATCTGATGAGCATCTTGTACGGCAGTAGCCTCGGCTACAGTGTATTAATGTGTGTGAATGGTGACTGGTTCCTGTACTATGTAAAAGCGCTTTGAGTAGTCGTTAAGACTACAAAAGCGCTATATAAATACAGTACATTTACATTTGTTGCATTCATGAGTAGGATCAGTGTAACTCAAAGTGCTTACTATTTTCAAACCAGTATATATCATAGATGTGTCGAATCATATCTGACCTACCTGTACTGAAGCTTGAATTTACAAAATCCCAGAATCCCACTCCCTGATTTATCTGCATCTGCACAACTTCCACTATATGTTATAATCAATGTATTAAATGTTAATAAGTGCTGAATAAGGGAACTTGTATGTAATTAAAGACAGTTGCACAAGGTTGCATTATTTGCTACCAATATTTATACTTATGCAATTGATACTATTGATTGATTGTAAGTGGGGATTCCTGTCTGTACATGATACAGGTTTTGCATGAGTAAGTGATATGTACAGGATATGGGTGCAGGAAGGTAGACACAGCTGTCTATCTTTGCAAACAGACATGATACCAATGAGAGATGAGTGAAAAATAAAAGGAAAAAACAATTTAAAAAGTCTAAGAAAGGTGTTTGGGCACCACCAGTCACCCGAAAAGCTTCAGTGCTCCTTTGCAAATAATCTACTAGTCTTTGGAACTTTACTGGAAGGATAGCATAGCATGTGATTCACATAAATTGCATGCTCGTACAACCATCTAGTGACCATTTGGAAGCATCTGCATCATGATGTATCTTCCTCCAGTAATAAGGAATATGTACATATAACAGTGCAACAATAAAGTATTAGCAAGGTAGGTATGTATTGGACCTCTCACTAAACTCTCCCTTCAGTAATGTGTTGTATGTTTTTTTGAGTGTATTATTTGTTTGAGTAAAGCTGCTGGACGGTGTCCCTCGGGTGCAAGGAACCATTTTACAGGAAGGAGCCCTGAATAATGGGTTGTAATGCCACAGTAGTGAGAGTAAACTCTTTAGAAACAAGGGACCAGTCTATGCAGGACCGGGCTCCAGATCAATCCTGCTGGCAGACACAACAACACTGTTGCACTGCCACAGTTTCACTAGCACTCCTTCTCTTCTCTCTCTGCAGAGGCATGGCTATTTTTAGTACATGCAGCTCTTTTGCCACTGCACCCACCCCCACCACCACCCATTTCTCTCCTCTTAATTCATCCCTTCATTTCACCCCAACCTCAGCCTCCATACTAACCCTCCACCTTCACCCCATGTACAGTATTCCCTGAACAATCCGCTCTGATCCACAGTCAGCTCCTCTCCTTCAATCCTGACTCCTGATCTCTTTGACAGAGCTGGAAAAGCAGAGGGACTGCTGGTAAGTTGAGGAGACGTGTCGGGGGCAGATTCTGCTCCTCCTCTATCTATCTTGTCCATGCTCATTACCCAAAGACACAAGCTGCGTCCAGGCTGGTCCGCCCCATGTTCGGTGTCAGTGTGAGTTTTGATCATACAGTGTTTCTTTGGTGAGTTGTTAGGGACTGAGCGGACCTGATGACTAACTCTCTGATTGGCACTGGAGGCCAGCCAAGACCCTGGTTGTGGTGCGTAGAGAGGCTCTCACGCTGAAGGGAGCTGGGAGAAAGCTGGGGGCTGACAGAGAAAGAGAATATTTGTGCATTTAAGTGTGTGTGTGTGTGTGTGTGTGTGTGTGTGTGTGTGTGTGTGTGTGTGTTGTGTGTGTGGTGTGTGTGTGTGGTGTTTCCGTACAAGTTAAACAAACACAGAGAACAGCGTGTGTGTGAGACAGTGGGAGACTTATGAAAATAGTGAAGAGCAAAGTGGTGAAAGTGTGCAAGAGACAAACAGAAATTGAGACAAAATAAGTCCTTAAGTTGTGTGTAAGACTCCCCTTACCTGTACAGTAGACTGTCTCGTTTTCCTAATCAGACCATGACCACAGCTCCTTCAGTGGGGGCGAGTCACTCACTGTTATGCCCTTGAGAGCACGTCCTCAGCCAGCCTCCTCATGATAATGAGGCAGGCCCCACAGACGCTGCTCGCTGCTTGCTGCGTGCAACCCCTGCCCGCCCTCACGCCTGCCTCTACGGAAGATAAGAACGCCAGTTAAGAGAAAAAAAGGGGCGGCAGGGAGACTAACAGCCTGGGTATGGGGAGTTGGTAGGGATACAGGCCAGGAGCTTTGCCTTGAGACTGGTAACTTAAGTCTATAATTAGAGCATAAAAGTGCAGCAAAATTGCATACATTTACATTATTTTACTTAGTCTTTTTTCTGTTTCCCTCCTTTTGTGAGAGCTTTTTACCTAGACTAAAAACACAGCCAGTTGAGGTTGATAAGACTCCCAGAGAGAGTAATATTTTGAGTTTATTCTTCTCTCACTGCATACTAAGCTCATAACACAACACATGAAAATGTTCCTACAGTGTTTTTAACACAAGTTTGAACATGTGCCACATACGTTGCATCTTGTTAACAAAAGCATTGCTTAGATGCTTTACATCCTTCGAAATCGCTACAGCTCACCTGCTCACCTTCTCATGTCATTCCACATCACACTACTCCTCCTGTGTTCTGTGATGCTGATTATATTCTCATGCTGAACAGTGTGATTGAATATAACCATGACTCTCTCTAGCTTACCAACGCGAGGAGTCCGTGCTGATATAGACACTGCTATATCTTCTCTCATGAACTGTCTTTTCACTTTTCTTTTCTGCACAGGAGAATGCCATTTCATACTACGATTCCAAAGCGGACTCAGACTATGTGAGTACAGTACGGACTGCTCCCCCCCTCCCCCGTCTGCCTGCGTTACAACCCCAAATCCTACCCACTCTACTTACCACTCCTTTTCCTGCAACCCCACCCCATCCCTCCCCGGCCTCCTCGGTGTTGATACCACCTTTCCGGTCACAGGCCCCTGGGATGTCTGTGTGTGTTAGTGAGGTGACACTGTTATATGGTGAGACGGAGTGACAGAGCAGGGGCAGGCCGACATGCATGTGACAGTAACTTCAGCTGTCATCCTGAAATAAAGTATTATTTTCAGTTTCTCCCTCCCCACCGACCCTAACTGTGTTGACTGAGGATCTGAACTGCAGGGTTATTATGCATCCACACCAATCATCAAGACACCTCAAACACAAACATGAGTCATATTGTGCTTTCATACACAAGGACACCATTTCTATCAAGTGTGTCATTCATACCGAAGAATATGAACAACCTGCAGGCTGGTTAATGGCGTTACCTTTAGAAAAGCCCTGCAAGTCACTGTCGTTGGGTCTCAACACACCACCACTCTGGCTGCAGTTCCTTCTTGGTATAGGTCACACTGGAGCTCGTGCCCTGATTGATTAAGTTTCAAGGAGGAGTGCGTTCACCAAAGCACAAAAAGATGGGAAGAGAGTGAAATAGAGAAAGGAAGAGAGTGAGGCGGAGGAGCAATAAATCATGATGTGATTTTCTCTTTGTGCATGCCACTCCTGTGATTAATGACACAGCGCTTTAGGGCCTGTCAGCACATATAATTGGAGAACATCAGTCATCATTAACATGGCACACTGAGGCCGAGCAAGTGTCACACCCCTGACCCCCACCTCACCAACCCCACAGCCACCTAAAGACAGAGGCAGAGGTCATTCCTCATCCCTGCAACCCCACCCGCCGCCCATCAGTACTCCCAGATCTAAATCTTGATTCCTCCCACGATGACCCCTTTCAATTAAGGGTTTTACCACCGGAGTGTGTACTAATGTGCTGTACCGTACCATAAAGTAGATGTCATAATAATTCAGGTAAGTGATTGGCGGGCTCTCTTATCCAAACCTTGTCTCCTCTGTACCCTATCCCTTATCCTTTACTCTATCCCCTTTTAATTTCTCCTCTTGTCATTGTACCCTTGATATCAAAAGTGCAATGTGATAATTCATTTTTTAAAACTGCCCATGTGTCAGCGCATTTCTGAAGAGCATTTTTATTTATTTCTCTTATGCAATTACCTTTTAGCCTCCTTTGGGTCCTTTGTATTAATCACACACAGAATGTAATGTCCTTAAATGGTGTCCTGTTGCCTGCAAGTTGAACAGTATTATGGCTTTGAAGTCTTATTGGCCATCGGTTAAAACCAGGCCCCACACAGCTCATTTCCCATAAAAGATTATAACGTACGCTTCAGCAGGGAGCACGCAGATTGAAAGTGAAAATATTCTTTGGTCGGCATCATTCTACTTTACTGGAATTCTTTTATCCATCTGGTAGAAAAATATTGCCCCATGGTAGTAATTTACTTTGAGGACAACCATCAAAATGTAGGATTGATTATTCTAAGGTTTTTTTTCAGTTGTGGCATACTACAAGTCATAAATGTTTAAGCAGCTACCAATTGTACCGATTGTGTTATTTGTTTATGTTTTTTTTTGTTAAAGGATTCCTAGTTTGTTTGAAATGCTGTTTTTCTCTCACTTGTTAATGCAGTCTTTCAAATAAACACACACACACACACGGTCCTAAGTAACAGGTTTAAGGTTATCCCTGGTTGGCTGAAGGCGGAAATGAAAGAATTTTCAAAATGTCATCTCTGGCCTCTTCAGCCTTTAATTAAACCTTGAGAACAGGGAGATAAAATTAACAAATTGGGTAATGAATCGAGCAAAACAGGTGGTGGATGGTTGAAGAAAATGAACTAATCAGTCTTTCCTGCATGGATTTATTCAGTTCCTAATTAGACGCTGCCTTGGTAAATTATGATTGGGCTCTTCTGAAGAAAAAGAAGAAAAAAAAACTCCCTGCCTCACATTGACAGAATTAGTGTCAGACTGAGTGATAAACAAACACCTCAACCTCACAGTTAGTGCTGTTAAAAAGCCAACATCCCTAACCTAAAGACGTTTACTATTAGTGGAGAGTCAGCCTGTGAAATCTCAAACTGTTTCAACAACAGCTGCAAAAATCCGAAGTATTAGTTTTGATTATTTCGTCATTCCGTCTTGTTTAACAACTTCTTTATTTTTAAAAGAACAAGGAGTATTAAAGGTGAAAAGTCTTGAACCTCTTCAGCCTTGTGGTTATCAGGCAACCTTTGTTTTTTAAAAAGTAATGCAAATGTTGTATTTGAATTTAATCTTTCTTAATGTCTATCATTGCGTTTTAGTTGTATTGAGTAAATTGCTCTCAGATTTCACGTTTAAAATAACTTATTTTACTAAACATTTATTTTGCTGAGGCCAGGGCATGTGTAATAATTTTTGAAACTGTTTGATAATTGGTATTTAAGTAAGTCATTGAATTCCAGGGGTGTCCGCTCTGCACACATTTATCTCTCCAAATATTTTCCACATGGTCATATCTCTCATGAGCTGGTCTCTGTCATACCACTGTATTGTTCTTTATGTTGACTTTCAATGGGACTTCAGCACAACTATCCCCCAGCTTGTCCCAACAACAGCTTGTAATTGCAGTTTAATAGTCAATTAAAGTTGACCCATCAATCAATGTCTACCGTACCCATAGAGTTTTGATTTAATTTCTCCAAAAAACAAACAAATCATGTCAGAATTAACCCACACTGCTTCATTAAAAAGGTTGCTGTTCTCACAGATTTATATTGAAGTAAAATGTTACTCTTCAGCCGTCAGAATGCATAAGGAATGAGTTTTGTTTAAGGTTTGTGCTGTTTTCTAAGGATGCATCTAACAGGGTTTTAGTGAGCGCTACACACTGAGATCTGATCAGGAATAAACCAATAAATTAAGCCGCAGAGTGGAATTATATCTTGCTGTCATTTTTCTTCACATCCAACAATCACTTCCTCCTGTGGGAACAAGCACAGATTGGACTCCATTGATAACTTATCAAGATAAAAGCTTAAATGTCAGTTTTTCTCTTTTATCTTCTGGCTTTCTTTGATATCTGACACTTTCCTAATGTAATATGTGTGTCAGGCTCTTCCCTGTACTTTCTCATCATGTACAATGGCAACACTGAGAAGTTGTAAGTGCCAAAATATATTAGAAATATTCAGCATTAGCGCTGTTTTTTGTTTGAACAATCACAGGCGAGAGAGAGGAGACTGTCTGTTATGAAATATGCTATCATATGAGCGGGTGGTAGACTAAATCGCGATTAATTGGTGTAGGATGCTAGTTATTGTTGGGGTTAATTTGTGTGGCACCTCATGTGCCTGTGATAGTCATCTCGGTTACTAATGAGACTCTCTGTTTGGTGTCTACTCTGATACCTGCTGCTGTTTTCTTATGAGAGGGAGAGAATAGAACCACCTCAATCTAAAGGCAGACAAAAGGTAGAATAATTTCTATTTTTGTGCTTAACATTATCCAAAGGCTGTGTAATTCTGTGTGTGAAGACACAATATACTCTATGTACCAGAGCCCAGATGTATGCACAATGTGGGAGACGATAGAATGCGATACTCTATTTGCATTTCATATTTGTATCCTCATTTAGATTTGTGTGTGTGTGTGTTTGTGTGTGTATGTGTGTGTTTGTGTGTGTGTGTGTGTGTGTGTGTGTGTGTGTGTGTGTGTGTGTGTGTGTGTGTGTGTGTGCATATGCGTGCAGACGGAGGATGGAGAAGAGGAGAACCCGCTGGAGACCTCGACATCTTTGGAGCTGGAGTTTGTGGATGATCCTAATTTTAAAAACAAGGTTAACTACTCTTCCAGTGCGGTCCAGATTCCTACAGACATATACAAAGGCTGTAAGTAGTTATTTTTGTTAAAGAATACTTTTTCTGTATTAGTGTTCTGGTGGAGTTGATTGAATGGGTGACACTGCACAGGCTTCATGAAATGTATCTGGTAACACTTGTACTGAATTAGCCACTACAGTTAAAAATGACACACCTAGTGCAGGGTGAACTCAAGACCACTGCCATACTGACTGCTGTATGAAGGCACACTGCATTTCCTTTTATGTGGCCAAAAATGTTCAAAAATTACTAAATTATAAAATAAAATAAAATAAAATAAAATAAAAAAGTATTACACACAAACAAATCAACATCCAGTTTTTGGAGAATCGCAAAACATAAAACTGTAGTAGAAGATGGTTCACCGTCACCTGCATCTCTCTCACCTGGGTTAAGATCTGAAAAAAGAGCCAAGAGGAGGTGCAAAAGTCTAGTTTTCTCTCAGATCACTTGATTTTTTGGACATATATTTGATATTTAACAAGAGATGACACAAAAACACAGGCTAATCTTGGAAATACATTTTTTAATTTCATGAGTCCTAAAAAAGGTGTTTTGTATGGTGAATGATCTTTCTCCGCCCTGTAAGAAAATGGCAATAAGATAATTAACTTCTAATGTATAATGCTTATAGAGAGGTTTACCTATATCACACATGTACCAAGATGTTTCCTTGTGGTTTTCATACACACCCCTGGGCTGTGGATAGATGACAGTCTCCTTTTTGTGACTTGACCTCTCCCCTCACTCTCAAAATGCTGGCTTGATCTCTCCCTCCTTTTCCATCAGCCAGCACTTTAGCACACTAACATGATTTTAGATGACAAACGGTTTCTCAAACCAGATCTGTACTGTATTTTTTTCCTCCTGCGTGGGCATGGTCTCCCCCACTCATGGACCCTGCCCTTCCTGCTTGGCACTGTGTTGCCCTGCGGACATAAGTAACACCCTCCTTAGTCTGCAGCTGCCAAATGGACAAAAGGGAACACATGTACCTTCCAGCTCTCTGATTTTGCTTGGCATGTTCCCTCTGTTATCCACCCCTAACCCTTTAGACGCTGTGTGTCCGCCTCTTTTAAGACTCAAAAACAAGAGCATGTACAGACAGACAGACACTTTCACAGTGGCAATTTTTCCATTCTGTTATTGTCTGCCTTTCGCCCCCTCTTTGTAGAACAGGCAGTGTATGGCACCTGTCTGTGACAATGCCCTCCAGCTGTGTCTCCAGACAAATCTTGTCAGAATTAGACACTTGGTTCAGGAGGAGATGTCAAAGGCCACAGCTAACTCACAAAAGAGCAATCAGGCCTGCACATTGTTCCCGGAGCCATTTTGTGCCAGCTCCAGTCCTCCTGTCTGAGGATATGAGTCAGAGAATAAAAGCTGCTTGATTGAGCATGTTGGAGGCTAGAAGAGTGGAGTGGTACAGTGCATGGAATTAGCTTTTTCATTTTGCTTTGGTGTAAAATGTTTACTATGAATGTTGTTTAGTTAGCTCCCATTGCCCTGTCCTCTGCTGGCCACTCTGCTGCGCTGAGATTGCCAACTTCAGATTTTGTGCCAATTCCATTATGCACGTGTGCCATGTTTTAGTTGTTGCTGATAAATAGTGTTGAAAAACATGTTGCTACCGATTTTTTTAAGATGCCAAACAAAATGTCCTAGGCATAAATGCAGATATTAGCCTTTGATTTTAATGTTTTGAATGTGCAATGCCATGGAACCCCACTGATTTTACATGTCAAAGTATGTTTACAGGTTTTAGGGAAAGCTACTGCTTACTAGGGTTGGACGGTAATACAGTATACTGCGGGGTCCTAATATCGTCATTAAAAAATGCAATTCCCTTATATAGGAGACAAGGATTACATATTAAATATAATTTATTTAATGGCTAAAATTCTTATGTGTGTCATAAAGTGACAGTGTGGAGGAGAGAAGTGTTTGGTGTTCAGTTTCTGAACGGTGTAGGCACAAGCCAACAGTTTGGTGACTCCATCTGAGCGTTATGTCACCATTTTAAATTTTTCAGGGTAATACAGAATACCGCGGTAAAATAGGGGGCAGGTTTGACGGTATCAAAATTTGGATAGCGCCCAACCCTACTGCTTACCGGTATGTAAAAGTTGTATAAAGCTTTTTGTGTCTCCAGACACTTGTAAAGTCAAGTTTAGAAATGTAATAAATCTGGAGGTGTGGAGATAGAAAGTAGGGAGCTTATCAGACCTCCGTAGCCTGCTCTTCAACTCTGATTGAGGCTAGCGGTAAGAGGTTACATTAACCTCAACTAGCACAACACACACATGAATCTCCAACCAAACTCCCAAGTTGCATTGCGAGTAACGTAGAAGGTTTTGACAAGGAAGAAGAATGTGCTGATTAAAAAAGACATGTCTCTGTTACTACTGCGTGGATTTTTGATCCTTTTTGTAACATTTTACCTCAAAAGTATGGCAATTTCATAGTAGTGCAAAGCTAGCTAAGCTTTCAGAATTTTAATTTATTTATTTAGGTTCATATCATGGGAGCTATCATTTCTTTTTTGCACCATGGTGAAGGGGGATGATTATCTGCATGTCGTGTCCTGCTCTGGTCCCACCATTGGGAGCCTGCAGAGTGCCTCGGAGAGGATTTCGGAGAAACCTAATGTGGGTGGATTGTTGTCCACTGGGTCTGGAGAGGTCTGGATCCACAGTGCATCTGTGGGTTTAGCATTAGCAGAAGAGAAGGAGTTTGAGTGGGTAGATTCAGCACTCGTTCCTCAGAGGGACACCAGAGGAAAGGCAGAGAAATAAAAAACTTTAGGAAGAATGGAACACAGTCCAAGGTGTAGCATATTGTTCAACAGTTTCTGTAAAGTGTTGTTTATTATCACTCACTTACATTGGGTTGTTGGAGTATCTTGCTTTGAATTGTACACATTGTTAATGCAATGAATAAATTTACTATTTTCCAAAAAATGGCAGCCTGAATTGCCAGTCACATCAAAATGGTAGTACTTGGGGATGGACTGAGAGAGAAAGAGAGAGAGACACAGATAGGAGGAAAGATAGAAAGAAAAGGGGTGAGAGGAAAGAGACACGTTAATAATAGAAACCATTTAGAGCAAAAAAGCATTTTTTTTTCATTTTTTTTATTGTGATCCTTTCAGCAGCTAAATGAGGCGGTGCATGCGTCCTGGTTTGATTTGTCTGCTAGGCCCCATGTCCGTTTATTGAGATTGAGAGTGTTCCCTGAGCGCAGTAATGAACCATTTTATGATTCATTATCCCACTGCTGATTCCTGCTGCCAAGTCTGCAAACTTTCTAATTAGCTTAGGTCAAATATTCATACAGTTTTCGTCTAATTATCGTTGCTTATTAAAGAATGGACATCGCAACACAGCCACAGAGGAATAAATGGATGTGGGTGGTGTCATCTATGGAGAACAGGTTTTATTTGCCCAGCGAATGCTACAGAAATGGTGAGGAAGAGGCAGGGATTTATAAAATAATAGCAAAAAAAGGGCTGGAAATATAATCTTTAAAATTATCACTGAAAAATAAGGATGTAAACATGGAGGGAATATAGAAATTATTCATTGGCAACTATTTTGTAGATTCTGGGGAATCTTGCTGGTAATTGGACCGAGTTCATACGGTAGATAGAGGATACTAATCCAGATTGGTTCATTCCACGGTTGCATGGCCATTGGCCGTTATAAGATATTGAAAATACAGAAGTTGTAAATATGCCTTTTAAAAAAAACAAAGGTAGCAATTATATGTGTATAGTGTACACATGGTGTGTCACTGCATTAGTGTAGAATAGGCAGCCACTGTTCCCAGCAGGGAATAAAGAAAACCGCCAGTGAATGTGGGAAGCCCTTTCATTGAATCTGAAGTTTAAATCCGCAGCATGCAGCGCCTTCTCCGGCGGCCTAACGTCATGTTGGCAGTTTGCTATTGTAGTCAGGCACTGTCACGAACTTGGATATCACAAATGAATGGGGGGAACTGGCTAACTGTGTTTGCACATGAAATAGCAGAGCTTAAATGTTTTGCATGGAGTGATTAACTCTCCCACCCACCCATTACACACACACACACACACACACACACACAAACATGCACGCACAACCAATGATTACCACCCTTCCCTGTACTTGATTCTCCGATTGGACCATACTGCTAGGTTACCTTTACTTATTGCAAACATACGATCATCCTTTAAGATAGATTTTGGTAGCAGCAGAAAAAACCTGTTAGCACAACACTGATGTATCATCACCTTTTAAGTTGATATGGTGAAACCTGTTAGCAATGAGTTGCTTATTTACACATCTAGCAGAGACGCATAATATTAGCATTCTTTTGGATTTGTGTTTAATAGATGTAAGTCAAATATTAGGTCTGCTTGTTGTTTTTGCTCTCCACCATCTCCTGAGGGAAATAGAATCTTTACCTGCTAATTGTTGCACTATGTTATCCAGCTAGTTGCTAACTGTATCTGTCTGAAAAAAATGTTATGCTTTGGAGAGTGGTCAGCAATAATATGTGGGCTAGGCCATTGTTTTAAAAAAGAGAAATAAAAAGAGAGATAAAAATCCAGAATCAGTACCTAAACCAGCAGCAAGCTCGTCCCTTTGAATAGTAGCCTCCATTTTGCTACTGCTCTCTTGGTCTGTGTTTGGATCCCCTTTGGGAAGCTCCCAGCAAAAAATCATCCAATTCACCTTTTGTAAAGAACAAATTGCATGGAGTATAATTAATGTTCGGTGGAAAATTGAGGGCAACAGATAGAGCAGATAGAGGGTCAACACAGCGTTGTATTTGATTTTAAAAGAAGAGAAATATTTGCATTTGCTGGGATTCATATGAGTAAAACTACCTTTGATGTCTCTCATCTTGTTCAAAATGGATCTGGAGAGAAGTAAGGTCACCTAGGGACAAAGGCAACTTTTAATAGACAGACTCAGGTCTGTTCACAAAAGGAAGGTAATTCCAAAATATATTCTGTAGCCCCAATTAGTGAATGTTCCCACTTTACTTTGCCATATATTTCTATAAGAGCATGCTACATTTGTAATTTTAAAGTCATGAGTTGTGAATCTAAGCTTCAGCTTAATGTTAAATGTCATCTGTGTGTGTGTGTGTGTGTGTGTGTGTGTGTGTGTATGTGTATGCATGCATGCAGCTTGTATTTGTTTCACACGCGGAAGCATTCCTGTCAACCAACTCACACCACGCTGGAGATCAACTCTGCCCGTCTCAACATCAAACCAGATTTAAATGTGTGGAAAGAAAGCCAAAGTGATTTGTAAAAAAAAAAAAAGTAATAGAGAGGGGGGTGGGGTGGTATAAGGGAAATGAGATTTTAAAACTTAAACCAAAAGAGAAGAAAGACAGTATAAACACTGCGGGCTGTATTAGAATTACAGACTCCATCTTTCTCTCTCTTCCCCTGACCCATCCACCCCTATAGTGTGTGCCCAGTGAAGGGGCACTATCATTTACCAGCACACTAATTAGAACAGTCAGCACAGCACAACTCCACTTCACTCACCACCAGGCTCACAAATTACATTTCATGTGTTAGTTATTTACTGCTCTTCTTTTAATTAGAAAGAATATTTGGAGGGGCTCTCTGGAGGTGTTGTGAAATCTCTCCCTTCTTTCTTATTCTGTATATTGAATAATCATCCCTCTTCAGAGAAATACCATGTGTGCGCTCCCCTCGCAGTCTGAGATTACCATTTAGCAAAATGGAAGTAGTCGCTGACAAATACACTCTTACTAAATGCTATTCCTAAATGAAACTGCTTGAATCTTCACATAAATTTTAATTATAATTAGTCAGTTTGCTGTTTTAGTGGCAAATAAATTCCTGGAGATCTGTTTTGTAAAGCACATTCTGCAAAGAATACAAATTAGGTTAAACAGTATCTTCTGGACATTCTTTTTCCCAGCCAAGGCTACATGAAGACATATTTTTCTCTAGGAAGCCTTAGACTTTGTTTTACCTTGTCTTTGTGGGTGTGTGAGCTGCTGCCAGTTCCTGTTGCTGCTGTTTTCTCTGCAGGACGAAAGGTTTAATGTTCAGGCTCTTTAACACTCAGCCAAGTCACAAAGCAGCCCTAAAAGAAGAGAATAGAAGGAGAGACAGAGAGTAAACAGGAGAGAGGGGATGTGGAGAAGGAATTGGGTTGACAATACAGAGAGACAGAAGGCGCTGGTCTGTGAAGACTTGTGAAGAAATGTGCAGGAAGGTGTACCTTTATCACTAAATTGCAACAAAACATTTTCTCAACTTTAGTGTGGTTTGAGAACAGCTCACATGGAGTTCCTTAATTTATTTTAGTTGCTGAAAATGCTTTTTGCTGTCGAATTTTGTAATGATACAATGAGCACCAAAAAACACAATACTATCCACCTTTATTGATTTCGGTTGGAAGCAAAAGAAGCAGATATCTAAGGAAAGTTCAGATAACGTAAACCTTTAAGTGAAATCATCAATGGTTTAATCTGAGCTGTCAATGAATTATAAATGATTTTAACTCCTTATTCTTTCTGTCAACATTAACTCACTGAGATTCAAAATAGGCGGTATTTGTCTCAGTCTGTTTATTAAAAAGCAGAATATGTAAATGCTTCACGGTGATGACGATGATAATGGTTATGACTCTTCAAACAGACTTAGCTAACAGCTTCAGACATCCACAATTATGAATGTCTTACGAGAGACCACTTGTGTTTTGCTCTAATAGATTACAGGCTACTGTGCCTTTTTACTCTTCTGTGTGTACAGTAAATGCATTCGCCTATTTCTTTATTGTTGTATTAATACAGGGCATAAGGCACAGATCGGTTTAGATGGCTCTTTATCTTGGGTACATCACTGTGAATAATGTGTGTGTGAGGGTTTGGGGGGTGGGGTCATAGGATGGGGGATTGAGAAATTATCTCATGCAGAGATGCTCCATAAATCTCACTCATGATTGTTACCCTACTTGGTGTGCAGTCTTGCTCCATAAAGGGGCAAAGCCAAGGGTGCTCTATATGTCAGGGGAGCGGCGGGCTGATGAATTGCCTTTTAAAGATATCAGAGAGAGGCGCGTTTCACGTGAAAGATGAGCCCAACACAGCGCTCGGAGGCCCTGTCTCCCTGTGTGAGCATACATCCCCCCAAGGGAAATTTGTCTTTTTATCAACTGTCCATAGAAGTCACAGCATATCTTAAATGAATAAATCAACGAGAATTGGTTTGCTCTGTTGTCTTATCTCTCTCTGTTGTGCCCGTATTTTTTCGGAAAAGATCATCTGTGTGTGTGTGTGTGTGTGTGTGTGTGTGTGTGTGTGTGTGTGTGGTGTGTGTGTGTGTGTGTGTGTGTGTGTGTGTGTGTGTGTGTGTGTGTGTGGTGTGTGCAGCATTGGCCTGACAGTATAGATAGCTCACATCTACTGTACATCTGACTTTTTTAGTTTCAACTGGCAATATAAACACACATACACTTTGGTCTGTATTATTAACCCTTGATTGAAAGACCAAGACTGACCAACACTTAGAAGTGAATAAAGACACACACCTCCACCATCAGTTGGGACACTAAAGTTGAAAGTTGCTTGTGTGTGTGCACCCAAGGGCAGCAGTGCAGCTGATCATCCTTGCATAGCAAGAGTTTGGTTGATACCTTGATGTTAGTCAAGGTAGCTGAGATGGTGCTAGTTTGAAAAAAGAGGACTCGTGATGTTATTTTTGCCCTTAGCCTGTCTGGGACAGCTGTCATTACAGACCCAGTGCCTCTCTAGATAAGAGCGCCCAGGATTTCACAGCACAAGGGCTGCTGCCGCACCAACCTGCTATGATAGCTCATGCTTAAAGTATAATACTTTTTACACATTAATCAGATGGCTTTTTGATCATAGAGTATTCCACGGCATTGATGAAATTGAAATGGTTTGGACACATGATGATCTCCACACACAAACATCAGTAAAATATACCCACTGGTCTTGGCTGAAATTAATTATAGAGTCATGGGAGCAACTGCGGCAAGTTTGATACTTCACAGTTAAATTTGCAGAGATACTGAAAGTCTCCTTTTAGATCTTCAGACCATCTGGACTGTTGGCTAATGTAAACTCTGTGTTATGAGAGATAGAACATAGAGCTGTTTCACTTTCTGATTCTGGAAAAAACACAATTAAGTTTGCAGCAGAAATGTCAGGAATTAGTCCTCAAATAACCACACAACAAATAGCTGAACAAGGATTTTGTTAATAAGATAGAACTTATTTTTTTTCAATAAATCAAAAGTGATGTTTTACAATGATGTTTTAGCCTCGGCTGTTTTCTCACAACGCCAACTATAAAACAGTAATCAACAATTTTTCACCGGCTAAGTTGTTCACCTACAAAGCAAATTTGATCTCTCATTTGTTACATAATGTGAAAAAACTTCAAATTCTCAATTCTTTGACCTCTAAGTCTTTGAATCTACCATTTTCAATTTAGAAGTTTAAAGTCAATTTTATGTTGTGTTCTCTCTCCTTCCCTCATGAACAATAAATTGTCTTTTCGGTCTGTGAAAGCAGCCACTCGTTAATTTCTGTGTTGCTTTCCAATCGTCCTCCCCCCTCTCTCTGGGTTTTTATGTTTATCCTCATCTGTAGGGCTGCCTCTCTCCTCCTTCATTCTTCTTTTGTTTACATCTATGCATTTTGAGAAAAACATGTTGAGCTCCCCCTTGATGATGACAGCAATTTGGCTTTCACATAGTACTATCCTCCAGACACTACTTAGTGTTGCGGTAGTGAGTGTACGTGTGTGTGTGTTTGTTTGTGTGCATTTGTTTTACAGGATGCTAAAGAGTAATGGAACTTTTGGAGAGTTTGACAACGTGGAAGTAAACATTCAGCAAAAAAAATAAATACAATATTATGTTTTTTAAAGGTCCCATGACATTAAAATTTCACTTGAAGGTGAGGTTTTTTAACATTAATATGCATCCCCCCAGCCTGCCTATGGTCCCCCAGTGGCTAGAAATGGCGATAGGTGTAAACCAAGCCCTGGGTATCCTGCTCTGCCTTTTAGAAAATTAAAGCTCAGATGGGCTGATCTGGAATCTTATCTTATCGATCTGGGGTTACCTCCCCTTTATCTGCTTTGCCCTCCCTGAAAATTTGGCCCACCCATGAGAGAGAGACATCATGGCTTTCAAACGGGAAAAGTGGCAGTTGGTCAAGGCCACACCCCCAGCCTCAACCTTGCCCCCCCCCCCCCCCCCCCCTTTCTCTTCCTCAAAAGCTACAGACTCAGAAATGGCACATACTAAGGAAAGCTCATTGTGGGACTGGCTCTAGTGGCTGTAATTTTGCACCAAGGCTGAATTTTGGGAAAGAGACTTCAGAAATGGTATTAGGGGGCCTCAAAGATCTATATAAAAGCATCCAAAGAGCACCATGTCATGGGACCTTTAAGTAATGTTATTTGGTTGTGATTATTCCGAGTTTCTTATCTTACGGTAAAGGAGGTGAGCAGTGGATGGGGAAAAAGGTTGGTGGCGTATTTCATACCTCTAAACTGACAGCATATCAAACACTAAATAGTCATTGAAAAACATGGTGGATGATTGTTTATTTGTGAAATTCAAACCAGGGGTTTATCAAAACTGGACTTCAGA
This sequence comes from Etheostoma spectabile, assembly GCF_008692095.1. Lineage (NCBI taxonomy): Eukaryota > Metazoa > Chordata > Actinopteri > Perciformes > Percidae > Etheostoma > Etheostoma spectabile. The sequence continues at coordinate 15,673,293 of NC_045736.1, forward strand.
GGTTCAGAGGCTTGGCTAGTTTTTGTTGGCTGAGTAATTAAATTAGAGAAGTGAGTGAAGTTCTCCTCTGCTCAATGCCTTGTCTTTCTTTCTCTTTAATCAGGTGGCTATTAAACCTCTGATTGCACTCCACATTTTCTGGCTTCAGCTTAGACTGAAAGCGTGTGTGTGTGTGTGTGTGTGTGTGTGTGTTTGTGTGTGTGTGTGCGCGTTTGCGTGTGCGTGCATGCACGTTGTTAGACATAGAAAAAGATAATCTGGATCAAAGAGTGAAAGGAAAAGGACAGTGTAAATACAATATTAAGTAATACAATTCTGAGTTAGAGAGGAAACAAGACACAAGTTGACATGGTCGTAGTGTTATTCCACTTCTTGTTGACTAGATAATGAATACTTGACTCCACAAGCATAAATCAATTTCCTAGCGTATATCTGACCTGTGAGATATAGCTGTGCCCTTATGGTTTAACTTAAAACACACACGTTGATGCATTAAGCTGCGCATGCACAGGCTTTTTCTTTTTCCTCATCACGCACCCACAAATCCTCTTAACAAAAAACACACATTCAGCAACATTTGGAGAAATATTGTTTTTCTTTGCTATCAAAAATTCTAAAGTGGCTTCTGCCTCCACATGCTGCGAGTGAGATATGACCTCCTCCAAGGCCGTCTCAGATTCCCCCTGCACTCGTTTGAGATCACCCAGATTATACTGATGCTCGGCCACTGCCGTCGGAGCTGCCTCATGCCTCCATTCTTATGAACTCAGCGTACTGCCGCTGGCACGAACAAGGTTGTTCAGCAAGGAGAGTTGACCTTTGGGCTACTAACAGAGAGATGTTTTGCAATTTGGTTACACTATATTTAGGGCTCATAGTTTTCATTTGTTATTTAAAAATCAAGAAATAGTATCTGTTTATTATGAATATTGGAAAAACAGGTGTAAAAAAAATCAATAATACAAAACTAGGTTTACATCAGCCTTTTTAGACTTACTATAAAGGATTATGGCACATAATAAGTAATAATTTACAATCTAATTTGTTTCAGACAGAAGCATATTCTGAGTTGTGCTCATTTCAAGAGGATCTTGAATTCTTTCTTCTGATAACTGGGGTTTATGGTATCCTCTTGCAAGAGAAATCACAAAATTTTGACTGCATGGGGACATTAAAATTTGACTGAAACTGGGTTTAAACTTTGTCTCCTTTTTTCTGTCTTAACTGATCCAACAAAAAAACAGTGATCCTTTGCCATTTGCCAATAACCCTTTGTGAGTCTGATTGGGTGTGTTTATCACTGTGTGTTCCTACAGCCCCAGTCATCCTAAACGAGTTAAACTGGACCCAGGCGCTGGAGAGGGTCTTTATTGAAAACCGTAAGGAGGACAGCTCTCTGCGCTGGCAGGTGTTTGGCAGTGCCACAGGAGTGACTCGATACTACCCAGGTAGGCCACAGAGTACTGAGTCAACAGTCTGCCATATAACTCACGGCAAGATAAAGTCTAAATTGACCCTAGGGCTCCTCAGCTGCAGAACATTGGCAATCTCTTATCAGATGGTTGTACTGGTATCTGGATAGACAGAATTAAATTATGATTACTTTGATCTAATCTGATATAAAATATCCTACACGGTACAGCATAAAACTTATTTTCTTCTCTCTCCAGCCACTCCATGGAGGGCACCCAACAAGATTGACCTGTATGACGTGCGCAGAAGACCTTGGTAAGTGCCATGTTTATCAGGACCTGGTTCAGTGCGATTTTATTTCCATTCTTCCAATATTATTGCCTATTGACCATTTTAGGAAGAATACCTTAGAAAAAAAAGTCCCATCATTCTCAACAATTTTTAACAAATGAAGTTTTCAAAAGGTAATTATTTCCTATATCAGCAGATTTGGACTCTTCGGGGGCATTGATGGAGATAGAGAGAATGTTAATAATTTACCGTGCTTCTGAAAATTCATCACAAAAAACTTAGACCAGCTTTTTGTAAAATATAGAAAAAGAGATGATTTTGAATTAAAACATTCAATTTAAGTTTATATAGTAGAAAGAGAGATAGACACAGAGAGAGAGAGAAACATGAAGAATTACAATAGTAAATAAGTGCATTGTAAACACATTTTACTCAACTAAATCATCTCTAGATGTTCAAAGAATAAACATCTTAATTTGACCTTAATTATCCCTGAGATACACCTTCCACGGTGTGAGTGTTTCGGCACCAGGTTAATCCAGCTGAGTGTTGAGAGCAAAGGAGATAGCTTCTGACCAATACAAACAACAAAGGCAGAGTAACATTTCAGAAATCTAACATATACAACACCTTTGATGTCAGCAGCAGCACTGTCCTGCTGTCTTAAAATTGTAAAACTATTGTGACTGAGTCCTCACACACACATGCTGTAAGCACATTAGATTATCATGCATTTTATAATAGAGGTATCCATACACTTTGCCACTGCAAGTGGATTTTGTTATACTTTTTTTTTTAACTTCTTAATTCTTTGCTCAGTTCTGAAATAAAAAGGAGTAACATACTTATTAGTCTGTATCATTGACGTTCCACTTCCGGGATTTATCCATTGCCGTGGGCTTCTTTTGTGTTGGCATTTTAAACAACGGTTGATTTATGAGGACTATGGTTAACCTTTTCTCAGATCTCTGCCTGGTAAATCCAGACAGCTATTTGAGCTTTCTGTTACACAACTAAAACAACTTTTAAACGTACACATGTTCCACCAAAACAAGTTCCTTCCAAGCCTATTTTGCAGCTGCAACGCTGCTTTTCTCTGCTGCTTAGCACCGCCGCTTAGCACCGCCGCTTAGCACCACCGCTTAGCACCGCCGAAGACGATTGTGGTTGGTGGAAATGCCAATAAACCAAAGAACGTTTTCCTCCCATCCCATCCAGTGTGCTTTGGAGGAGGGTCTGGCAAAGTGAGACTACATACTTACGTACAGCTATTTTCAAAAATGACATGTACTTTCTTCACTGCACTACTCTAAAATAATCTTTACAACAGCAGCAATGTATGCATCAATGCATCAATTTAAAAAAAATGCTTCTGGCAATGCCTTTATTTAAAACAATTAACCCTTTTTAAATGTGTTTTCCTGAACCGGCTGCTTAAGGGCTGTTTGCATGTTCGAAGGTCTTTGTGAATGTAACCACATGCAAAAAAAACTAAACTCTTAACTCTTAAATGCAGCCTTACATTAGGATTGCTGTACAGTGGTTTATCTCTGGCTCCTGTAGAGCCTGGAGCTAAATAAAGGATATTGTTCAGTAGAATGAGATCAAAGCATTTTCCGGGCCGTATTTCTCTCAGGAAGAGATAATGTTGATGCATTGTCTTTTGCTACAAGGACAAAAGCAAGATAGAGGCTAATGTTTTTGTTTAAAGTGCCCACCTTTGCCTGTGGTTCTCTGTGCAACAGCTGATCGCTGCACAGAGTGCCGGGGCGGGCGAATGTGATGGGCTGGACAGAACTAGGCTGCATTCAGCCAAACAGCCCCTTCACCCACCCGCCCAAGCTTTCTGTCCACCCTTCCACGTTCAATCTACCTGCCATTGTCACATCGGCTTTGTGGCAGCCCTGCCTGTTGCCTGGTTACAGGTTGGAGTGAACTGGACATAATCATGACAGCAATGTTGATTAGACCCGACCCCTTTTTCCCTCTCTGTCTGGATCCAGCTCAACCTGAGTGTTTGTTTGAGGTCAGCCCAGACTGTCAGATGAAGTCAACAAGCTCAGACCAAACAAATAAAAAAAGACAAGCAAAAGCCTTTAAATTCTAGTGATTCAAGATTCAAAACACATAATCTTTAAATCTTTAAATGTAGCCACGTCTGAAAGAGAATGAATCCATTCATCTTTAGAAGTAAATTAAATGTAACTTCAGTCGCTCATGTGGGGTTAAAAGGCAAAAGTCACATAACAACATAAATGCCTATAAAATAAAACCATATATAAAAACAACATATGACTATATTTTATAACACAACTGTTAAAAAGAACCATTCAAAAAAACAACATCAAAACAAAGATTGAAATCAATTATAATCACAGTTTACAACCTCCTTACTGTACAAATTTACGGTTGTACTGTTGTATCCCCTGTTGGATAAAAGAAGAACAAGTATCAGAAGACTAAATAATATGTTAACCATGTACTAAAAATGCAGATATATTCAGATATGACTGAAGAATTTAATCCGTCAGTCAGTTTTGAGGTGATAGCAGGTTCTCTTTTGGGTGACGTTTCTGCCTTTTAACAAAAATAAAAAAATAAGTGATGGCCTATTACCTCAACGTATCTGCAATCATCAGACTAGCAAGGTGGTCCCTGACAGTTTAATTAAGTTAACACCATAAGTCTCCCTAGTGCTCCACTGTCATAGTAGCCAACAGTGTAAACATGAAAAATGCTGGAAAACACATGGCACTGTGTAACAGGATAAGTTAAAACAAGGACCCTGTCTCTGATCTGTCAGTGCTACAAACAACGTACACACGAGTTTAATTTTCTTACACATGTTTTGACTGGGGGACTCCTCCTGGAGACAGAAAGGAAGAAGAAAAAAAGAAAGATGAGGGGCAGTGCTGAGCGGCAGCAGTGTGTGTAACAAGGCTAGACAGAGGAAGAGGTGTATTTTTGCAGGAAAACCTTGTCGCCCCCCTGGTCTTCCATGTTTGTCACTCTTGTCGAGCTTTATTTCATGTTGGAGCCTTCGACATTACTGTGGCCCGTTGCTTAGCAACTTGTGCCCAGCTGCGCGGAGTAGCGAGACCGTGGCAGGGAGTGTCATGATATGTCAGGTCACACTTGTGTGATTATAGTCTAACATGCTGTCTCCCTGGCTGACACTCTGTGGCAAGGTCAGCCAATCACACGTTCACAGGGGTTAGGTAAGCCTGTCATGTGTGATCATGTGACAGCAGTACAGGAGATAGCAGCGTCCGTCACGAGGACAGTAACCCAACCAACAACATGAGCATCTACACAATGGATGGTCATGCAACTGTTGTGCATGAGTTATGGTTTTCTTAGCAGACCAAACATCTATGCTCCCTGGAGAACACTAATGTGGGGAGCACTACATGTCATTGCAGAAACTAAAGTAAAATTTTAATTTACAATTTTGAGAAAATAAGCACACAAGTAAAAACCAACACCAAGAATAAACATACAGGTGTAAACAACATACAACAAAAGCTTAAAATGCATGTACAGTAAATAATGTACAAGCAGATCAGTACTCCTCCTCTCACAAACTCACAGATACATCAGATCACATGTACTGATTGTATGCCCGATAGATACTGGAGCTTTACAAATATCACTTCAGCAACTGGAATGACACAGATGCCATCACAGGAACATGCTTCAGTAACGTTTTCACTGACACTGTCACCAAGAACAGTCTCCCAGTCAAAGATGTGATTTACTATTAAGAGTAAAAGTACGGGGCCAGAATTCACGGCCAGTTTGTGGCGTAATAGACCTGAGGCTTTCCTGAGATGGATGGATGGTGCCGTGGCTGACCCGTCCAAAGCTGTCCAGGTGTAACTCTGTGGAAAAAGATCAGAGGGCCGCATGCCTCCACAGATGGACTTGCTCCCTGTCGGCTCCCCCATCAACAGCCCCAGGAAAATTAATGGTCCAGTCAACACACTTAATTGTCTCCAATTGCTCTGACATTAATTATTAACATTTGTCCATTATAATGTCTGTTCGTGTTATCAAGGGAAGCGAAGCAGTGGGTGAAGTGAGGCAGACGGAGAAGGAAAAGCATAGGAGCAAGAAGAGAAATAACCAGAGACAGGCATGAAGTCCTGTTAGCCAAGCGTTGCAAAGATCCCATTACCTTCCAGGTTCACAACAGCATGTAGGCTATATCACATATTGATTTCTTCAAAAAGTCAATCTGACCTCTTTGTAAATATTATGACTGCTGTTCAATCCTTGAATCCCCCAAATACCATTACCAGTATCTCCTCCTTTCAGTCTCTTCACCCTACTTCAGGGATAAGCAGAGTCAAAAGGAATGGCCAGTGTGCTATTGGTGAGACTGAAAGGTAACACAGGGCTTTAGCAGTCCAAATAAAATAGGTGACATTTTAGTTTCAGCACAAAGCATGAGAGACACAGCTGGAGAATTTTTATTTCATCTCAAAGAGCAACAGTAACCAACCATTACTTGTCTACTAATGATTGATGCTGATGTATTCCAATATGCATGACTAATTTAATATTCTGTACTTATTTGCCAGAAAGGAAAGTAGTTTAAAAAATGAGCATAGCATATGTGTTCCTTTTGTGAAAACCCGAAAATCTGGAAATGTGAATCCTAGTACCAACACTTCCAATAATCAACAGAAAGTAGAATAAATAAACGGCAGACAACATCTCTTTCTCCTGCAGGCTCTCTGGGCGCTGTCCTCTTATATATTTTTTAATCTTAATTCAATCTTTATTCGCCTGCCACATCCACAGGAGCACTAAGAGAGCAGCAGTCCATAAAATAATAAGCCCATCAGCACAACACAAATCCACGCACACGTGGAAGCATGCACACAAACACACCTACACGCACACGTGCGCAGCTGTCTTTCTGTGTTATATACAGCTCTCCCATTATTCTGTGGTTACTCCGTTCACATCTACTGTACATGGTGGATGCATATCAGAGCTCTCACTGTGAGGAAAATGTACACAAAGTGTGCAAACACAATGCAAATGCTACTGTATATACATCCCACACATTTTTTGTATGCCTTGTACTATAAACATGAATACCAGCATAGAAATACTGAAACATGAAAACACACACACACACACACACACACACACACACACATACACACTCCGAACATACAGTTTCCTGTAGCACTCTTATTGTAGAACATTCAAAATGAGCCACTCCATGGATCATGCTAGATGTATCTATTGCATGTTTCTGAAATTGATGTAGTAAATAATTCCTCCAATTTAAATGTAATGCTCAACACTTTGTGGAATGGGTCAGGGTGCATAAACACAATCTCCTGAGAGTTAGCCCCCCGGCACAGTTAATGTATTGATTTTACAGCGCTGCGCCATGATAAAACTATTTCATGAATTCAAATGAGACTCCTTTACCAGACTGTTGCAAAAAATACAATCACCACACCACAGAATATGCCATTGTGTTTATTGCTTGTATTATGCATTTCTTTTAGATTGATGACGCGGGGCAGGGTGTTGTAAGGGGGGGGGGCAAGCGATTCTAGGGGTGGCACACGTCTACCGCACACACAAGTCAGGCTTTATCTTGATTGCACAAATTGTGATGGTATGAGCATGTTTACATCATGACGTACATTATGAACGTTATGGCTTTCTGGTATTTCTTTATGGGTATACAAATCACTACTGCTACTGTGACCAGACCTGTTTTTTTTTCAATTTATTAGCTTAATAATATATCATAAAATGAAAAAAGCATTGGTCACTTATCCTTAGTTAATTACATATGCAATTAGCTGAAATGCCTTCTGTTACAGTGGGTGAAATATTGCAAACCTCTATACTTTGCTTTTATCATTTCCCTTATCACTTAATCCGTAAAATGTAATCACAAGCTCTCAGAGCTCAAGGTGATGTCTTACATATTGATTGTTTTGTCTAACCAACAGGCCAAAACCAAAACAAGTTTACACCTTTATAAAACAAAAAACAACACTAATGTTTAACGTTTTTTTGCCTGACTGAATTGGAATGTGCCACAGTGCATTATTGGGTTGTAACAAAAAATTACAAGACCATGCGCTGTATACGATATAAGGTCACTCTAGGAATGTACATTTAAATGTATATTTTACAGAAAAACAAACTGTACAGTATCAATAATAAAAAAAAAAGAATATTCAGAAACATGGTCACTTTTTGTGTTCTTAGAGGTTTCCAGGCTTCACTGTTCCATATGTAATATGCTTTATGTACTTATAAGGACTAAGTAACCTTATTTTTTTGTGTGCTTTCTTGATATTGTTCCTGTAGTTGGACCTTGTCTAAAACTGGTTGGTTAATAACTGCCAGGCAGTTGCACTTGCATGGCCAACAAAGTAGTCACTACTATACTTGTATTTGAGATGTGATGTTTCACTTTAATACCTGTACATGATGGACAGGTTTAAACAGGTTGAATTAAATCACGTACTGTGTGACTCACACGCTTTTACATTAGTTTATCTACAGTAATGAGCTGCCCACAGTGTAAAAAGAAATGACATCTTGTCGTATGTAAATACTAAAGTAATATCTGGAATAAAGTATAAATTAATAGTTCACCACCAGTGGTTAGATACCAACCATAACTTTGAGTGAACGGACAGAGAGGTGGTGATGGTTGTGTTGTGATGGAACAGAATGGGTGACAAGGCTCAGTTCGGCACCAGCCAGGCCCATCTGCTTGTCACCTGGCCTTGGCTCGAAGAAGACTGGGTAATGACAGGGAAAGAATGGCATCAGTGGGCAGAAGCTGAGAGGTAATTACTGACTGGAATCCATGCAGAAAAAACACATCTGGATCCATGAGTCAAAATGTGGAGAATTTTACACTGATACCGGCATCAATTCATGATTTTTTTATCTGTCAGAACCGTAGAACTGCATATCAGCCTGGAGACCAAATATTCTTGACTCCTTCCCACTCTCTCTGATCCTGATGTTCTCTGCTCAGAGAAAATTCAATTGTACTTCAGGCTATGTAAAGGGAGAGAAAGAGAGCGGTGCTGATACACCAAGACAATCTGTGGGGAAAATCAGCCTTGGCAGCACTCTAGCTTCAATGTTGAGTGACGCTATCCTGGCTCATGGGTTACTCCTCTCTACTCCATCACTGCTCACACATTCCTCCTAAACCCCATTACTGCTGATCAATGCTGCCTCTTTCACAGTTAGAGAGAAATGATCTGCTTGAAGTGATTTTTTTTCTCAGCAGATTTTAGGGCCACAACTAGCACTGTTCTCCATTGTGAGACGTTGCATTGTGACTGCAGGAGATGACCTATAATGGCTACTAGTAATATAATAAGTACTAAGTCTGCATTGCCTGTAATTAACATTTAGCCCCTTCAAAATAACTTGGAAGTCCCATTAAAGGACTGTTCTCCTCTACAAAAAATAGACTTAGAAGTTAATTAAATCCTGCAGTTGGTCTGCAGGTATCAGCTGTCACCAAGTGACCCTCCTTCAATCTCCAAAAGGTTTGTCTTCGTCTATGAGCCTGAGAGACATTGGCCACATTTTGACCGAGTTTCCATCCTGCACCAACGATCTCTTTCACAAACCCCATCCGCCACTGTGTGGAGTCTCAGCCCCCTCCCGCCGCCCACCCCCACCCCTCTCACTCCCTTAAATTAAGATTTCAGTAATTAAATTGATAAAAGTCATGCATGCCCGCATGCCTCATGGTTCCAGACCTGATTTCATACGCCACACAGTTATGGAGAGCTGAAAAAGTTCTACCTTTGATGTGGCATTCTTTATTATTGAAAATAATTAGATTCTCCCCTGCCCCCCCCTCCCCTCTCTCTCTCTCTCTCTCTCTCTCTCTCTCTCTCTCTCTCTCTCTCTCTCTCTCTCTTACACACACACACACACACTCCATGTTCACTTTGGGCATGCTCAGTTAATCAACCTCTTGGTAGGCAGTGCTGGTGTCGAGGCTCTGTTCCATCTGGGGGGTTTCAGGCAGCTTTTCAGCAGAGTAGGGCCCAGGTTGCGTCTGAAAAACCGAATGTGTGCAGCCCAGGCAGTATGCTGAGGGACGTCACTTCAACACGGGTCGGGGGTCATGCTGCAGGTTGGAGTGGTTCCTGCCAGTGAGTGGGAGCAGTGAGATTTGTGGGAGCAGGGGCGAATCCTACCAGGGCTTTGTTGCTCTACCTCCATATCAGCTTGGCCGAGCATTAGAAAAGAGCCTCACTGGCCCACAGGCAGCTGGCTTCTCTCCACACTCAGCGGAACGGCTGATAATCAGCAGAAAGAGACCCCTGATGATTACTCTGCCTCTGCCTAAGACGGTTGCTAACTGCTTGCCTGCTCACTCCTCAGAATGTCAAACTAGTACTCCCATTTTAAGCCCTCCTCCCCCTTCCCAGCGTGCCATAGAAAAGTCTACAATGTCCATCAATCTCAGCTCTCTCTGTATCAGGGGTAAATGTGAATTTAATTGCCATTGGAACAGAATGAGGGAATTTTGGATTTCCCTCTGTATGTCATCCCCTATCAACCGTGGACAGATGTTATATATGTGTCTCTTCCAGGACACAAGTTGTCTGGCCTTGCTTGTCCAGTTCCGTCTGTGCGTTATGGGCCTATGCTGTGCTGTGGCTGACACACACCCATAACACCCCTATTTTAGGAGTTGCATTGCAGCAGAAGCATTATGGTTTTAAACAGCTTGTGCCTCCCCCTAACAAAGGGACTGCCAGAGTAAATAATGTGTTTGACGCCCAACTGATGAGTCATCACAAAAGCAGAACATCAGCTATCTTCTTTCACTGACAGCACAGGCTCTCCACAGCACAGGTCAACACCACTAAAGCTGCTCCTTGACAAGTTTATATAAATTTCAAGTGATTAAATATAAAGCATATTACACTCTATGAGTCACCATACCGTGACTGAAAAAAATGGTTTGTTTAAATTTTATTCCCCCATTTTTTTGTCTTTAAATAATTACAGCAATGTTTTTTTTTTGACATATATTGTCAGTATCCTAAGCAATCAAGTAAAGCAGTGTAAAGCGGATTAATTCACTAAGACAACGTGGCAGTTAAGCAATGATTTTAATTAAACTTCACCTGAAATTAAGAGACCCCAACAACATCAACAGGTCCCCGGCACAGTGTATTGTGGCCTGTAACTGATATATGATATCACATTTTTTTAAAGAAAGAGGAAACTATCTAATTTAAGCTTGATCCTAAATAATTATTTAGCAAAATGGTACTATCTAAAATGGATTAAAAACCTGGGTAAACACAAGCCCTTCTAAAAAATAGTAATTGGTACAATGGAATCTGTTTAGACACAAGATGTCAGGTTTTGTTGCTTTTAGACTCGCTACTACTTGTGTGCTTCGGAGGTTGCACAGCTCCGTCCAGGCCACTTTTAGTGAATGTGCTATTATATACTTAGTCCATAAACTAGCAATTGCTTTGGCTTATGCAGTAATTATTTAAAGTAGGCATTGTTATTCGGTAAAGAGGAGTATCTCTGTTGAAGTCAGCCGACAGTAGCTGTAGCCAACACTGAAGTATATAACACAACTTATTAACTCTTCTAAGCACATAAGCCTTTTCAGTATTCTGTAGCTTAAGTGGGCTCAGCCGTGGTCGTTCAATATTATCATGGCTCAGCTCATTATGACTTTGGATCCTTTCTTTAGTACAATTCTCAAAGATTATGGGAACAAATTAAAGTCCATTCTTGTATGTCTTTTGTACAGGTATATCCAAGGTGCATCGTCTCCAAAGGACATGGTCATCATTGTGGATGTGTGAGTACCTAACTCTTCAGTTTCTCTCACTGCCTCCTCTTTTAACAGTCGATGTCTCCTCAAAGGGCTCTAGTGCCACCTGTTGGTCTGAGGAAAGCCTAAAGTTAGAGGAGGGCGAACGCTGCTCATTTTCTCACTTTAATTGAAGTCCACTTGCCATTGTACTACATCACCATCTAAAACTTACAGATGGGATTTTGAATGTGTGCCTAAACATAAAAGGTCTAGTGGGAGGACAAAACGGTTAAACCAGTCCGTCACAAGTTAGAAAACACTGCAGAATTAGGGCTTGTCTAGTATAACTGAGTTTCTAAGTGCCTCATGGCGTCTTCTCTGCAGGAGTGGAAGTGTCAGCGGACTCACTCTGAAACTGATGAAAACCTCGGTAGTGGAGATGCTGGACACTCTATCAGACGACGACTATGTGAATGTGGCCAGGGTAAGCAGAAGCATGCATCCTGGTTTGCAATTAATAATACAAATCAACCCTGAAAGCACCAATAACACAAATATTTGATGTATTCATTATGCAGCTGGTAATCAAACAGTGAATAGCACACAGTGTTCCTACTGCTCCCAATTGTTGCTTGCAGTGAAAACACTACACTTCCCTCATTATAGTGTATTTACTTTTCCTGCACCACTGTTGTCCGTGTGGGATTGTGCCTGTCTCTTCCTTTCCATCTCTGCTGATTACCAAGTTTTCCATTAGGACTAATGTTGAGGGAAACATTAACTTCATCCTATATTGCAGGACAGATAACACACACACAAACACATCCACATGCTCGGTGTGGTGGCTCTGTTTGGAGACTTCCCTCAGTAATCCTTCTTAATCCATTGCTCTTAGCCACTGTATGCCTGTAAATCCCAGCTATAAAAGCAAGAAATGAGCATGGTAATCTGGGTGGGAGCGCATCTGATTTTCACCCCTATAAAGAAAGTAAGGGCTTACAAAAGCTTGCTGTGAATTATTTGCAAACACAAAAGACATTAAAACCAAAAATCATCAAAAATAATGTTGATGAAAATAATCATCAAATACCATGTCTGGTGTCTACATACTTCTTTATAACAAACTGTGGCCTCACTTTTTAAATGGTGATATAATTTGTTACAATAATACAGACTTTTTTTCATAGGACTTATTTTTTATTCATTATAGATAGTAGATTTAGCCAAGATTCTTTATTGTTCAGCTTGTTTCACAACTACTGTATTTCCTAACATTTTAAGACATAATAGATGTGATATTAACAAATGACACAATGATGGAAGTTTAATATGTGGCTCTGAAGACTTTAGCGTGTTTCCAAGCCATGAGAAATGTCAGCTTTTCTCGCACAACGTTTTACATCAATCTGTCCTGAAAATGTCAGTAGATTTTAAAGCTGACCTTCAAAAAGAAACACCGTTTGAAACCTGCTATTACAGACATTGCTGCTAATATTGTAATCACGCATAGACACTGCACACAAGTTGAGAATATACGCCACGTGCACACCCAGACATCACACAACCTGCACACGCAGTTTTAGGTTAATATGGTGGATGAGATGAGACACATGATATTACCTTGGCTGGGTTTCTGTTTAGTGGTTTGCACTGGCGTTTCAGGTGCACCTGTTCTTTGTGTGGAAGTTGTAATTACCAGTGTTTACTGCCAGCCGGAGAGTAGCAGGGCAGCGTACATCTGCACACATCCACATTTGCATCCTACCACCATGAACTATGCACACATAAACATACAGAGAGACACAGTCTCACAATTGTTGGACGAACATTTTAATTCATGGTTATTTTGTATTTTTGTCCGGAAAAGCAAGTATACATATATTCATGTGCGTGTTTGCATTTCCCCTTCTAGTTCAATGAGAAAGCCGATGCCGTTGTTCCGTGCTTCAGGACTTTGGTCCAAGCCAATGTTCGGAACAAGAAGATCTTCAAGGAAGCCGTCATGCATATGCAAGCCAAAGGAACCACAGATTACAAGTCTGGCTTCACATTTGCCTTCGAACAGCTTCTTAATGTAAGAGCCAACAAGCCTTTCAGAGAAGGGCAATCCAAGGTTGGATGTTTGCCTGCGGCGGAAGAATTGTGTGCCTCCAGAAAGTCGTCAAAAACGTGCTAGAACTATGTACTGAAGCTCCAGCATGTTATTATATATCCTGTCAAATCCAGTTAATACAACTGAATTAGCAGTGATAAAACAGTGCTGACAGTGAGTGGTGCAGGTTTTGTATAAGACATATCCAGAGTTCTGTCATTGTCGAATGTAGGTCTGATAACAACCGCTGTTGCGATGGAGTGACGCTCAGGTTTGCAACAGCCAGCACCACGGTGAGGTGTTTCAGCAGCAGAACTCCACGTGCTCTCGACACAGGTGCTGCCTCAGCTCCGTATGCTGCTGTGTATTTTAAGAGGCTGCCACCCTAATGGGCTCTGATGAAATGATTGATGAGCGCAGCCCAGAGGAGATCAGCCACAGACACTTTATATTCCTCTGGTGGGCTTGGAGGCTTAGAGCCAAGTGCCAGCTGCCCCCTCCCCACCTTGCCTTGCCAGCAGAATGAGAAATAAAAAGGCCTGTTTAATCGCTGTCCGCGGCAGACTCACTCCTGTGATTGGTGGCACCAGCACAATAGAAATATGTAATTGTAGCAATATTATTTATCATTATTAGAATCTTGTGAGATTGACATTCCACTGGCCTGCATATCAATGGCAGCTGCAGTGCAGGCAGGCAGGGGGAGTTTGTATCAAAGCTGAAAAATTGGTGCCTGGCTATGAGCATATAGTGCTGAAATCAAATTTAACGCTTGAGTAACGTTGTATACTTCAAATGAAATCTTAAAATAACAAGAGAAAGGAAGCAAATAGGAAATGTGTAAAAGCTTTGATGGGTTAATTGCAATAAAATATGTGAAAATGATGATGTGGACAACAATTCATAATTTAACCTTACATTTCCAGTATAAAGCACTGTTTTCTATCTGCTCTTTACATTATGCATTAGTATACTACTCTAAACACTATGGTAATTCTTATCACTAGAATTTCCAGGATTTCAGTAAAGACAATAAACTCTTCAACCTGCATTGGAAATGGTCCATGTTTAACTTCAGTCCTAAATGAAAAACACAAATCCACAGTGACAGAAAATAAAAAGATAAAATCCTATATACAGGGCATTGTTAGCCATGCTTTACATCTAAATAGGCACTTTGTTGATTTTTTTGAGAAAAAAAATGGTCTTATGAAGGTAAAAGTCTAGATCTAATCCTGGAAGCTAAAATCATGTCCACTATTAATGACTAAAAATACAAAGTGTGATATATTTAGTATTAAAGATCTGTCACAAAGTTTAAATCAAGGAGCAAAGAGATTGCTGATGGATCAAGAATGGTCTGATTAATGTACATTCCCATATAACATACAGGAATGGTCCACTTTCCTCCGTTTTTTTTATCATATAAAAAAAAAAAATTTAAATATCCGTAACACTTTCAACCTTTTAAATATTTTGGATTGTATTTATTTCCCTTTTGCTTCTTTGACATATTTGCAACAGTACCACACTGTTTTAAATGACATGCATGATCACCTTCCCCTTTGATTCTTGCATATTCTCTAACCTGTCTCCCTACCTCTTACTTTGCTCTTCTCTCCTCCTTCTTCTCTCTTCATGTGCCACAGGAGAGCAGTGCCCCGAGGGCCAACTGCAATAAGATGATAATGATGTTTACAGATGGCGGGGAGGATCGTGCACAGGACATCTTTGAAAAGTACAACTGGCCGAACAAAACAGTGAGTCTGCCCCATGAGGCTGTTTCTATTCATCTGCATTGCTGTGCCAGCCTAAGAGATCATGCATTTCCAGTAACTTAGCAGACCCCTTTTCTTTCCCCGCCGTCTCCGCTGACATTTTCTCATTATTGCACAGGCAGTTGTGTTAGTCAGGTTGTTAGACATGCCAAGCACTCCAATCTGTGCACATAACGTCCTCTCCAAGCTATCTTCACGTCCATTTTGGCTGTTTTGACTCTGGATTTTTCCTCTGTGATTCATCTCTTTGTCCTTTTTTCAACTCTCTCTCTTTCTTCTCTCTCTCTCTCTCTCTCTCTCTTTCTCTCCCTCTCTCTCTCTCTCTCTCTCTCTCTCTCTCTCTCTTTTTTCTCTCTCTCTCTCTGTGTTTCTTTCTTTCTCTCTTTACTCTTCTGTCTCCTTTGTTGTTTTGCTGCTGGTGTTAACAGCTCTGACCTGCTAACTAATTAGCCACTTTATCATCAGGGCCTATACAATTACAGCTAATAGATATTCTTGTTTCTGTCTTTGTCCCAGTCTTGCAACTCTCTCACTGCAGCCTTGTATTAGAGACACTTGTGTGAGTTGACTGGGAGGCTAATCTAATCATACTCAAGATTTTTGCCTAGTAGTTGTCACATGACAGTGACCTTATTGCCACGCAGCAGAAGGTTTTTGTGGTATTGTTTTGTTGTCCTTTCTTGTACAGATTGTAAAGCCCTTTTGGGCAAATTTGTGATTTGTGATATTGGGTTGTAATAAAATAAAATTGAATTGTTTTGCTCTATTAGCTGCCTCTGCAAGAAGTTTTTTTTTTTTCTTTTCTGGCATTGACGTCATATGGTTTTGTCTTTTTTTGTCCTCGGTATCTCTCCATTTGTCTTTTCCATCCAGGTCCGTGTGTTCACCTTCTCTGTTGGCCAGCATAATTATGATGTCACCCCTTTGCAGTGGATAGCTTGTGCCAATAAAGGTAAGTGGACAAGATTTTTTGTTAAAAGCATAGGTTTGTACTGTGTGTCAAATTAAAAAGACAAATATGTTTTGGTGCAGGCTTGGTGGGTCCTTGTGCCCGCGTTGCTCCGGATGTTGATTTTATAGGTGCACACATTTTCCCGTCATACTCAACATCCATTGGATACCACTGAGCAATACAGTTAAGGGAAATACACTCAAAAAAATAGATATTAAATGATAAACCATAACAAATGCATTTGTGCTATTCTCTGGTGAATGGCATTATCTCAAGTCAAGCCATTCTGCCAGTGGAAAATTCAAAGCCCAGCCAGTCTTAACACATAACTATGAATGAATGTGTTGCATTTGTTCTTGAGGACAACCCAGCAGTACACAACAACACAGGTGTAGTCTGCTCAAGAGTGTAGATTAAAAAGCTGGATCTTGTGCCATCACAACGGGCAGCAACACACTGCTTTTTAGCTTGGTTTTAAGTTATTCTTTCACTGATTTTGGATAAATATCAATAAAATAAAATTAAATATTAAAACCCACCTGCCCCATTGCAAACCCTTCATTACTAAGATTTTTCCAGGTGTCTGTCTTACTGCACGTGATGTTCGAATAAATTTTTTGCTCATGTAAAGCAGCTACAGTCCCTAAAATAACCCCACAAACAACAGGCTGCTCTGCCTCCGACAGACAGTCTGACAACCCAAATGATTCAGGTGTTGTTCCTGTTAGCTTTTTGTCTGCATGAATCTCCTCTTGACTCAGCTCATTTAATCCCAACCTAACTCAGATTGCTGTTGCTGTGGACAATTTGGAACACTATTGTTTTTTTTTTTAGCCATGACACACTTCTCTTTCTCTCTTTTGTGGCTTGATTTAATATTGTTTCTCAGTGTTATCGTTTATCTAAAGCTGCTCCTTTACGAGGCCTTTAGCTGCCTGTATGAAGCTTTGGCTAACTGCTGCTGCTGATTAGCTTATTGCCATTGGAGCCAAGTGCTTTAGAAGTATCTCCCCATAAGTTGTTATTAATTAGCAGGAGGAGTCTGGTAGCAGGATGATTACCATGCCATCTCCCTGTCAAGCTGGGGAAAGTCCAGGATTACACCGCTGTGCCAACATGCTCTCTGCTAGTTGTGTCTGTAGTGATTACCATGGTACTAAAGTCTATGCCAACATTAGACAATAATGTTGACACACCAGCCTCAATGGAGCTGTCCTTTCATATCTTCAGTACTTATTACTCTTTGGTATCTCACTCCAACATAGCCAGCTCCCTGACAGTTTTACAGGCCCTAACCCTTCACCCATGACATTTGATACAACAGTGGTAACACACAAGCGCAAACACACAGA
Source organism: Etheostoma spectabile (assembly GCF_008692095.1). Lineage (NCBI taxonomy): Eukaryota > Metazoa > Chordata > Actinopteri > Perciformes > Percidae > Etheostoma > Etheostoma spectabile. The sequence continues at coordinate 15,690,985 of NC_045736.1, forward strand.
ACTTGGCTACTTGGAGATGCTAGCTGTTGTCTCACTTAAGCTTCAATCCCATATTAAGAAGAAAGTAACCTCTCTTTGACTCTGGGGACAATGGAACCATTTATTCATGCTCTCACAAAGTGTAACAAAAACCAAAACAGAAAGGAGGGTTATCTTCAAAAAAGAAAAAGGTGAAATGGAGGATAAAAGCAGCAAATACCATATACTGCATTGGTGATCCTAATACTTCCACCAAAGTGCTGTTACTAACCCCAAAATTGGAACAGAATATCCCATAAATTATGGATGCACATCTATAATGTGAAAAGAGTTAGAAGTTTTTTGGGTAAACCGGTTTATATGGTGCCTAAGCAAAAACATTGATAAGATAGAAAGTAGTGCATGCTGGTGTACATTGGAGGAAATTACATACTCATAATCGACACAGTATATACTCTATGTACATTATTCTTAACCCTACAACACAATTATGCAAAAAGCACCATTTAGTTAAAAAGACATATATGATATGATATATTTTATCCCCTAGTCAAATGGTCCACTCCAAAAGTTCCAAATTTTGGAAGATGTTAGAGGAAAATTGACTTATAATAGTGCAGAGGCATTACATAAAGAAAATAGGTTATTTAGTAAATTAATAATTGCCCTTCACACAGCAGACATGTGTTGTAAACCTGCACAGCACAGAGGAGATCTTCAATGCAGTTTCACGTTTTAGCACCAGCCTATATTTTCCTCTCTTCACCTCTCATCGAGCTTTGCCCTACACCCACAGACGCCACCTCTCTGGCAAGCTGCCAAAAGCACTGGAACAAAACTACTGCTCTGAACAAAACTATAGCAAATAGCTGTGCGCTGCATGTTTGTGTGCACACCATAGATTATGTGTGCAGAGATGTATATGCATATTGTTAGCATTCTCAAATGTGCAAATGAATAAGACAGATAAGGCAAATATCGACACAAACCACTGCGGCACAGTGCATAATGTATCAAAATAATGACAGTCATCTCAGCCTTTTAACATTCTGAGGATGCTGTCTCCATTTCACCGCTCTTTGTATAAACACTCGTGGCTTTAATAACTTGGGGAGCGGTGTGGTTATTGACCCAGTCGGTCACTCTTCTCCATTCCTAATCAGCAACAGCAGTGCCTGGGGCCCAGCATTACCAATAAGCCTCCACAGTTATATCCTACAGCACAAGAACTAGTGTAGAGAGGTCAATGGCCACAAGCTGTACCATGCCTGCTTGGCCCAACACCATCAGCTGGAGATGATGGCATTACGTGTAGCTAATAACATGGAAGAGATTAGTCTCTAATCTACAAATAGATCGCTTTTGTGCACACTGTGAAATGTAGACAATACATGACAAAAGCAGGCACCATGACGCAGGCTGGATGCAATGCTTTCTGTTGGAATATTGTTTTGAATCTCTCTTCTTAATCTTCAGGTTACTACTTTGAAATTCCATCGATTGGAGCCATCAGAATCAACACCCAGGTAAAGCATATGAAGTGTGTGCAAGCTTGTGAATACATCTTTTTGAATTCACAAAAGGAAACAAACAACTTTAAGCGAGAAGCTAGTCAATTCTTCCTTCACGGTTGCTTTGATGATAACTATACAGATTGCAGATATGCTTTTAAGTATTCCATAACAAAGGGACAGAGGACGACACAACTAGATGACTACAGAAAGGAAGTTACATTGTTGGAGATGGAGTGATAACAAATAGGCTTGTGGTCTTTATGTGAGAATGTTTCTGGAGGCACTGATATAGACTTTTAGATCTCTTTCTTTCACTCTCTCTTTTTTTACACAAACACAACCCCCCCAGAGGCCCTACACCTCATTCCAGCTGTAGAAATTGACTCAGTTGCTGGGAGGTGGGGGAGCTACTGCAAACCCCCCTCCCCTCCTTTCTCTTACCCCATCCCCTCCTACCTCCCACCCCCCTCAACCCCCGTGAGTGATCAGGCCCTAGAATATACTGTCAGCTGTTCCATTAACTCCAGCATATTTATATTCTGAGAACTGCCACTTACTCTAATAGGTTTTCCGAAGGTAGGTGACTACAGCTCTCTGTATGGGCCCAGAAGACACATTATTTAATCGTACTCTGCCCTTCAACATCACACACTCATCACATCACCTGACTAAGATGGCAACATTCACATAACAGATGGACCATAGATGGCTGAAATATTATCATTCATACTGTCCTGAGTCATGTGATTATGTAGAAAGAGTGGAAACCATTTGAAAATAAATGGCACTATATTTTGTGTTTCAGCGTAGTTATCTAAGACTGACGTTTAAAGTGACTTATGTCATCTATTCTGTCTTCTTTGTATAAGATTTCAGTAAAGCAACAGTAACAGACCAGGCTTTAGTTAGGATGTTTGTGTTTGGACAGACTGTACTAATAAGTATACTCTCTGCAATTGTGGTTGTTAAGGTACCCAGGGAGACAATATCATTTAATCAACACGGGGAGATGGGGCTGGAGTCTATATAGAGTTCTTTGGATCACATATCTCCAGTTGCTGACTTTTTATGTTTCCTAGATTGTTCTCGCTAGGCTGAAAATTTCCCTTATATCCCATGAAAAGGTCTGGCTGTCATTGTCCTGATGGAATATCTCCCTGTGGCGCGTTAAACTGGACTTTTATTGAGCTAATAATAGAATAGGTTACGCCTGTCAGCACCTCACTGCTCAGGCGATGAAAAAACGGTTAAAAGCATAATACTGAAATAGCAGTATACAGGGCGCACCTTTTGTGTATTGAGGGTAGATACAAGGGTCAGAAATCTGCAATAATGTTTCCCTTTTTGTTGCAAAATGGGTGTGAATTTGTTATCCTGTGAAAACGGCTAATGTTGAAATTAACATTTGACCCTGACAGAGCTGCTGCATTTTCACTGATCCGGTTTTTACATTTAAATATATTGTGTTGATACATATAACAGACATTTGGCATTATAATTCACAGACTGTTGAATAGACGTCCACACCGTCTGTATAAATAGAGAATAATGTTGCTGCCTCTTGTCTTTATAATGACAAAACATTAAAAGGCTCTCAGTGCAATTGGCCCGTCCCCGGCAGGCTTTTTTCCCCTCCAAATTGTGCAGTTGCATCGTATGTCATGAGGTCAATCACTTAATAATCTAACCAATTACACACCATCTCTAAAATGATAAGAATCAATAGGTTGTTCACAAAAAAGATATCTCAGCTTGAGTGAGGTGGCTCTTGAGAACAGAAGAATATAGTGAATATGATGTATTACTAGTAGACTTAACCCCTCACCTCTATTCACAATAGCTGTGGGACATTCTCACAGTGCTGGCCATGACAGTAGAGCCTCTGGGAGAATGGCCTGTTTGCATGTCGTGCCACTGACACCCTTAATGTGTTTTTAATAGCTCCTTCGTAATGATGAGAAATGGCCTTGAGTGGCTCAAGACTGGAGGCTTTATGGCTCGGCAGGACCAGGATCCTGTTGCTGGTGGCACACTGGTTTATGGGGTGACAGAGAGGAGGCCTGTCAGGGTCTTATAGTTTTATGACAGATGAACGTTGGCTATTCCAGCTCTTTGCTTTTAACGCCTTTACATGACAAGCACTGTAAACGTTTGTTGGATTGTATGGTGACACTAGCATGTGTGGTTTTGCTGTTGCAGGAGTATCTGGACGTCCTGGGTCGTCCCATGGTGCTGGCAGGGAATAAAGCAAAGCAGGTGCAGTGGACAAACGTCTACCAAGATGCTCTGGTAAGAGAGAACTTAAAAAGACATTTTATTTAGTTACCCCTTTGAGTAACCTTTAAATGATTTTGCAAATATTTCTAATTCTTGAAATGTTCTAATTCTATGTTAATTATTCAGTTCATCTGCTACTTTTGATGTGTAAATTATAAGCGGATTTTATCTAAGATATTCAGTATATGACCTCTTAGATTTGTCCAAATGAAAGCATGGTTTTTGTATCACTGTCTTAGGAGAGCATAAAAAGGATAGTATACGATTATGTTATCACAGTTTATTATCCTTAAATACAACACCTGTCAGGTAGTTTTTCTACATTTAATCGATTAAATTTCACTTTGTGTCATTAAAGGTTTTTTCCAGTTTAAATTTCAGCTGATTTATTTGCAGCTTATTGTGTGTATTGGTTTGGATTTTCAATTATGCACCGTGTAAAGTTCTTTTAAAAAGTAACAAAACACTTTTATTTGGATTTCTAATGTGTGTTATCAGGGTTTGGGCCTTGTCATCACTGGGACGGTGCCGGTCTTTAACTTCACTGTTGATACCGTAAGCTCTCAGGTAAAAACAACACTACAATACAAGACATGGAGCTTTACCTAGCAGCTCATCCTTTATCCTAATGAGCCTTTACCTTTATCATTATGTAAGAACAATGTTTTTTATTGTAATTTGTGGCGTTAAGGCTATATAAGGTCATTCAAACAGAAACAGGAATTGGAGTAGCAGATGGGCTTAAAGTTTTATTTTGCCTCTTTATGGCGTCCACCCAGCTGCATCTCTTCTAGGCAACACCGCCCCCCTGAGGTGACAACAGATATCACAGCCTACCATCTGTAGTATCTATTATCATCCAGAAAGAACAGCTTTCAGTATCCATGACCAAAGTATTTACTCTGAGCTTATCACATAGGCTTAAAGCAGTGATGTTGCTGAAAACCGACTCAGTTTAAGATAGGACTAATCAGATTGCACACAAAGTAATAACTTAAATATTGCTTGGAGAAGTTCTGGGTACTCTCACGGCACAGCTACCGGCTCTCTGTGATTGTCTGATGCCAGTACAGCTCTGAATAATAAAATGTGAATAAAATGCTAATGATTGCCGTATAATGTTCTTCCTACAGAATCAACTCATCCTTGGAGTCATGGGAGTAGATATTGCGATCAACGAAATCAAAAGAAAGACTCCTACATACAGAGTGAGCATGTTGTACATTAAATATCACTCTCATATCTCTTTCACATTGATGTGTATTGAATCACACCATTCACTCTGTTTATGTGCAGCTTGGAGCCAACGGCTATACCTACGCCATTGACCCGAATGGCTACGTACTGCTGCATCCCAACCTGCGGCCCAAAGTAGGTCCACTATGAACATCGCCCCGCATCAAATGAGTTTAATGTCTGCCTGGTTCTGATGCCAAATGTGAACGTTTCTTTCCTGCTGACTGAAGTTAACCCCCCTCCTCTATCTTCCCCCTGCTTTCTCTCTCTTGTTCAGATCATTAACTTCAGGGAGCCCGTCACTCTGGACTTTCTGGATGCAGAGCTGGAGGACAGCAACAAAGAAGAGGTAAAAACAACCTCTCTGAAAAAACATCATTGCGATCAGCTTGTGTGTTTAACATACTTTTCATTTGTTGTTTTTGTTATTCCCTTGTATGTACCTAAATGCCTTCTCACGCTGCACATCTCTCGCTCGCTTCCTTTCTATCTCTCTCTTTCTCTCTTCAGATCCGTCGACAGATGATTGATGGCAAATCAGGGCAAAGGAAAATCAAGACGCTCATTAAGTCAGTTGATGAGGCAAGTCATCAATATATGAGACTCAATCATGATCCAAACTAGCGCCTTCCTGTATGCTGTTGTAATGAACCTGAATGACTCAGTATGTTTATGATCTGTTGTCTCCCTCCAATTATGGGAAGAGAAATGTGCTGTGGATGTGATTGTGTTACGTATTTCTCTTTGTCAACAGAGGTACATCGATGAGGCCATGCGGACGTATACATGGACGCCGGTGGATGGTACAGATTACAGGTAAGTGTGAAATCAAACATGCATCAACTTGAACCTACGAGTGAGGTCCAACTTTGATACTTTGGATTCATTTAGTTTGAGGCACAAGTCTCAGACTTACAGTTTACAGCTGTTACTCATCAAGCAGCAGTGTTTGTTCACTGTAGCTGCCACTCTGACGTACTTGGATTAGACTAAACATAACTGAAATAAATGCAACTTGCTCATTTGCCTTCTATATTTCCATTAAGTATTTTTCTCTCTCTCTCATAAAAAATCTTCAACAGTTCTCACTTAAGCACAAATTAATTGCATAGTTTATTCATCTCAAGACTTGGTTGAACATTTGTTGAGGTTGCATCGTTATGACATTTCCTCCAGGCAACACTTTGCAAATTATAGTTTATTATATACAATAGTGCTACAAATAAATGCCTGATGTGTGTTTTTATTACATCTACTGGCAGTGTGCCTGGTCCTGGCTGAGTCCATATGAGGCTTTCTCAGACATAATTCTATTAACATTCAACTCAAAGGGAAATTTCAGTGTTTTTAACAATCCTCATGTGTTTGAACCAGACATTCACAGCTCTACTCTGTCATGCATCCTACACTCTAGAGTCTATGGACTTACTTTTTTCATTAAACTGGTGATGTTGGTTTTTCCTTTAAAACTAAATTTAAAACTTTATAGTACAGGTAGTCGACTGTAGCTTTGGATTAGACTGAATCTGATACTGTCACAGCCTGATTTTCCATCTGTTCCAATTAATCCTCTTACTGATTTATATTTTAGTTTTGTATGGCACAACAGAAAAGGCATGTATTTCTATTTTTTGTCTTTTTAATTTCTGGCTTTGGTAGAAGAGAAAATATTTAGCAACATTAAACATATGTAGGTCAAACTACGATGCTATAGTGATCCCATATTACAAAGTGTGACAGATATTTCTCTTTCATTTGAACCCCCTTAAAGTTTGACTTGACAGAAACTGAATCAGAAGCGTGTCACAAATATTAAGTATGTGTGACACTGTACAGGGTGAACTCACTTTAAACGCTGTTGCTTTGCTTTGAAAGAGTCAGGGCTTCTCACAGCAGAGAGTCATCGAGGACCAGCCAGATGTATATTCTGACTGTTTGATTTGAGTCCATTTTGGACTCGGTTTAAAGATTCTCTGAGTTGGAGACTTGAACTTCCTGGAGAACTGCATTCAGTAGTCTACTGCAAACTTAGTGGCCTAGTGGCTTCATGCTGTACTAGTTGGGTGTATCTAAAAAGTATAACCTATGAAGTTTTCACAAACTTTTAACAGTTCCGCTTTTCTTTCCTTCCTACTAAATGAAACGTACTTTCTCTCCATAAGTAATAGCCCATTGGATTATACAGTGCTTAAAGGTACCATTCGTAGTGTAGCTTGTTAACAAACTTATGTTTCCATTCATTGCTTCATTTGAGGTCTAACAGAGTTGGTTAATTATTAATTATTGTCCATCCTCATAAAATATTTGGAAAGTTTTTCTACTTTTTGAAACCTGCATTGTTTAAATCCATGTTTACCAGCTAGCAGTTTTCTTCTTCACAGTTTTTTCTTGATGTACATTACTGCCACCTGACAGAACCTGACCAAGTAAAAACCTGGCGGAGGAGTATGAAACTACTGGCGGGAATGTGTTTTGTGTCACCACATTTGCATGTGTGCATTCTTGTGTGAGTGTTAGCACATACTAGCAAAGCAGGGATAATAAAAACATTGCTCCCTTGCACTACCAATTGTCAAAAACTTCCCAGGGTACATTTAAGGATGATCCCTCCCTGACATCATATTGAAATAGTAATGTTACGTTTGGGTTCATGTATGTTGGAGAGTTTATATGTGCAGTCATAACGTCTTTCTGATTTTCTGCGTCTGCCTTGTTACCTGCAGTCTAGGGTTGGTACTGCCCACATATAGTGAGAACCACATCAAGGCCAACCTGAGTGACCAGATCCTTCAGGTGCAGTGTAAGTACCCGGTTGTACCCAGCATCCTTCACTCTCTCTCTCTCTCTCACGCTCTCTCGCTCTCTCTCTTTCTCTCTCTCTCTTTCTCCCAAAAATAACCTTATGCTACAATTCAGTCCTCTGTCCTGGGTGTCCAACATCATCATAGGGATGTCCGAGCGGAGTCGCCTGCCCCACTCCCCCCTCTTCTCCCCCCTCTCTACGCAATCTACGCTCTATGATAGGCAGGATCATACCTGAGTCCCCCGACTCCTCTACTGCCCCCTGTTCCCTCCTGTCTTCATGCTGTGCTGTAAAATGGTGATGTTTTTTCTTCACACTGGCTGAAGAAAAAAATAACTGAACAGACAGAAAGGTGAAAGCTGTGGTTTTACTGTGTTACTCAGGTAAAAATAATGGTGACTTTTGTGCTATTATTTTTTTTGCCAAATGCTCTCGCCTCTTCTCCACCAAGTAATGATTCTGAAGCATCTGTGTTTAAAGTATTTGATGTTCTGAAAACCTGTGAAAACATGCATGCTTTTCACTCTTTATGATGGGTTTTATGATTTGGGGGATTTTCTTTCTGTTTTCTGTGTGATGTTTTTATTATTATTATTTCTTTTGTTAGATTGTGTGAGATGTTTCTCAGCTTTGGAATCATTCAGTATATGAACTCCCACACGGCCCGGGACAAGGGCTCGTCTAATGTGGGAGTTTGGGTTTTTGTGGGTCTGAATGGGGACACATGTTGTCTCTCTCATTCTTTCTTTGTCCAGCCCTGTTACACCCCTCTTTTCCTGTTTCATTTTATTTTATTTTATTGTTTGACCATGGTTACTTTTTACAATTACTGGTTTTGTCTTTAATGTTTTCTTTTTCTGGATTTCCCAGTTTTGCTTTTCCTTTCTTCCGTTGGTTTTCTGTTTCCTCGTTTGCTCTTGCAAATAAGACGTTCGCTCTTCATTTCTTTTTCTCTCTTGTCTTGTTTGACTTAAATTGGTTTCTTACTTTTAAGAAAACAATATTTTTATTCAAACAGTAATTGAATAAAATATTGTCTGTGATCCCCCCCTTCCCACCCGAACCCCTGTTTCTTTTCTTGCTCACTCCTTCTCTGATGGATCCACACAGTGCCATACACCAAGGGCAAGTATACTCCATATTGGTCCACGTTTCCTTCCTTTTACTTCCTATCCCCTACCGCTGCCTCCTTCCCACACCTCTCGTCCTTTACCTTTTCCTGCTGCCCCTCCTCCTACCCTCCCCTGTCCAAGCCTGCTTGCCTCTGTCCCTGCCCGTCTTGCCAGGACGTCCTCTTTTTTCCTCCTCTTCTTCCTCTTTTTATCCTTCCTTCTCCTCCTCACCCTCTTGCTGCAGCTCAGATCCCACATCTCTCACGATGGCTCCTCCGGTGCCCAACCTCACCCTCCTCCCCACGTATCCGCTGCTCAGAAGCAAATAAAAAACACCTACTGCACCCAAAGAAGACAGATATTCGTGTTCTTTGTTAAAACTTGTCTTTTGTCCTCCCTCCTAATGCCTTTCCTTCTGTGGATAGCTCCAAATGGGTTGTGTCTGCCTCCTTTCTCTCTCTCTGTCTCTTATACACTTTTTTCTTTTTCTTTGATTTCTCTCTCTTCCTCATTTTCCTTCTCTATTTCTCTGTCGCCTTCTTATCTCTCTTTCTTTCTGTCTTTTTCTTACAGTGTCATTAGTTAATAAATGTCTTAACTAATTCTCATACTAGGGCTCAGGTGTTGACTTTAATTCGATTTTTTTCTAAAATCCCTCTTATTAGTGCAACAGCTCGATCAGTTTTGAGCATGTTGAGCTCTACGTTCAGTAAAAAGATTGTAAACATTGTTTGCTATGCCATTTTCATAATGTAGAAGGCTTAACATAGTAATCTGAAATATTCATTTTTTTAGTGCTACACCTTAGCTATACTAATTTCTCCGCACACACAGAATTTGTAAGTACCACCATTTAGTTATTGTAGAGTAAATAGGGATCTCTGTAACGTAGCTATACTTCATTAATCTCCATATATAAAAAAACACGTATTTAATGTTTGTTAGCTGCCGCAGTATCTCATCTGTAGCTGGAGATGTCGCAGCCTGCAGACTGACCCTTCAGGGCTGAGCCCGGTCCTGCCCACCCAGGTCCTTCTATGTTGTCAGGTGTTAGGGTGCCGTTCGGCGCAGCGCCTGACTCCTGTGTCGTCCCTCTGTACTCCCTGTCTCCATCAGCTTGTCTCCCTCCCTTCTCCCCCCTCAGACTGCCAGTGGCACCGCCCAGCACTTCCTCAGTAAACCTGACCCCGGATGTGCACGGCATTGTGGGCGGAAAACTACCTGGGCACTCTATTTTAGCTCTAAAATTTCATTCCTCTGCTGTACATAGTTACAGGTCTTGACATAATGAGAAAAGAACATGTTGGATTCACTTGTTAAGGCTTTAATGATGGTTCATATTTTGTGCTGTTTTGTCTGTGATAGATGAAATGAAGTTGCCCTTTGACATGCCCTTCACAATGCAATGCATATCCTCTGATTATGTGTCTCTCTGAGCCCTCTGCCCTGCCAGTCTGAGGGGTGACCACTTCCATCAGGACCTTCACCCACCTCCCCTGCAATAGTTGGCCATGTTGATGCCTGCCTGCTCTTAAAAGCACTCATTGTGGATAATCTGTGTGAGAACTTGCTTCCCAACTCATCACGTCTTGCAAGTCAGTTCTCAGACATCCAAAATATTCTAGACTGAAACCAAATCAATCTGAAATGTCTGTTGACAAAGTGAAAAAGAAAAAGAAGGTGTGAGTGTTTGTGAAACTTAAGAAGTCGACCATTGAGAGTCAGGTTCTATTTTTGGCACCATCTTGGCTAACGCTAATGTTCCCATGATACCTCACTGTTGCTATGGTAAACCCCCTTATGCGTCCCTGCAACTCTGAAGATCAGCTGCTGTTGACCCACAACTCCCGACTGCCCTGCCCACTGCTCTTCCCCGATAATCTTCCCCTTTCTGTTGCAGATTTTGAATCACTGCTGCCAAACAGTTTTGAGTCTGAAGGACATGTATTCATTGCTCCCAGGTAGCCCTGTGTGTGAATGCTTGGTGTCGTTGACGGTCATCAGTGTTTGGTCTTGTCTTTCGATGCACTGTTGTTTCGGCTCCATGTTCAGCCTTTTTTTTATCTATCATCTGCTTTTTTGAAATACTCCTTTTGTGGTGTCGAGTTGCACTGTGTGGAAGTGGCTGTGTTTCATTTATTAATTTTTCATTTTGAATGGTGTGTTAACTCAGTGGTTCCAAAACTTTTTCACGTCAAGGACCCCTAAACTGACACAAATTAGACCACAAACACCAATCTCAGGTTTTATGATTTATCACTTATGTTTTAATACAGAAAGTGAATGAAACCCCTGACCGAAAATAGTCATAAACGCGGTCCCAGGAACCCACTTTGAAAACCACTGTGTTAACTGAAAGTACTACATTTAAGGAAAATATTTAATCCATCATAACCTTATAATATGAATTGATTTAGCATTTAGCCATTCTCTTTCCTGAGTTAACCTCATTACAACAAAGTGTTGAAGCCACATTAAATCTTCTTTGCCTGCTGCTACTGTGGTGGTGTATGTTTGTATTACCCATTTACAATTAGGGGTTGTTGGTTTGGAAAAATGGATATTGGACAACAAAAGCTACAGTAATCTTTGCATGTGCTGTTTTGTTATCAAACCCTCATGGCCTCCAGCTGCAACCTGAATTCTGAAATACACTGATAGAAATCACTCCTTCATTGAGATGCGTCACAGTCCCAACCACATTTTGTTTTGATCAACATCCATCTCAACATATTGGAATTTAAGCTTTCAAGACACGCATGTATACAGCTTCATACATCCCCACTTTGTGTTGAGTGTCCCTCTGTTAAGGACAGGCAGGCAAGAGTGTAAATATTACACTTCTTTCTCTGAGTTAAAATGCCTTGTCTGTTCCTCAGGGAGTACTGCAATGATCTAGAACTGTCCAACAACAACACTGAGTTCCTGCTAAACTTCATTGCCCTCATGGAGAAGGTGACACCAGACTCCAAACAATGTAAGTTTAATTTCTTTTCCACTCACACTGATTTTAAATTAACTTATTCAAAATTGACTTAAGACCGGCAAATTTATGTTTTTGTTAAACAAATTCAAATAAAATCCATTTGATAAGACCAAAACCAACCATAAATTAATCCCATTGCTAAGTATTGTCTGTTTAGTCAAAGGAAAATGTCAAACCCACACTTGCACAGAGACAGGTTGAGTTTTGTGGATTTACTTGGCTGGAAATTGGTGAAACTGACAAATTTGGGGGGGGGGGAAACATTGTGTTCATATTCACTACAATCGTAAGTGTTTATGTTTGGTTCAATTTTGACCAAAAGTCAACTTGGCGAGTTTTAGATGTGTTCAGGAAGAGAAATCTACATCTGATGTGGATATAACTGACATTCTGTTTGTTTGCACCTTTTTCTGATCATTGCTACCTAAACATGTTTAGGTGACAATTTGCTTCTCCATAACCTGATTCTGGACACCGGCATCATTAGGCAGCTGGTTGAGAAAGTGTGGAAGAATAAAGACTTGAATACGTGAGTATTATTAGGGAACTTTTTTTTAGATTTGACTCTGAATAAGATTTAGATGTGATTTTGGTGGGCACCAGGATAGCTCAGTTCTCTCCCCTTTCCTTTCTTAAGCTGTCCTGTCAATCAAGGCCTAAAAATGCCCCCAAAAATTAATTATAATATAAAATAATAATATAATATAATTATGATAAAAAAATGATTTGATTTTGGTCTCTTTTCTCCATCCTGACGTCTAGATATGGCTTTCTGGCCGTGTTTGCTGCAACAGATGGCGGTGTAACAAGAGTGTTTCCGAACAAGTAAGTGCACTCCTCATCAAGGCTGTGTGTCTGTGAATCTGTTATGTTTCTCACTTTAGTATCTTAAAGTAGTAAGTCGTGAAGACTTCAAATGTTACAGTATAGTGGGAGGCTTGTACATCAGTGATGTACAAGTTCAATGCCTGTCCAATGTGCTCTTAAATCTCAGAGCTGCAGAAACCTGGGAAGAAGACCCTGAGCCGTTTAATGCCAGCTATTACCGCCGCAGTCTGGACAACAAGGGCTACATCTTCAGAGCACCTTATCGAACAGGTGAATGATTCTTCTTTCGGTCTTGGGTTATATATCTCACACTAAGCCTCATAATGTGTAGTGGCCCGTATTTTCTAACCTCCCTCCTGGCTTGTTTCTTTATTTTGTTTCCCTCTTGAAGCCCGGGATGAGCTGCTGAACCCAGATAACGACACCATAGGGATCCTGGTCAGCACGGCTGTGGAGATCACAGTAGGCGGGAAGACCATCAAACCTGCAGGTGGGTTCAGCGCTGAAAGAGGAGACAAAATCCATATAATAATGGATGCAATAGAAAATGTTTTAGAGCATAATTACACGTCTGCGTGCCTATGTCTCTTTTAACTTTGTATGGACATGTTTGTTGGGCCTTTTATTTGCATCTGTCTTTTTGTTTTTTTCTAACTTCTCTTTCTCTCAGTGGTTGGAGTAAAACTAGATCTTGAAGCCTGGACGGATAAGTTCAAGATTCTTGCCAGCAACCATACAGACAACCATCAGGGCTCAAATACAGTAATGAAATATACATTAAAAGTTCATTATATTTACAAGCTTAAGTCTTCAGCAGTATTTCTTAGATGCTCTTTGTTGTTTTCTCTGTGACAGTGTGGACCAAACAGAGGCTGTGAAATGGACTGTGAAGCCAACAGTGAGGTACGTATTTCTGCTAATGTCTGAGCTTTCTGTATTCAGCTCGATCTACTGTATCATAGCACTGTACAGTTTGCACTCCTAATGAACAGCCTATCTTTGCCTCTGCAGGATCTCCTGTGTTATTTAATAGATGATGGTGGATTCCTAATCATGTCTAATCAGAAGGATGACTGGAACAAGGTGGAGTTAATAAATTCATTTTTACACCGACCACTGTTTCTAACTAATCTTTACACTCATATTAACCAATGGTTATTCCCCACAGGTGGGCATGTTCTTCAGTGACGTTGATCCCTACTTGATGTACGCTCTCTACAACAATTCCTTCTACAACCGCAAGCAGTCATTTGACTACCAGTCTGTGTGTGAACGAATGCCAAACAGTGAAGCAGGAGCTGCACCCAGAGGAGTGTTTGTGGTAAGAACAGTAAGAATTAAAATAGTTGATGTCATACGGTGAGATTGATGGATGTGTGATTGAAATATTGATGTCACATTTGTCTCTTTTCGCATGTATCTGCAGCCCACAATTGCCGATTTTGTAAACGTGGCTTGGTGGACATCTGCAGCTGCATGGTGAGACTCCTCAAGCTCAAATGAAGAAGAAAAAACACAGCTGTAACATACAGTACACACATACTGTACCTGATAAAAGAGATTTGATGGATACTCCTAGTGCACAGTACCATTTTCACTGCAAAATACATTGCTGAAACGTGTTACTAATACCCATTTCCTGCTTCCACAGGTCCTTGTTCCAACAGTTTATGTATGGACTGGCTTATCATAGCTGGTTTGTCACAGGTGGGTGCAAACAAGACAATCATTAAATGTTATCTTGGTGTTTTACATGTCTGCATGTAAAGTTGAATGCCTTAGTTCATGCCTTTTTCATGTTAATTAACATCCGTTTCATTAAAGCCATTGCTTAATGAGTTGCTACAAAGCTAATTAAGACACAGCTCCACACAACTCTCTCTGTATTTCTCAGTATGGCTGTGCTTAGAAAATTGTGTTGTCTGGCAATTTTTGTTCTCAGAAAATTGAGCGAAGATAATTACCTCTTCCGGATTGCTCCGGTACCGCAGGAAATTCTGCCGGATGCGTGTATTTTCCGTTTCCTTTTGCTTAAAATTCGCTGGACTATTTTTGACTGCTCCTTAGATCTCTGGAGGGTAAATTGAGACAGCTAGCTAGACTATCTGTCCAATCTGAGTTTTCGCAGAAGCCAGACCCTCCTTCAGCTCGCTTTGGAGGAGGGTCTGGCAAACTGAGACAACAAGAAGATTAACACCTAACAGCACCTCTACAGCGCACTAATCAACACCTTGCACCTTATCTGTTTAATATATAGACAATCATAAAAACTGTCATTTGTGGTTTCATGCGGAAGTTATGGCAACAATTGTTTTTTCTCACAAAATAATAACTGTATTTCACTAAATTGTGAAGTATTTTTGACCACTATTTTGATGCTCTGGTGATGCTGCAGATGAGGTGGATGCAGAAGGAATGGACTCCAAAGAGCGAAGTTGTGTAATGATCCAGACTCAGTACTACTTAAGTAATCTCAGCAACTCCTATTACATACTGCAAGACTGTGGCAACTGCTCCAGGTCGGTACACACACACACACACACACACACACACACACACACACAAACGCACTGTGAGAGAGGCACAGTTAGCAAGATTCATCTTTCTGTCGGAGCTAATAAACTCTGCTGATGATTAAACTGCATCAGCTCTAATGAAACGGTCACATCATTGGCTAAATGAGCCTTGCAAGACTGTCTCATGAATCTCGCTGATCCATTAGCAAATGAGATTGTGATGTAAGCAAGCAGAGGGGGGTTGTTGACTCTCTCTCTCTCTCTCTCACACTCTCTCTCTCTGCAGGCTGATTCATGCCAAGAAGATAAACAACACCAACTTGCTGTTTGTGGTGGCAGAGAAGATGCCATGCAACACCTGCGAGATAGAGAAGCTGTCCCAGGAGGAGGAGGAGTGTATCCTTTTTCACATTGTACACCAGCTGGCAGAAGAGAAGACATACTAGATTACATCTCCGTATTACCATACCTGTGAAAACGCAGATGTGTCACATTCATTTCAAGGTTATTTTTATCATGGTGGCGTGAATCATGATCAGTCATTTAACATCTGTAGGGCTGCGTGAGTAATCAGGGTGTGGGTGGATGATGAAACATTGCAACAACAAAAAAAAAAGACAGACAAAAGCCGAAATTCTAAGCATTTTTACTTTTCCTTAATTGAGTCCATTTGCAGTCAAGGAGGAAAATCCATGTGAAGAACTGACCGTGGCCCGCTATCGAAAAGGACCCTCCACCTGCTATGACAACAACATCTCTGTAAGATTTTTCAGCACATTTATTCAAATACAAATAAACTGAGTTTGTAAAAATGTAATTTTAGGGAACATAATGTTCATGGAATAGAATCTGATAAAAGTCACAAACTAATCTAAGAATCATGAATAGGACATTAGTGCATATAGGTAATGGTAGTGGGTAATAAGCACTGACTTTCAGCAGAATCATATTGTGACAATTAGATCTTTTAATTATATTGTTTCATTTCTCCTGTCCAAAATAAGGATTCTGAGCAACAGTGAGACACAGTTGATTATTTTGAAAATGTAATATGTATTTTGTATGTAATTTTGCAAACATTAACTATATAGAGTACAGGCACACAGTGTGAGAGAGCACAGGCAGTTTTTAGTTTACCTTGAAGTTTATGACAACTGTAGTTCTTTATCTTTAAGGGAATAGTAAGACATATCTTGTTGAGAGTTAGGTGTGAAGACTGACACCACTCTGGAGGCTTGTCATCACGTGGAGATTGCTAGGCAACCAGCTGAGAGTCACTGTAGTGAGTCACTGTATTCACTATACAGTGCACTACATTTACTGTCCACCATTTTATTTCAGTGTCCAAATTCTGAGTTCATTGTGAAGTTGATCCTCTATGTAGTGCCTTCACTAATTCTACAGTGAAACAATAAAAGTAGAGTTCAAAACATCTGCTCTTTTTTGCTAACAGCCCCACTCCAGATTTTATTGATGCTAAAATTACAATTGAGCATCATTGATTACGCAAAATGATGATAATGATAAGTTTCTGAAATCTCAATTTAATGCACGCTGTTGAGTGTCTATTATATAGAGAGCAGTGAATGAGTGAACAAGGGAGTGATTTTTGACAAGATAAGAACTCATTTAATTTGTGATCTTGAAGTTTGCTGGTAAGCGAATTTAACAGACAGACATGAATATGGCATCAATCTTATCATTTAACTCTTGGCAAGAAAGAAAATAAATATGTCTCTCAAAATATCAAACTATTCCTTAAAGAATCCCAAACTTAAATTTAAACAGAAAATTGTGCAAGAGAGAAAGTCTACTTTCCTCTCATCAGTTTCTTATTAAACAAAATGGTTTTGCACATGGACAGAATGAAACAAAAAAGATAAATACATAGTTAGTTGATATGTTTGATAAGTAAGAAAGCATAAGTCATACTTTTTTTTTTCCACTAGCATGCATTATCAAAACACACCTCTGATGCACTAGATGTGTACTCACAGCTTCAGTTTTCCCTCTACAGGAGAACACATCAGACTGTGGACGGGGCCACTCCTTCCGTCCGTCCCTCTACACCTTACTCCTCATCCAGCTGCTTCTGCTTTATCCGGCCATTAGCCCCCACTTTCACTCTCTACTACATTAATTACATTTTCCCTCCACTTGCCCTCCTTTTAGCCCTCCCGACTTTCTTTCCTGACCCAAATGCCTCCGACCCCACCTCCATGCCCCTATGCCCTCCCCCCAATATAGTCATAGGTAATAATGGGACTTCCCTTCACGGCAAGTTGGAAGCCCTGAGTGTCGCGCTACCCAGCTCGCTTCAGTTTGTGTCACTTAGCGACAACTGCCGGACATTTGTGTCCTCAGCCAGTTAGCCTTCATTTGAAGGAGGAGTGGTGGGGCTGGACCACCTGGATCATAAGAGGCAACGTCAGAAAAGAGAAAACAACACACCCCCCCCCCCCCCCCTCCTCCTCCCCATTGCCCCTCCCCCCCCCCCCCCCACCCACCACCACCACCTCCACCATCTAGAGAAGGGACGGGAAAGAGGACAGGCCGATGTCCTTGTTACAGACCTCCCATATCTTACAGACTGGAGAGTTGAAGTTGTCTGTCCGCCTTCACCTCTTTCCGTTTGACAGTCGGTGGGACTTCTCCTTCTTCTTCTCTCCTCCATCTCAGAGTCTCACTGCTCTGTCATTCGCCTCTTATAAGAGGCTGTGGGCCATTCAGCCAGTTATAGCCACCATAAAAGAAAACAACAGGAAAAAAATATTGTCAAGTATTCAAAATGTCAAGTATAAACCGCTGAAGTAATGAGTATTCCAAACATAACAGCATATTTAGGTTGAATTTAAAAAGGAAGGTGTTAAGTGTTTGTTTAAAAAGACATTAATTCATTTATGCACTATACTTGCCAAAATGAGATAGACTTTAATGTGGTCTTATTTTTTATAGCCAAAACAGGAGGAGGAAATGACTTCTGATTTAGATGTGGGATAAACCATGAGAGGAAGAGGAGACACTCAGAAACTGAATGCTGATTCATTTGTGTAACGCCTAATTACAGATTAACGCTTTTAAAAAACGTCCACTGGGGATTATTGTAATTACATGATGGTAATCGCATTTCTTGAAGTACTTTCCTCACATTTAGTATTTAAGGGGAGCGCTATCTGGCTTACACAATAGTGACAGCTGTAACATGTGAATCAGTGTTCGGTCACTGCAGATTCAGAGCATCGTTGATGTTGTGTGTTATTCTCCTTTATGATCAATCAACCATTCCGACCTCTGGTTTTGGACTGATGTTAGAAAAAAAAAAAAATCCCTGTGCTCTGATGCGAAAGCTCACCTCTGCCAATCCTCATGAGGCTTCTCCAGTAACCTCTACTAACACTCCTAATCATGATTTGTATGTGTGCTTTATTTCTGCTCACACAAAAAAAACACACTGAGATCTCTGCCTCATGACCGTCTCATAGTTCCGGGTGGGTTTTTCTTCTTCTTTTTCTAGGCTTGTAATACCTTTGACTGATGCTGTTTAAACTTTAAAACCATTCGCTGCTGGGGGCTAGGGGCTTATCAACATTTCCAACAAAAGTGCAGAAGAGGCAACTAAATATGGTGATCACGTGCAGTAGTAGTCTGGTTGTAATCCGTAACAGTTCATCATTTTGATCATTACGATGTGTGAAAAGTCATTTAGACTCCCATGTTTAGGAGCCGCTCTGTTTCATAGTGCCTTGATGCACTTTGTTTTGGACCACATCGGCTGTAAAAGAGTAGAGCTACTGTATAGTACCTTTATAAAGCATCCATCTTTGAGGCTTTGGATAACACAGGACCCTGTGAGACTAAGGCTGTCAGCTATAGAAATAGCTTCATACAGAGCCATTGCTCTGACCGCCTAAGACTTAATGTATTTGGCCTCTCGGCTGTGGATGCTCCAGAGTCACCTGACTGCCATTATATGGAGTTACTATACTGTTCCTTTACAAAGCCATGTATAGAGCTATGATACACTATCAGTATACAGCGACTTAACTGGCCATAGAGTGTTTTTAGGGCCACCTGACTGCTATAGTTCTGCCTGTGTGTGTGTGTGTGTGTGTGTGTGTGTGTGTGTGTGTGTGTTTGCGTGTGCGTGCGTGCGTTTGCGTTAATAGCACTTAAAGGGAATGTCTTAAAAATGAGTTGTGGACTGTTTGAAGAGATGACAGTTGTGGTATCATAGTTGTTTTTTCTTGTTCCTATGTTGTTACTGACACAATACAGTGTTGTGGAGGAAAAAAAGGGACTGAAACAAAAATAATCCATCTTTAGCCGTCCGTCTGCCTAAATGTTAATCTTAGGGAGCAGAGGCGTCCGAAAGAATGTGTAGTTCATCAGTGTTTTCTGCTTCAAATGAAACATAGTTAACAAAGCCTCTATAAATGCCTTAGTGTTACACAGTATACAGAGCTCTGATACCTTTCCTTCCCTCATGTACACTCAAACAAAAACAAATAGATCCTCAAACAAATAGATCACTCCCCTGGGTTTTCTTGGTGTTCTCCAGTAAGTATAGTGAGCTTTTAATTTTTGCGTCTTTGAATGGTCTGTTATTGACCAATGCCTGTTTTGATTAAATGCTCGAAAGCCAAGTGGGAGTTTTTAAATTTCAAAAAGCCGCCGACCTTTGATGTCCACATCCACCCAAACCTCACTGTATTGCTCAGGTGGGACGACTCACGCAACAATTGGAACCTTAACTACACACTCTGTACAGTTGTTGGTACTTTTTGATGTGACAAACAGGCTGGCACAGTAACTGCAGCACGGCTCCGAACAAATCTGACTCAGAAAAACAAAAGACTGTTAAAAAAAAATGTAAAAGAAGTACTTCCAATTCGGATCCATTCAGTGTTGAGTACCTACTGGGTCATCTGATGCCAGATGCAGTTTTACTTTTCTGGCACTTGTTTGTCTCTGTTCTGTGCCATTTAATTCTGTCTGTATTTCCCTTTTTCCACTGTCTGTAAATGAGCGCTACACGTGCCTGTGGAAATGTACCCCCTGCAACGTCCTCTCTTTTCCTGGCTCTGTACGCTTACAGTCCTCACAACTAAACTAAATATGTAGGCCTATAGTTTTTTGCACCTGCACCAAGACATTTGGCACAACACACCTATAAGCAAACATGTAATGACACTTATTCATGCCCAGCTGGGAGATGTCAAGCACCAGGCAGAAGTAAGCCAAGGACGTCACTTCCTAGGTGTTTGTTTTGGTGAGCGGGTGGAATATCAGAGGCAAAGTCAGGGAGTGGGTCTCCACAGAGCAGCACGGGCTGTCCAACGGAAGGTCACGGAGGAATCATGTAGTGACGTCTGTGTGTGCATCCTGACAAGAGAAAAAAAAAAAAAGTCTTCTGAAGGAAACACACGTCTGATATCTGTGGTTTGACAAATTTACTTTTGCCAACAAAAAAAAAATCAAAAAAAAATATATAGAAAATTGGACCAGCTTGGGGATGATGAGAGGGAGGGGGTCAGCTTTAGGACAGGACCCTTAAATAAGTAGGGGATGGTTTTCATAAAGCCTCTTGCCCCCTCCCGTCCCGACCCTTGCTGCATCTGTGTTGGTGCGTCTCTATGGGAAAGACGTGTGTATGTGATTCTGTAGTCTGGTGCTATGTGACCATGTTTGACAAGTGTGTAAAAAAAATAAAAAATAACAGCAAACATATAGAGAAAAAAGTGTAAAATCAGTCAAATTTTAAGTGAAGTTATAACATATATAGGAATACAGCACTGTTGATAAGTTTGAGATCTGAAACAAAATGTTTTCAATTATTTTTTGTTTTGTTTTTATTTGTGTGAGTGTGAATGTTTGTGTGCGTGGAAGATTTAGCTCCTTCTTTTCTGGGCACTGGTCCATGTCGCTCCATTCTTTTGTACAGATGAAGCTGAAAAAAAGAAGAGAGCAAAATTTGTAAAATATTGTGTCTGTGACTCCTTGTAAAATATTTTCAAATTGTTTATTACAGAGAATCAGTTATTAAATAATGTTCATATTTTTCACTTCATTCAGCGTGTGTTTTTTTTTCAGTCGAGACACAGGTGGAGATTCATTTATTTTCAGATTACACTGAAAATAGAAAGTCTTTCAAAAAAAAGTTTTACATCTTGGAAATACACTAACTGTATCAGCTTTCTTAATTAGAAAAGACAATTAACTGACGTTTCTCATATGATTCACACCAGCAGCTAAATTAGCTTAGCACAAAGACTGGAAACAGGAAAAGATAAATAGATAAAACACGTTAATTAGTAAGGTTTTAGAAGTGATGGTAGGTTGATTTTGTTACCTTTGGAGAGAGCCAGGTTAGTTTAGCCATTTCAAGTATTTATGCTAAGCTAGGTTAGCTCTCTGTGAGCCGTAGCTTCATGTTTACCATATAGACATCAATTGTCCTATCTAACTCTCAGCAGAAAAAATGAATAAGCGTATATATCTAAAAATGTCTTACTTTGCCTTCAAAAGTTTAGAAAAGTCTCTATTTCCAGTTTCATTACTAGCTTTTAGTATTCTATTTAAAAAGTCAAAATCAGTTTCATTTCTCATGAATGGTTTATTTGTGTGGCTCCTTTGAGTTGTTTATGTGTGACAGTTTTTGTTGAGAATCTCTCCACTGAAACACAACGAGCAGCTTCACAAGGTATTAAGGAAGTCAGTGAGGGCTCTGTGCCAAGTGTCTGGGTCGTCCAGGTAACAGGGGTGACCCGCTCCTTTCATCACCACCACGCTGTGATTGGCCAGGTTGCTCAGGTTGCTCAGTGACAGTGCCCCAAGCTGGGTGTCCTGATCACCATAAACAATCAGAGATGGGACCTGGAGGAGAGACACAAAAACACACATGAGATCTTTCTGATGAATCATTTCCTGGGTCCTTTCTCCATTAAAAAAAAGAAAGAATCTAAGTTCAAGCCCGTAGCTAAAGGGTTTTTAGATGTCCTCTGTTTTACCTCAAGTTAAAAAAAAAAAAAAGCAAACGAGTCTTATAAAAAGATAAGAGGCAAGCTTTTTATTTGTCGGTGTAACGAATTTATGTGTCAATAAGAATAAAAGTAAGCACACGCTAGTCAGGCAGACCTTAATATTATCTTTCATCAGCTGCGGAAGACGTATTCAGATCTTAAATAACCAATATATAATCATATATAATAATATATAATATTATATAATCCATTACAAGGGAAAAAGCCCTACATCAAAGGGGCACGCCAAAGATTTAGTTTTGCATTTACAAAAAGTTAGGGGACTTGTAAGAGACAGACTAAAAAAAGCACTAGGAGAAGTGTTTGTTGGATGGTCAAACAGTTTGGAAAACTTCCCGCCCACACACCTTTCCGACATCGGACAGGGAGGGGCTGTAACTTTCCCAAACAGCACAATCCAACATTCACACCACTTCAAACCATGTTCTGTAAGTTGTGCGTTGTTGAGAAAAGAGTCGGGGTCCAAATTTTCTCTCTGTCTTCATAATTGACACAACTATTTCTGTTGCTTTTCATGTAAACAACTGATTGTGACACTTTGACTGTGTGTGTATCCTTATCCCCACATCCTACATTTAAACTATTATTATCGCTCTCCTCTCTAGGGCCACCTGCTTTTCATCCCAAACTCGAGTGTGGCCGTTTGTAAAAGATTTTTTTTTTTTTGTTGTGATCAAATTTTTTTAGTTTTTGTATATATTCAAACAAACAATTACAAACAATACACTGAGACAATGGAACGTGTCCCAGAGCAAAAAACGACAAACAGGAAACCTGGGAGGGAGACAAAACAACACATGCAGACACACACAAACAGACACACACAAGACAAGGGACCAAACACATGTGCAGGTTGAGGTCTGGGCTGTAGCCTCTATGTAAGAGACATTAAAACATTTGTCTTCTGATGAAGGTGGTCATCACATTCAAGGGGTCAAGCTCCAGAGATGCTTGAACTCCAATTTACATAATCACAAGTGTATTTTCCCTGATAACCATGAAAAGTATATGCAGAAAAATAACCCATGAGGGCTATTCTATTATGTGTTTTAAAACTGCATTTTAATGAGTGATGCCTTAATATATGAGCAGAGTTAACTTGTATTATGTCGAGATGGAGAAGATTTGAACTACTTATATTTTATAAACATATACACATTTTTCACATAAAATCTCAACCTGTACTGTATCTATTTAGTTATTTTTTTTATCAACATCTCACTTTAATATCATGTCACTGATTTTCTGCTTTGATATTTTCCCCAATTCGCTGAACATCAAGCAGCCATGAAGCTCTCATTTACTCAGACGTGTTCGCTTGTTTTTGGAGGGGAACAACTTTTGGGTAACAAACACGTCTCCTTCATGGATAATGCCCTTTCACTTGGTTTGCCATCCAATAAATTGAATTTTGAAAGCGTTTGGAGCTGGATAAAAGCCAGTGTGTGTGAAAGTCACATGGTATCTTCTCCTCTCATACTTTCATGTAAAAGGGACAGCAGGTTGTGCTGCAAAATGGGGTTGACATTCATGGTTGATCAAGTTATCCTTTAAAGAAGAAATGAAGAGCACATATACTGTAAAAAAAATAAATAATAATAAAATAAGTTTTGCAGGAAAGTGTGGTGGAATTTCGCAAGACAGAATTTTGTGCTAAGATGAGATAAGTGGAAAAGGTAACATAAGGTCACAGGTCAGGGGACAAGAATATCTATTCAGCCATAGTTCAGCACTAAACCTGTCCTGTGTTAAAGTGTGAATGAATGTTTGTCTCTAGAGATTGAGGGAGTCTAGGCAGCTGCATGATAAGGGAATGTTGTGTTCCGGGGCCGTCAGCAAAAAAAACGGCTAGTGGACAACACACACTGGACTTGCAAAACAACAAGATTTATTAAGTGAGCATCTTGTGTTTGTAGCACCAATGTTATGGCACCATCCATATCTTCCAACCCAAACTTGACAGCTTCAGCAGGAGATAAATGCCTCATGGAAATACACAGACCTTCAGAATTGGGATGGCACTACATGACACCACATTGTGGTTTAACTGTTTAATCCTAAATCTGCTTTATCCTGAATCTCCTCGATTGAGATTTCATTAAATGGTTCTGTGCAAGTCATCAAAATCTCCCTAACTTTATTTGTGTATCCAGACTCAAGCTGCTCTTGTGTTTTTCGATAACAGAAAGGAAACTACAAAGAAACATGAAGTATAACATCACACGCAGAATGTACCTTTACACTCCGGTACTGCTCTGCTGTGATTTTGTCGGTGCAGATGGGAGCTACAGGGACGTAGGCTCGTATCAGAGCCTGGTGCTGTAGGAGGAAGGGGAGGGAGTACATCCCACTGAGGGACGGGCTGATCACCACCACCGGGCTCAGGCTCAGCTCCTCACACACCTCCTTCAGGAAATCCGCAGGGGCCGGTTCTCCAATCGCGGCCGGGGCCTCGGCTGACTTGGACCGGCCGAGCCCTGTGGAGAGACAGAGAGAGAGAGAGAGAGAGAGAGAGAGAGAGAGAGAGAGAGAGACGACTAAAGAAGGCGTGAGAGAAGACGACGATGAGGGCAGCAGATTTTAATATTTTAAGTTAAAATTTTGAGTTTTCAAACTGTGAGACGTGGTGGGAGAGACATTAGGCATGAGGTAAAAGGGAACAGGTGCATGCTGGTGTTCTCCAAACAACAACAGGAAGTTGTTTTTGTAGTTTGGCTGCTGATTTGGCCCCCTCACCAACACTGTCAGCAGTTAGTGCTGCACCAGTGACTGGAACACAGCTCATGGAGTCAGTTAAGGAACCCGTTTAGCATCAAAAATAGCCTTCCATATCAGATGACTTTTAGGGCCATCAGACTCACCTGGCAGGTCAATGGCGACCGCACGGCAGCCTGCTTTGGCCAGAGTCTCCAGAGTGCCAATGTTGAGCCAGTTTTCTGATGAGAAACGGATGCCGTGAAGGAGTAAAACTGATATTCTCACTTCCCCTACAGCAGGTTCACTCTGTCTGTAGAACAGTGGCGCTTTGCAGCTCTCCACCTGCACACTCCCCTCTGTCATCTTAACAGCTGACATCCTGAACAGAAAAACTGCAGAAAACAGTCATTTTACATCACATTGTTACTGTAACACACACTATTATTATGATACGGTAAAGTAAAAGTATGCCTACATAAGTATTAGCATGAAAATATACCCAAAATACAAAAAGTAAAAGTAGCCTACTTATTAGGAAACTACTAGAACTGTTGGGTCCTTGTAAATTCGGGAGTGTGGTCTAGACCTACTCTATCTGTAAAGTGTCTCGAGATAACTCTTGTTATGAATTGATACTATAAATAAAATTTAATTGAATTATGCAGAATGACCCGTTTCAAAATTGTGTTTACTTTACCTGTATTATAACTCTGAATGCATTAATGTGTAAGCATCATTTTTTATGTTGTAGCTATAAAAGGTGTTGTTAATTACTTTATATATTGCTGGGTATCTTAATCTATAATATTACGTAGTAATTTATTATGTTGATTATATTTTCTATTAATAATTTGAATCTGCAAAGCAGTTAGCCCCAGCTGTCAGATAAATGTAGCGTAGTAGTTATTTGAAGTAGCACAATATTCAATCACTCAAGTAGAGTAAAAGTACCTCAAAATTGTACTTCAGTAAATGTAGACTTCTTAGTTAGGCTACTTTCCACCAGTGGTTGTACAACATATTAAAAGTGTCTTCATAAGAGTATTTTAAGTGTTGACAAACGTACATTAATAAACACTTGAAAATGTCCTTATAGTATGTTATCTATATGAAATGCGTATAAATGCTTAATAAGGGGACTTAAAGTAAACTTTTACTCTGTAAATGGAAAGTAGCCTACATCCCTCTGAAATGTAGAAGAAGCATAAAGGTAGTACAGTAGGTAACTTTATGACATCCTAATACACTACCATTCATCTAAAGCTTTTGTAGAAACCCATCAGGTGGCTGGGAACATCTACACACACTAGCCAAGTTAGTTTTAATGCAACAACAACAGCCTACGCATTTAAGTACTGGGCTATATTCTTGTCCAGTTCAGTGTTGAAAAAGAAGAGTAAACAGTCGGATCAAAGTCCAGATTAGATCATTTGATTCGTGCTCGCTCTCAGCGCTTCATCTCAAACACGATGAGAAAACAATCTCCCACTTCTTACCTGACACCCTGCAGATTTGAGCGGATGATCAGAGTGTAAAATAAATGAGGGCTGTTTGAGTCTGAACCAGCTACAGTTTCACTTTTTTTCACCCGAAAAACAGGAAGAAAAAAAACTCTCTGGAAATTGTTCTACTGACGTCTAGCGTTTGTAATGAGAAATGCTTTTATTCTGACCAGCAATTTAAAAAACAATTTTGTAGTTTTTCCCACCCACCCAAATAAGTTGGTTTATTCGTTAGGTACATTGTTGTCGGAATGCATATTTGACTATCATGAAAACCTGCATGAACAAAAACTGATCTTCATTAATGATTAATACGCAGTATTGATTGGCTGTGTTTTGGGATTTGGCCTCTGTTTGAGTAAAGGGCTCAGTGTCCGCGTGTCCACAGTGTTGTGTGTTTTCTGCGTGGATTTCCAACACCCTACTGAAGATTTTTGAAGATTGTTTTTCTCAGTGTCAACTGAGAACTATAACCGGATATTTATCCTTCAGAAGGACTTCAGAGCAGAGATCTCAACCTGACTTCAATCCAGTGTTAGAAAACTGTCTTTATCGTCCACAGGCCCCAAACAATGAAAGTGTTGCTGCCCTTCATTCTCCTGACGGTCGGACTGGCCACTGGTAAGAACGTTTTTATGATCGTTGGCTTTAATTACAATTGACTTATAGTTATTTAATTGTCTGTGTTGTTCTGATGAGTTAAACTTTGTTTGGCAACTGTATTTTTGGATTAGATTAAGAGTAAATGCCTGTTTAATAACTGTCTCTGCTGGTTTAAATGGACAAAATACAAAATAAAAAAAATCCCCAAAACACAACCAGTTATTTTAAATTGAATATTTTTGTGACTACTAGGATTATTGTGTCTATTAACACTTCATGAATGTATCCTAGTAATAGTTGCAGTGGTAGTAGTAGTGTTCTGTTTAAAGCCTTTTCTGGTCTCTGGTCTTACAAACCAGTAGAGTCCTGCTCCAAAGGTTATATGTGTGCAGGCTGTGCCCACACGTTGCAGTTGGTTGGTACCAGTGAGCAGCTGCACTCCAGTTCAAGCCTGGACCTAACAGATGGAATTACAGTCCTGCCAGTCAGCTGAGTTTTATTCTTCTGTTCTGCATAAACAGGCTACCGCAGTCCACTGAATGACTTCCAGCGCTCAGAGGGAAGAGAACTGGTTCCCACCTCCTGGAACTCAGCTCGAGTGTTGATGTTACCAGGCCTGAACCTGGAGGACTGTGCCACACGCTGCTCACAGTCTCTGGACTGCAGGTATCCAACCTTTACTCTGATGCAGCAGGTCGTTAGCATCTCAACGCAACCTTTTTCTTCCAGCCAGGCCAGTAGTATAGGGTGATGGCTTACAGCAGGAGTCTTCAATGTTTTTTAACCCTTGTGTTGTCAAAATTGAAAAATCAACACTTTTGTTGACGCTTATTATCAATGTTTTTAACTTTTTCTTATGCTTTTGTCTCTTTTTTTAACACTTTTGATGCTTTTTTTTTCAATTTTTGTCACTTTAACATTTTCAACGGCACTTAAGACTAACTTAGTAACTTTAGTTTTACAGTTTTTGCAATTTTGGGAATTTATGGTCAATAAACCTCATTTATAGGAAATTATACCTAATGTTTGAGTTAGAAAAGCAGAAATTAGGAATTATTTAGACTTAAAAAGCTAAAAAAGAATGGATGTTGATGGATAATCATAGACTGGAATATGTTAACTTTTACTCAATAATATTTCAAAACCACTTCAATTGTTTCTCCAAATGCTATCAAATTGAATAAGACGCCCCAAAATTAATGAAAGTAGAGATTTGAACTTGCCAAAGAGCGTTGTGTGGAATCAATCACGTTATTATGGGTGATTAAAAAGAACATTGATATAGGAAAAAGGGTCAATTTGACCCAAGGACAACATGAGGGTTAAGCCAAGGACTCCTTAAGAGGAAGAGATACGGATCAGGCACCCCCTACTACATATTGTTTACAATATGTTGCACATAAAACTGGACATACAATGGACCTTTTTTGCAACAGACATTTTGACTTGTCGTAGTAGGAAAGCCACAGCTGAAATTGATAACCCTAACGATGGCTCAATTCCATAAGGTGTTCCAGTAAGCTATTTCAGTGAGTCAGCACGCACAAAATACCAGGGCCTCTGCTAAGTGGAATGCAGCCATCATTAATGGTTTTGAATACACCTGTGCTTTTCCCGCTATGACATGTCAACATGTCTGCCGTGAAAAAAGTCTAAAACATGTAGGGCAGCCTAAAGCCTTTAGAATACTAAGCTATTAAAATAATAATTGTTGGCATGATTTTATATATCATGTTTTAATGTTAAACATTCATATGGCACAGTAAATCATTTGGGACGAACTGTATCAGTAGATGGCTAGCTTAGTGATTACCTTACCTATATGCCAGTAAGCCTATCATTATATTTACTAATTATATGTTGGATTCATGTTAAGACATTTTAAATAATAAAACAACTTGTTTTCTGCAATAACACCATCTGAGGACCCCTAGGGGTCTTGCACCCCCTGTTGAAGATCTCTGGCTTACAGTAAAGTGCATTTTAGGACACGTCTGGTGAAATTCTATATTTATATTATTCAGTCAGTGAGTTACTTGGAAAGACCAAAACAAACAAGGAATGTAAAAAGGTTATTATCATTAACGATAAATGGTTTATTTTGAGTCAATCCCACATACACTGTCTTGCTGCTGTAAATACTCACTGAAGCACCAAACGTGCACTATTTCATCCTCTTTTAATAACATTTGCCTTTGCTCACTGCTGTTGTTCAGCTGTTTTGCAGGGTGACTTTCCCCATTGTGGTATTAATGAAAGATTTTGAATCTTGAATTGTTAGGAAACATTGAGCATTTTTTTTAGGTGTTTGGTGTTTTTTCCCCCCAGCGTCTCCTTTCAGGCAGCGCGGCAATGGTTATGTTCAGGGTTAAGGTTAGGTTTAGCAGCCTGGAAGCGACGTTGGAAGCAAAAAACACCATCTAGCTTTTTTTTTTTAAAGAGAAACTTTGGATTTGTGACCTTTTTAAAGAAAAAAAGGTCTTCCGTAGGAGCCAGTGGATTTGGGCTAAGTGGTTAGAGAAGTCTAAAAGTATTGAGATAGACGGTTTTGGTCTTTTTGTGACATTTGTTGACAATAAGAAAAATATAAGATAATGCAGCCTTTATCTCATAAGGGCTGTGGGTTTATTTAAACAAGTTATCAATGTACAGCTCAATGTCAGTTATAAATAAATGGTTGTAAGGCTTTCCTCCAGAAGGAATAGTCAAGGGAAAGAGTCCTTACTGAATATTTAAAGGGTATCAATATATGAATTTAAAGAATAATTTTGGTCTATTACATCCTAGGATAGTTTTGACCATTGACCATATCTATTGGTAATGAAAACGTTGATCAGACAGTCAGAAAGACAAACCTGATGTGCCATCATGTATCAAGATCAGAGCAATTGATGTTATTATTGCTGACAAAAATGATGGCCAACACTGTTAAAATTAGATTAAGTTAACCAAATTTGGTAACCCCAGAGATCTTGTTATGTCTGCAGTCTACATGTGCTTTTAATGATCTTAAAAGCACAGCGATCAATTTCTTAACAAAGTGATTTTTGATAAAAAAAACCTTTCATCAGTATACCTTATTGTACGTTTGTATCCATCAATGTACAAAGCTTTGACCTGAAAGTATCCCTAAACACTAGAGCATTCAACTACGAGACCCGTCCAACTGTCTCCTGTAAACATCTGCCCTGGGTGGGTGACGGGAGCAATGCTGAGGTGAAGAGGAACGTCAACGGTGACCTTTATGAGAAGAAGGGTAAGACTCATTGTGTGATGTTACAGAGATCAATGTGATGGATACATTCTGGTGTTGTTTGAATGGTTTGTTTGTATTATGAAGTCTATGTCAGAAAGTGCATCGTGGGTAAAGGAGAAGACTACCGAGGGAAAGTCTTCACCACAAGAAGCGGACTCAACTGCCAACAGTGGTGGTCCAAGTTTCCTCACGATCACAGGTGAGACGGATTCATCAATTTAGGGGCTTTAGTTTTTAATAGAGTAATCAGGCACATTGGATTTAAAGTAACAGAACAATTATGAGGTAAAACAGATGATATTCAGGCAATTGAAGGTGCTAACATCCATACAGCGTGAACAGTGAAGGACTCCAAGCCAACAAGCCAAAACAACACATGTTTTATGGCAAAACATTTCAATCTTTTCAACCTGACCTCAATCCAACTGTTGGCGTTCACTAGATTAAATAGGACTGAAAGACACAAAAAAAGCTGGAAGCAAAGATGGCTGGAATACAGGCCTGGCAGAGAAGAAACTCACTGTCTGTTGATGTTAATGAGTTGTAGACCATATTTACAGCTCCTCGAATCAATATTTTTATATGAACAGCTGATTTAAATAACAGCTTGTGATGTGAAAGTGGTCACTCATATGAACTCCACAGTACCCCTTAGCTGTATGGAGTTTTTCAGCCTCCTTTACTGCATTGTTTTGGTTTTATGATTCATATACCTGACTCATCGACCTTGTTTCCAACACCAATTGGCAGCTGTTTTTCAGTAAATGTCAGTAGTGTGTGGCTTTTTTTAGCTTGTGGTGGAATTCTTCCGCTGCCAAGTGGCTAAAAGAAATTAAATTGAAAAGTTACAGCTTTAAGTTCATATTAACTTGTTTACTACTACTACTTACTTTCTGTCCTCTAAAACTGGGGGACTGTGTTTAAAATTGCCAATGCCGATGTACCCTTAAATTAAAGCTGCACTTTAACATGATACATACCCAATCCAGTGTACAGAGCTCATAAAAGAAATGAATGTGACAATGACCTAAAACATCTTGACTGCACTGCATAATGACTGAAACAGCCCATCACTCACTGTGAAACTCTTTGTTCGTCTCAGGTGGACTCCCACAGCTACCAACGGTCTGGAGTTGAACTACTGCAGGAATCCAGATGGGGATAGAATCGGTCCGTGGTGCTACACCACCGACCCTGAGCGCCGTTATGAAAGCTGCAACATCCCCCAGTGCAAAGATGGTATATCCCATACATGTCCATACATCACCATGCCTTACAGAACGGCATGTGTTGGGACATGCTTTATTTATTGTTTCTGAAATATCTCAAGATTTTCTAGAACGTTTTTTGGAACAAACTGCATAAGTTGGAACTAATCATCAGGCAAATGGCTCTAAACAATTTTCTGAGAGAGTACACGTAGTGATTACTCGCTCTTTACTTTAAATTTTTCAAGGAAAGATTTGGGAAAATAAATTTGTACTTCCATAGTTGTGTACAGTTTAAATGGCAGTTGAATTTCCTTAAAGAACTCCAAGAACACCATTTGCCCCGTAATTAGTAGTTAATATCCAGGAGCCTTCCTAAGAATTTACAATCATATCAGCATCAGGAATTACTTGGACATTATGGGACGGTTGTGACCTGTAAAATAAAATGTTTCTGTGTAGGTGATGTTTTTTTCCACCATCACACTTCCGGCTGTGCAGCTGTGTTTGTGGTTTTGTTGCAGAGGTATGCATAACATGCAATGGAGAGGACTACAGGGGGCAGGTTGACCACACTGTGAGTGGAAAAGAGTGTCAGAGATGGGACCAGCAGTATCCTCACCAACACATCTACCAGCCTGAGAAGTACCTGAATATTCACCACTACACATTTTCATGTTGTGTGCCTTTAATTAATTAATCAATCATGTAAACTGGTGTGTTTCAAACTGATTAAGTCTTGTGTTTGCCATTGTGGACACAACAAATATTTATTAATTCTTGTAGGTATCCTGATAAGAGTTTAGATGACAACTACTGCCGTAATCCCGACGCCTCTCCGGTGCCCTGGTGTTACACCACAGACACTGAGGTGGAGAGGGAGAACTGTGAGATCAGCAAGTGCAGTAAGTTGATGCTTTTTAGTAGTAACACAATTAGAAATAGTCCCAATAAGACTGAAGATGGAGGATTAGTTAGTTAGATTGAAAGATTCCTTTTTTCTTTATTTGTTTTTTTAATCAAATATGCCCATCTTCTGAAGATTTGTTGCTTTTCTTCATCTTACTTGATAGTGAACTGAATATGTCTGGGTTTTTAAATAGAAGTTGGACAAAACACAAAATTTGCATCTTAATCCCAGGGGAATTATATCCATTTTACACTATTTTCGTAATGATTACTTGAGAAAGTAGTTGGAAGATGAATAGATGATGAAATAATCATTAGCTGCAGCCTTAAATAAAACTGTTTTGTATCCGTGCTTTCATAAGACCTTTTAGCTTGTTTCTGCTTTTTTGATTTTGCCATTAGTTCCTTCTGGCACAATCAAGGAGACATGAGCTACATTGAGTTGATTCCTGCGGCGTTAGGAGACACAGTGGAATTAGAGAGTCTCATTAAGTTGCTGTAATTAAATTTAGAAAAATCACCTTTTTGGTGCAAATTACTTCCTTAAGTGTGAGACATTTCACAATTGCCTCAATGATTTTCTTTGATTTAAAAGTAAAGGCACCTAAAGTTTGCAATTGTTTGTCAGGGAGTCTCACAGGGTTTCAGGTTAATTAAAGGTTAATTACAATTAGAACGTTATTATGTTATTTGTCTTTATACGGCTTGTTTATACTTTCACTTGGTTTCTGTGAGGTTTTTCTGTGGTAGCTTTAATTAGGATTAGTGGGAGTGGTAGTAGTACTACTATTTTACAGGTGTTTTATGCTTTTTCAATGTGGTTTGTTTAATATAGAATTATACATAAAAAATGAATACTTTTTAGGCTTTTTTTCCCATCTGATACTGACTCTTGTGTCAAATATAATAAATGGCACACTTTTAGCTTCAGTAGTTAATTAAATAAATAAAGCCAAACAGGGTATCAGTGTTTTCTCCAGAATTTCAACACCAACTGTGCAAGAGGACACTGGCAACGTTGGCATTTCTGCTGAGGACAGAGATCACTGGGGCTGACAAGCTATAAGATAGCACCATCTTGTGGGTGCAGGCAGTGTTGAGTCAAAACTCTAAACTGATCTGGGGCGAATTCTAGCTCACCCCTTAAGAGTGGCGCCCCATGTGGACTGAGTCCTTTGCAGCGACCCGGGTTGAGTCCGATCTGCGGCCCTTTTGCTGCTTGTCATCCCCCATCTCTCTCCCACCATTCCTGTCTATCCACTGTCACTATGACATAAAGGGAGAAGGCTCCCCAAAAATAATCCCAAAAAAGTCAATTCTCAACTTCATTATTAACAAAAAGATAGAAAACAAACAATCACATAGTTTTATTTTTATTTTGGTGTTTTTATAAGAAGAGAAAGAAGTTTGCCTCTTTTATCCAGTGTATTTATTTAGTTTTTGTATCTGCAACCGACAATTTCGGTAGATGCCACTTAAAATCTGACAATTCAATCCTGGTTTTAAAAATAAATCAAACACCCGACTTAATCTTCTAAATGTCACGTAAAAAAGGAGATACGTTTTTTTGTAAATATATTTTATTGATTTTCGACGATTTTCTCATACAAGATTTTAAAAATTACAAAACCTTTATATTTGACTTTAATTTACCTACTCATTCTCCAGCCACCAAGAAGCCCTATTCATCACATATGTTGATAACTTTAAAGGCTTTATTTGGTTTGATGTTATAACAAAGAGTGCACAGATCGGGTCTGGGTCAAACTGGGGTTCAGACATCTCATTAAAAGCTTTAGCAGTACTTATTCAGAGGTGAAGAGATTCGGACACAGCCAGAACATGTGCATTAAGTCTGCTGGCTGACCTCTATACATTAAGGGCATAACGGCTCATTTTTTGGATGAATATATGCCAATCTAGCAATATTAAAATGAATTGTGGATCACTTTCAGATCCTTTAAGCCATGTTTAGCAGACATGGGCATTAGGCCTTAGACAGAGTCCCATTGGTTGTCTGTTAAAATTACTCCAAAAGGCCCAGGCCAGTTTTAAATTTTGTTTGGAGTTTTTAGTAAATTGATGTTAATGTTCATATTAATGAGCTCATCTGAATTACATTTAAGGATATGGTTTGACATGTGACTTTCTTTGCATGCAATTGGTTTGTGTTCTAACCAGTGGATTAACTTTTGAATGTAGAATGCCCCATAATGAAAAAGGAAAATAGACAAAGCCAGACCTTCTGTGCACTTTCTTTGGAGATCTGATCCAAATAGATTTATCCCCCATCATTAAAAGGATAATACTTCAAGACAAGTGTAAATTAACTAACCTCACCCCGTTGTGGTCCACCTGTAACACCGATTTATTTCTTCTTCATCTTGCTCTTATCCTCCAGCTGAGGTGCGTGTCGAGAAGCGCCAGCGCTCCAGCCAACAACAGACCAACTGTTTCCGTGGCCGCGGAGAGGATTACCGCGGTAAAGTCAACGAGACAACATCAGGTATCCCTTGTCAGCGGTGGGATGCCCAACACCCTCATGAGCATCCCTTCTACCCAAACACATACGAGTGCAAGTAAGTACATATACAACATATAGCATAATGCAAGAGAGAAGAGTGAGTGAGACGTTGAGTGTGTTTGAAAGTACTTTGGGGTTATTTTTTGCACTCATGGTGCTCATTAGTTTGAAAGTGCTCTATTTGCTTCAAACATGAAAATTAATATCAAGATGTCACTGCAGTGAAATTTCTTGCAATCTTATATCTGTGCAGACAGTTGACAGTAGATGATAAATGGTCAGCAACTCCAGAGATGGAAGCGAGTTGCAATCTCAGTGGCAAAATGGATGTGAAATGAATATTAAGCATATTTGTAATATTGGTATGGTAATCAATCATTCATCATGCCTAAATCGATTACAGGCATTTGAATCATCCACTGATAGTAGAAGTTACAAGTGCTGGATGTTATTAGTATGTTATTTTGGTAAAATCTTGTATCTCTGAAATTAAACATTAAATAGGCTAAGTAGGTACAGTACAGTAAGTTTGTGTAACAGGTGACTTAATGCATAGTGATGACAGTGGACATTATTATTGTAATGCCTGTACATTTTTAAATAGAAAAACATGTATGTGTGGCCTTAGTGCAATGAAGAATTAAATGTGCATTTAATAATGGTGTTTTCTTTTTGGTTTTGTTTTTAAACAAGGACCAGCCTGCTTAAAGATTGTACAAAATATTTTTGATAATACTAAAAGAACCCTTTTAAGAGCAAGACATTTTAAATCAGTACAATGGTTAATTGTTGCTAACAGGGGTCTGTATCTTGCAAAAAGTGATCCTAAATGCCTAATGGTCAGGTACCTGACTATTAACAGACGTTGTTGATGATGACTATATACCAGCAAAGGTATAAAACTTGAAGTCAGTCAAAATTCAAAGGTACTGTATGGTAGTTTTTTAACTAAATCTAAAATTTGGAACAAGTTACCAGAATAGGTAAGCTGTTGTCTCAAGCCAGGCCCAACATGGAAAGGAGTTACTTGATCTTTTAGTGTTTTTATACTGTGTCACGCTTTAATTTTATGAATTTTGTTTCAAATGCTGTTCATGGGTTGTTTTATTTTGTTCATTATGCATGTTTGTTTTTGAAGTGAATTGGTGTTGTGTGTATAATTGGTTTTATGCCACAATATAACCACGTTCAGGGGTTTGGAGGAGAACTACTGTCGTAACCCAGATGGGTCCGAGGCTCCCTGGTGCTTCACATCGGTGCCAGAGATGAGGACTGCTCTTTGCTTACAGATCAAACGCTGTGCGGACGACATAGAGGCTGAAGGTGTGAATTCTTGATTCAGATTTGAGCAAAATGATCAATTCAGTTTTGGTCTACTGTCAACTGTAATGGATAAAGATAATGTTGTAAAGGCCCTAAGACATGATGACATGCAGGGCTGCAACCATGATTATAGAAACACTGAGGTCATGAATTTTGTTCCAATGCAACCCGTAATAACTCCTGATCAGGGGTGTTGGACTAGGGGTGGAAACGAGACCGAGTATCTAGGGCCCTAATGTGTGGAGGGGTCTAAAAGCTGCTAAAATGTGGCCAGAATGTTGTGCTACGCCCCTGCCCCTGATAATAGTCTCTACAACATCTCTGTTTCTTTTTTTACAAAGTTTATTTATTCAGTGAACTGTACATGTATGTGATTAAGGAAACACATTAAAGCCCCTCTTCGTAACTTACAAATTAAGTTTTTGTCAGCAATACAATGCACCTTTGGTCAATTCAATACACTAAATGGTTTTGCTGCTACAGCATTAGTTGATCTGGTATGTCGGATGGCTAATATTTGCTAATTTTAACTGATTTATTCTTGTGCAACCAATACTCTATGATTTGCATTTACCATTATCACGTTGTTGCCAAAAGTTACATGGTCCCACTTTGAAATGTAAATACATTTTTGCAGAATGCAATTTTGATAAGGAAAGACAGAATCCTTTATTTTATTTATGTATTTATTTATTTGTTTGGCCTTAGAGTAGTAATGTATTAAGTCAAAAAAATACAACTGTATATAATCAGTGACATAGTGCCCACCATGTCTAAGTTGTTTAAGTGAGGAATGTAAAATCACCAATTTCCCCCTAAAATAGTTATTGTGTGCTACGGTAGCTATGGCCCAGCACGAGAACAGACAGTTTCACTGTTGTATCCAAATGTTACAACTTGTTTTAACACTTTCACTGTTATGATGTTTTAAGGTAACTGTCATAATAACTATTTGTATTTTATCTTCAGATTGCTACCAAGAAAATGGAAAGAACTACAGAGGCATGGTCCGCAAAACTCGTAAGGGGATCACCTGCCAGAAATGGAACGTCAACACACCTCACCAGACCAAGTACGATGATCATTTAAGTGTTACAAAGACCAATGATTTCATTATCCAAAAGAATCATTTCTGGACATGCTTGTGGCCTTTATATTGAAGCTGTATCCAAAATCTCAAAAAATCCCAAATCTTGTTAAAGATTACACTGCAAATTATTTGGTTCTTACCAAGATAAAAAAAACTAAATTTAAAAGTGTTAGATAATTTATCTTGTTTAAAGAGTGAATTTCTTATTTTAAATGTTCAACTTTACACTATAATCTAAAATCAAGCAAGCTTGTCAAGTGAAATTATCTTGCTGCATGTATGTATGCAGACAAAAAAGACAATATTTTCCCACAATGCAATGCATGGAAATAAAGGAGCTTCTCACAGATGGAACATTTTAAACTAATTGTTGATGGTGGTGAAACAGCTCCAAGAACACTCAACAAAACAAAAATAACGGTTACATTTAGTGCACAAATCAAATCAGCTATAGGTAATAAGGTAAATATGTTAATTTCTTTCTACAAAAATACTTCTATAAAAATAAGTATATATTACATAATGTATACAGTTAGTATGTAGTAGTACTTATCACTATGATTTTCCAGGAGAAACCCAAGGACGCATCCTGAGGCCAATCTGACAGAGAACTACTGTCGTAACCCAGATGGGGACCAGCACGGACCCTGGTGCTACACCACCGACCCCAAAACTGAGTTTGACTACTGTGCAATCAAACACTGTGGTACATAGACATTAGACTTTATTTTCCCAAGGGGAAATTCTTTTCAAAAATACTGTACACATCAAATAACAGTACACACAGACAAAGTAACAACATACAATGACACACAACAGTACACACTCAGGCCAATTCAGTGAGGCGGCTCGGCAATAACTATTCTGTTGGTTATGTGTGAGAGTGTGTGAATTTGGTAATTCATCCGGTGTATCTGATTTCTGACTCTAACAATTCATCTGTTTCTTTTTGTTTTCAAACAGCTGGAGAGAAAGTGTCAATGACTGAACCAGTAGGTTAGTTTCTGAATGAATATAGAGCAACATTTTGAATTTGACGAGGTTTCTCATATTTTTTTTTCACAATAATGTGACACCTTTTTGTGAACGCAGAGAAAGTGGAGTTCAGTGAGTGCGGGAAGAGAGAGGACCGCATCCCGAATCCGAGATTGCGTATCGTGAATGGGATTCCTGGGAACTCGCCGTGGACAGTAAGCCTCAGAGACAGGTGAGACTGAGAGCGGACGCTGTTGGAGCTGGCTATGAACAGCTGGAAAATACACTCTGCTGTGCTGAGTGTAACCTCTGACCTCTTGTGTGCAGGAGAGGCAACCATTTCTGTGGAGGATCCCTGGTTAACTCCAGATGGGTGATCAGCACAAAGCAGTGTTTCTCCTCCTGGTAAAGTTTTTTTTTTTTTAAGTTTTAGTAGAATTGTCATTGTGAACATATTAGCATTTAAATCAAAGCACTGCTTTATCTAAGTACTGCCTCACAGAGCTGTTAGCATGGCCGCAGACTCTTAGTCTTTTAAGGAAGAGCGGTATTAAATTGCTTGGCTTAGGGATATATCAAGATTACACATGAACCAAAAAGAGTTGTACTTTTCTTATCTGCATTTGTGCACAGCTACGTTGATCTGCCTGGGTACTCGGCCAAGATGGGAACACTGTTTCGTGATCCACAAGAAGAAGAGCCTGGTGTGCAAACCATCCCTCTGACCAAGATTGTCTGCGGACCCTCAGAGTCTCAGCTGGTCATGCTACAACTGGAATAGTGTGTACTGTCAAGTGCCCACAGCAGGGGCGCACACACACACACACACACACACACACACATACATTCCAATAATTTCCCTCTGCCTATCTCTTCTTTCTGTAGCCCAGCCCAGTTTAATGAGCGTATCTCTCAAATCTGCCTCCCTCCTGAGCGCTACATTGTAGCTGAGGGGACGACTTGTGAGATCGCAGGATGGGGTGAGACGAAAGGCAAGTATAATCCTTTGCAAATGATAAGTTGACACTGAATTGACTACCTGCTGCGCTTCATTCCACTACTATATGCTTTGATTGCAGTAATTGATAATAGATGACTTCCTTAGAACAAGCATCTTGTTTCTGCTCTTGAAGTAGTGTTGCATCTAAATGAGAGAGCTATTCAGACTGTTGAGCAACAGATGGCGTTGCTATTTCCAGAACCATTCAACATCTCTCCACCTTCCTTTTTTCTTTTCTACATCTCTCTAAACACACTAGCCACTAACTTATTCCTTCTTCTCGTTATTTTTGAAGGGACTGGAGATGAGACTGTCCTCAACGTGGCCCACATACCAGTTCTTAGTAACAAGGAATGCAACAAATACTTCAGAGGTCGTGTTCGTGAGAATGAGATGTGCACAAGCTCTTTCCAGGGCGGGGTGGGCGCCTGTGAGGTAGGTGTCCATGTAATTTTCACAGTATTAAAGTGTTATTGTCCAAGTTGAGTAGAATGTGTTTTCACTCTGGAGCTGCAGGAGAGTTTCTTCATTCACTATTTTCTTTTGTTAGATTTTCTTTGTATTTTTATTGTTGCGTTTTGCCTTTATTAGATTGTTTTCAGTAGAGATGCGCTGTGGTTAATATAGTATACAGCGAGGTCCCCATAACAAAACTGGCAATTGTCTTGGACATTTACTGTAGAGCGCAGTGGCATTAAATATAGTTTGACATTTTGGTAAATACACTCATTTTCATGTTTAGAATTAGATGAAAAGAGTTATACCACTCTCATGCTTGTATGCTAAATCTGAAGCTAGAACCTGTAGCCAGTTAGCTTTCCTTAGCACTGCTAGTCTGGCTCCGTACAAAAAACAAAATCCTCCCACCAGCACCTCTTAAGCTCAGCTCCTTTGTGTAATTCATACAAAAACTGAACTGTAAAAACAATTTGTGATTTTAAAGGGGGCTGTGTGCCTGTGAACCTTTGAGATTTAAGTGCATTTTCTTTTTACCTTAGTTTTTATGCTAAGCTAAGCTAACTGGATGTAACTTTAATG
The DNA here is from genome assembly GCF_008692095.1 of Etheostoma spectabile. Classification (NCBI taxonomy): domain Eukaryota; kingdom Metazoa; phylum Chordata; class Actinopteri; order Perciformes; family Percidae; genus Etheostoma; species Etheostoma spectabile. Next base: position 15,731,401 of record NC_045736.1, read on the forward strand.
CTATCAGCCTTTTTATATGATTCTCTGTAATAAAGCAAATAAGTGGATTCCCCAAAATGTCAAACAACTCCTTTTAAGGAGCAAAAATAACACCATTAAGCATTGAGAATTAACTCTTCGAATACTGATGGAGAAGAAAATCTTTTGATGATGAAAATCACTTGAAGCAAAGAGCATACAGCTATTTATGTTCCTATAAATCAAGCACATTTACTATTTGGATAATGGAGGTGGAGTGGACAAGATGTGACTGCAAGATGTTTCCAACCTCGGCAGTGACAGTCAGTCATAACAGAGACAAATAATGACTCCAGAGTGTTGTTCCTGTGCGTCTGCAGAGAGACTACGGCGGCCCTCTGGCGTGTCAGAACAGGGATTGCTGGGTACTCGAGGGTGTGATTATCCCCATGAGGCGCTGCGGACACCCGGGGCAGCCCAACATCTTCATCCGTGTCTCCGTCTACGTGGACTGGATTAAAAAGGTCATGGAGATGGCTTAGAGACAGAGACTGCCGTCCAACAGGGACTGATCAAATCCACTGTCAAAGACCTCAAGACCATTTATTCACTTACCATACACGTTTACTTCTTCTCATATATCTTTTACATCAAAACATTTTAAACAATATGGTAAAATGTATAATCAGAAGTTACTGTATCATAAAGAAGAACCATTTAGACACATACATGGAGAAAATGCAAAGACAGCACAGTAATTTGTTACAGTATATCTGAAATTAATTTTTATGTGCATTTATATTTAGTGAATCCTTTCAGCCAGAGTAACTAACTTGAGGTGCACCAGTGGGGGCATTTAAACAATAAGAAGAAAACATTTACATTCCCAAAACATAATCATGTACACTGAGATGCAAAACAGAGAAGATTTATCATAAAAATATAGTAAGTATTATAAAAAGTAAGTAAAATTCTACAAATACACCTATGTTGTACACTTTCTCCCCAGAGTCCCCCTCTTTATCCAGTCATAAGAAATAACCTATATAAACATTTAAACTAGAATGTAGTGGTAAGTAGATATAAAGACATTTGTAAGTGGTAAATAGTAACAAGCAGTATTTGTCAACAATTTTAACCCCTCCTTCTTCTTTATGTTTGAAGACATATTTTACAGTATTACAACTGTGTTTTTACTATATATTCATTCATCATATAGAGCAGACTTTGCTCATGGGGACCACAGGAGGAGTCAAAGTTTTTCGCAAATACATTACTGTAATAAACACTGCTTAGACTCACACTTGCACAGCTACTTTATAATGAATTATCAACCATTTATTAAATGTGTATATACTGCTTATAAATGCTACATGTGGGGACTTCAAGTAAAGTGTTGTCAATCTTTGTTATTTATTCACGCAAAAAGGATGCAGGGGCTATGAGTGAGTAACTCCCAATAAGGTGTGTGTGTGTGTGTGTGTGTGTGAGTGTGTGTGTGAGTTTGTGTGCGTGTGTGTGTGCGTGTGTGTGTGTGTGTTAAGTCTCTAACATCCCCTGGAAATGCACCCTTTACCACAAAACTGTACTCCTCTCCCCTCCTCTCCCTGGCATTGAATGGAGCTCTGAAATACCTTCTTTGCCCCCAGCCTCTAAAGAAATCCCTCCTCTTCTCTGTCTTTTGATGCCTGCCCCCACCTCTAAAGACATGCCTTTGTGCCTTATGCAGAACTGTATGCGCGGCACATTCTTTCTATTTCTATAGGAGGATTTTTGTAACCCGGTCCTGATGAGCCCACGGAATTCAGCTTAAATAAACCTCAAGATCAGAGTCTGACTGAATCTCAGACACACCAGCCTGCAGAGGGCCACTGAACTCACACATAGAACACACACACACACACACACACACACACACACACACACACACACACACACACACACACACACACACAATTTCTCTTATGCAAACCCTCCCCCCTTTCTCTCTGTCTTATTCCCCATTCTGTCTATCTGTTTTCTGTTGCTTGTACATTTTCAGACCAAAATTTTTTTTCAGAAAATACTGACATTTTTTTCTTTTGCAGAACTAATAGGACTGAAGTGTAAAAGATGTTCCCTTTAGCTAATGATGGCAATTATCCTCCTGCTGCACACAGCGTTTGGAAATGGCAGGTTGACAGTTATGATTTCAATGTCATTCTGCTCACTTTCATTTAGTAATATTTATAGTGGATGACTAATCTAATTCATATGACTATGGGTTTTCACCAACTGTTAAAGCTTAAAGCTTCTGGGAAACCCAAATAAATTTGTAATAAATGCTGCCACAGAAATATGCAAATAGTTTCTTTGTAATAATGTTTTATGCCTCTTATGGTAATGGCTTGTGTGTAGGCTGAATGAGAGAAAACAATTTGTTATCTTTGAATTCAACATTTGATCGTGATTTTTATCGCAATGTAATGTAATGTAATTCATGTTTCACAGGATATTTATTACGTGAATTTCTGAATTACATCGTGGAATTTACACTAAAACTCGTTCAAAAGGATCTTTGTGCTTTATCTTTGTAACTTAAAGCTTTATATTTTGGTCCCATGCCAGCACGCTCACCTGACATGACTCCATGAGTGGTCCGGCATTAGCCGTCCCTGGAATGTGTATTCACTGTGGTTCAGACATTTCTGTCTGTATTTATCAGTTTGTGCAAATTTATAAAGTTACCTCTTGAAAATCCCAAAGACAAGACAAAAAAAAAGATTTTAAACCTACACCCAAATATGCAACAAAACCTACAACGGGACAATTTAATTCCAAAAATACTACATCTACTCTAGGAGGATGTGATTTCCAATTTTTATTTCACTATTTAAAGAGAATACCTGACTGAAAGGAAAAAGAATAGAAGAATAAAAGATTAGAGATGGTGTCTAATAAACACTTTTCACATCTTCTAAGTAAGAAAATTGAACGGGAAATTTGTCCTTTTGCTCACATATCTGTCACATCTGTTTTTTTGCTACTCACACTAATGTGTTTGCATGCAGCGCATGATTAAATGAACAAAACTGGTGTTCAGTTCTCCCCCCCCCCCCCAACAAATGCACATCAGATGGCTGCTCAGGCAGACTTTGTTCTCAGAAACTCTATTTGATATTACTGTCCTTATTTATGACAGAACAATATATCTAACACTGTAGGTGGGGACCTAACAGAGAGAGAGAGAGAGAGAGAGAGAGAGAGAGAGAGAGAGAGAGAGAGAGAGAGTGAAACCTCTGCTCGAAACAGTCTAGACAGTCTGCTCTCACCAGAATTTCTACTGAACCTTTTTCTTCCCGTCTGTGGGGAACTTCCCAGCCCCCGGACTCCACTTTGGGAACCCCGGAACCATACTCTACCCTCCTGTCTGATGCCCGTCTCCCTCTCTTTCCTTCTCTCAAGTGGGTGGTCCGGTGAACTTTTCGGGGCGGGGTCCTCTGTTTCAACCCCCCTTTACCCCCTTTCCCTCTTGAAACATGCTTTAATAGAGAAAGTATGCAATGCATACTGCTCAGCTACAACCCCCAATTATACTGCAACTGGGGTATTCGTGACTGGACGTCTGGGGGGATCACACACACATTTCCGATTAGAGGAGGAGAGAGAGGGAATGTGTGTGTGTGTGTGTGTGAGAGAGAGAGAGAGAGAGAGAGAGAGAGAGAGAGGGAGAGAGGGAGAGAGAGAGAGTGAGAGAGTGAGAGTGAGAGAGTTTACCATCTCAATCCAACCAATGAGACGGTCGATACACTAGGATTTTTATAGTTGTGCAGGAGCACAAAGTGAGCTGATTGTGTGAACTTCCAGGTAAAACTGCAAACCGTCTCAAGGTAAGTTCAACTCTCTCGGATCTCATTGTTGCATTTGGCGCTGCCTGCATGAACAGGAGCACTCAGCCTGAACATGGAGCCTATAGCCTGAATGTATGTAGCCTACGTGTGGGTGTTTGTGTGTTCATAGCTGGTTTGATAGGAGAGCTTTTGCACCTGTGTTCCTCGCCCTTTGTCCTTCTTGGTTACGTTTTTTGCAGCTCTTCGGGTTCGTCCACTTCGGCGGACCTGTTATCACTGCGAAACCCAACACATTAAAGATCGATTGCGCAAGTGATGGGAGAAGGGGGATGTGTATTCAGAGCAGACTTAAAACACTGACGGCCTCGACTGTATGGCGTTTTTACATGTGCCAGTTAGTCAACCCAAAGTCGGGAAAGTTTGAACTCACGGGCTCGCTGCACGAGCGCTTTACGCACCTTCTCTAAAGGCTGTAAAAGAATGTGTTTTTATGGTTGCAATTGCCACCCGTATGCAAAAGGTACATTCAGTCCCAGTACATGACTGCCAAACACAGAAGCGGACGGTCTGCCGCTGCACAAGAAGTGCAGGACGCTTGTTGTGTCGGTCGGGAAATCAGTTTAATAGCGACGAAACGACGTTGTGCGTCTCGTTTGGCTTTAAATCTTTTCAACGAGGACGTAGATTTCTCAAATGACACCGACTTCCTGCTTCAGTGCGACCGTTTTGATAGGCTGTGCTGGCAATTAGCGTTTGGCACATTCTTTACAGAGCTAGACCTTATGGTAAACGACCACCCTGGGACATTACATTACCAACAGCCAGTTTAAAGTTGACATTTGTGGTTTACTTTCTTAATAAAAAGTAGTCTAAATATTATATTTGGCTACTTTTTCGGAAGTTACCGGAAATATGATGTCATAAAGGCATAATAGTGTTTGTACATCAACATGGGTGCTTTTAATCCGACCACGATTTGTTAATTGATTAATCGTTTCAGCCGTTTTCAAGCACAAAATGCCAACTGTTCTATAGTCTCTAATTCTCCAATGAAAGGATTTGCTGCCTTTTTGTCTTATGTGATAGGAACCTGAATATAGGGAGACCAGGGACAATTGTAACACTTTTTGCAATTTTTAGCAATAGGCCTACATCAAGAACCATTTAAACTGGAATAACCAATTTTTTTATATTATAAACTTCTGCCAATCAATCTGCCAACTGCTGAAGCAATGTATTTAAGTAACTTTATGAAATATGTACAGGTTGCAACACTGTTACAATCGTCCCAGTGTGTAGGGACAGTTGTAAAACATGTCATGGACGGTTGTAACATGTCTAAAATATACATAATGAATCAATCATATACTCAAAATGGGAAATATTATGTATATGTCATGTGATTGTGACAATTCACGTCATGTTTTTAAGTAGCCTAATGATTACCTTTTTTTCATACTACATGACAAAAAAATAGGTGAAGCCGTCAAATTATAATGCAAGAGAAAATGATTTAATGAGTAGAACACCTCAAAAAAGTTTAAACATGAACTTAAACATTCTTAACAACAGAGAGGTAGCACCAACCATGTTTTCATCTCATGTGAGCTTGCTTGACCGCTAGTTTAACACTTATTAGCCATTTCTATTTTTAGCTTACAAAACAGTGATTCTAATAATAATTGTTTGGATTCGTAGACATTTGATTTTATAACAGCATCCAAAAAAGTACATCAGAAAGTAAAGTATTTTCTTTTTTTCCGCAAAAAACACTTTTTGTAGAGGAAGTTTTCAATGTGGCTCCCTTTTTAGCAAGAATGTAGGGAAACTAACTGAGCATGAGCACAGTGAGTGTCATCCCTCTAGGTTGTTTCTGATTGGAGGAATTCAAGGTGTAACAAGGTGTTGAACTGTCCCTGGTCTCCTACTGTGCTTTTGGGGCACTATTTTTTGACATTCTGTGATGATCATTTAATGAAGTATTTAAATGATTAAGACATTTTCTTGTAAAATGTCCGAAAATTGGGACAAATGTCCATCTAAATTTAATAAAAAGCCCAAGATGATGTCTTTTTGTGACCTACAGTCCAAAACCTTACATTATTCAGTTTACTATAAGTCAAACAAAGCAGCAAATCATCAAAACTGAGAATCCACAGAACGTTTTTGCTTGAAAATGTCTGCAATCAAGAATGAATTATCAAAGTAGTTGCGACTAATTGACTAAACATTGCAGCTCTAAAGTCCACTGTCCATAGTGTTTTATGTTGTCGTGATTCTTTCCATTAAGATTTGCATGTAGAAGTTCTATTTGTGTCTCATTTGCACACGGTTTACAGTAAAAGTTGTCACAGCATCAGCACCCCTACAACATGCACAACCCCATTGAGAAATACCTCACAGAGGGCAGATGGAAAGGCAGCGTACAGTAGAGCGAATGCAGATTTTGGATGGTAGATTGAGTTGTGAATATCTGTGCTACTTTTAGTCGCTGGACACCACTCTCATGTTTCCCTGCGTCTGCCAGACCCCTGTTTGTGTTCCGATGAACCTGGTGCCAAGGCTTATGCATAAGCACTTCCCACGCTCGCTCTTGGAAAAGAATCCTGTGTGATTCTGAATGATCCTGTCAGTGATATTAAGCACTGATTGAAAGTCGCTGTGGTAATTGTGCAAAAATAAAGGAGATTTGAAGTGGTATAATAAAGCTAATTATTCCAGAGTCTTCAAAGATGATTCCTGTAATCGAAAGTAGCATTTTTTTTCTTCATGTTTCTTAGCTCACATCTCCAGCTCATGATACTCAGGTCTTCTCCTCTTTAAGCCCTCGGGGCTGCTCCTCCAGGCTTTGATGCCCTCACTCTTTGAAGCAGGTGGACAGACGCAGGCATGAGTAACAGTGGGACCAAAGAGCCGTCTCCCCAGTCGAGCACTGCCCAGTCACCTCCTGAGCCTCAGCGCAGAGGCAGGGGTCGGCCACGGAAACAGCAGCAGGTAGGACTTCCGTCTTCACAGATCAATTTTATCCTTTCCCTTTGTGTTGTCCGTCTGTTTTGGACATATGAAGAACAAACTATCACATCTTCTTAGCCAGCTTTATTCAAACTTATTACCACTAGTTTTACACTTATTTTTGGATTTAATGGTCAATAAACCTAATTCATATTATTTTTTTTACTTCACATTTTAGTTAAAAAACCTGGAAAGTATGAATAATTTTGACAAATAGTTAGGATCAGAAAAATTTACGTTGATTGATAATCACAATTTGTTTTGTATATGAAACCATTCATGTTCTTTTGGGGCAATTTTGGTTAAAAGAATCCCATATCTTTTTATATAAAAACTTTGAAAACGGGTCAAATTTGACCCAAGGACAACAGGAGGGTTAAGCATCTACTGAAAAGTAATTCTGAAAGACAAACCTAGTTAAGGATGTGTCTGTTTTCTGGCTGTAGAAAACAACTCAATTAAGGAAATGTTTTTCACTGGTTAGTTATGGATCCACATCTCTCTACAGGAGCCTGTTGGACCACCAACTCCAAAGCGACCGAGAGGACGACCAAAAGGCAGCAAGAACAAAGGCCCCAGAACTGCACTGAAGGTTGAAACCGATCAGAATTGTCACACCTTGTGTCTGCAGTATATCAGTCTATCATGTCTTTTTAATCCTCCATTCCTCCCTGGCTACTTGCAACTGCGTGGAGGAAGGATGGCTTGTATCATGTGGACACGCTGACAGTTTTGTTGTCATTACCTAGAATTCCTCATGGGGGAGAGACAAACTACGCAGTACAGCTACACAAGAAAAAAATATTTTTAGTAAATTTGGATGTATCTGTGACTTCTTACTTTGGTTGAAACAACCTTGGGTTAGGATTAGGGTATGGGTGTGGCCTTGACCAACTGCCACTTTACTCGTTTGAAAGCCATGATGTCTCTCTCTCTCATGGGCGGCCAAATTCTCTGGGTGGGCTTAGCAGAGAAAGGGGAGGTAACCTTGCCCCTTGTGACCTCATATGGGGCAAGATTCCAGATCAGTCCATCTGAGCTTTCATTTTCTCAAAGGCAGAGCTGGCTATCCAGGGCTCAGTTTACACCTATCGCCATTTGTAGCCACGGGAGATCCATAGACAGGCTGGGGGGACACCTAATAATGTTAACAAAACTCATTAAGTGAAATGTTCACGCCATGGGACATTTAAAGGATACTTTTTCCGCCATTGTGCTTAAAGCGACAATGATCAAGCTCATTCTTACTAATTGGATCTCATTTCCAATCAATAAAAAGAAAGCATTTCTAAATTCACTTATATCCTAAACACTCACTGACAAATACACTTGTCTCTTTTTGTGTATTTGTGGGATATTAAAAAGCTTACAGTGCGTTTTAAAGGGGTTTACTGGCATTTTGTGTGCCATCGTTTTTAATGATAGCTGTTCAAATATGAATTTACTGTACACCTGTGCAAACATGCACTGAAATATATCATTATCAGCAATCTTCTATCTTGCATTGTTATTTTAAATTGTATTTTAATTTGTTAGTATACAGAAGATTAAGATACCCATTGTAGTTTTGCTAAATCTTGTCTCAGGAGAAGAAGTTGTTGTAATGCCACTGTTTGTACATTTGTAGCATGTAGTTGATGTATAACACTGTAAATTAACTAGTCTTTTTATACAAATGTGAAACCTTTTTTTACAGTCATTTTTTAACATTTAATTTGTTTTGTTGGAATGGACATCTTTTTTTTTTTTAGCTTCATCACTATTTCTGGAGACAACTGAACTTGCGCTGCCAATCACACAAATCAATTGCTTGTGTTTTGAAATTTTGGAAAATGGAACATGCTTTTTAGAGCAAATATGCCAAAAGTATGTTCACTTAGATGTTGATATTGTACTATCCGAGTGTTTAAAATCATTTTACTCTGGCACACAGTAAACACTGTTGCGTGTGCAGGATTTTATGAAATAAACAGCTCTGCATGTACTGCACATGTTGACATTTCAAGGGATGATTGGACTGAGAGGAAAGATAATTCTGTCCCTGTTCATCATTAAAGACTGTAGTTGTGTTTGTTCTGCTCACAAAGTCTTAAAAATTACAATAATCAAATGAAAACATATGAGCTCTTAATCTTAGTTAGTGATCAGTGCTGTATGACAGGACTGTTGAAATGTGAAACCTCCTTTAAACCATTAATTTATTCTTTCTTAGAAAGTGGAGCCCGTTGGGGAGAAACGACCACGTGGGCGACCAAGGAAATGGGTATGGAGCAATTGTTGACAGTTAGAGACATGGTGTCCAAAGCCTCGGATGTCTGCTGGAGCTTTACAGTTCGACACACGGCAGCCTTTCTTTCATGTAAAAAAATTAATTCTGTTTCCTCTCTTTCCACAGCCCCAGAAAGTAGTTCAAGTAGCTGAAAAGCAGCAGGTGAGGAAAACCAAATCTTTAAAAGGTTGTAGGGTGGTCGAGTTTTGTTCTGATGTAGCACTTTGAACCACAGATTCCCTCAACAGAAAACCTATTGTGTTTTAGTTGATTAAAATGTCTTATAATGAGCTGCAGTTTGTTGCAGAATCTTTAAATCATTACAAAACATGAAATCCTTTTAGCTTATGAACATGTGCCCTCCTAATTAGTCATTACATTAAACTGAAGCTGAAGTCACTTTGAGAGTTTGTGAATGGAGCAATGGAGCAAACCTTCAGTTGAACAGAAATCTCAGTTTGTGTCACACATTTTTACCTTTCGACTAATATCAGTCACATTTATGATAAGGGGTGTGTAAAGGCAGAGCTGATCTCATTTAACTATTCATGAATATCTTATGCTTGTTAAGCACAGGGTTTATGTACATCAAAACTAAACTACATTCAAAGCCCTTTGAACCCGTTATAGTGGGGCTGCAGCCAACAAACCATGGCCTTCGGACCACGCTATCCTTTGATAGTTACCAGTTTATTAGATATACCTAGCAAGGACTGATGCAGTTCATTATACCGAGAGGTGTTTTAAACAAGACAAGAAACATGAAAAGAGAGGGTGATGACATACAACAAATGTCCTCATTTTAGCTACCAGGTTGCTGTTTTACAATGGAATAATTTAAACTAGATGAAGTAAACTAGTAACTGAGTTTATGCTATTACATTCATATACGTTGTCTTAATTATTTTTAGACCCACTCACACAAAATCATACTAGTCTAAACTATTCCAGGTGCCATGCTCTGGCTCTGGCCTCCACGACCACAAACCCCACACAGACTTAAGAAAAAGCTTCTTTCCTCTGACCTCTGTGCATCCTCCAGCTAATACATTGTCTACAGCAAATCCTTTGCACTGCCCTGCACATGGCATATATGCACATGTGATGTATGCACATTATTTTGTATGTATTTATATTTCGTATTTACATTTTTGTTACACATTAGTCTATAGCACAATCTTAGTAGCATGCCACATTCCATCTTAGTACATACACTTATTTGTGTTTGTAAGAAATATATCTTTAAATCTAGTACACCATGTGTTATAAGACAAATATAAAACTGCTAAAATTGCTGTGGCTTCAGGCACATTTGACGTGAATAGCAAACAACCAAAGCACATGTTCCTTGCGGTTTACGTAAACTGACTTCATGAGGATATGAGGAGTTCTTGGAAAAAATGCACAAATGGCGGTGCTGAATTCCCCAGATACACCTCCAAACATCCTTTTGTGACATCCAGTTTTGGTGAAAGTACGCACAGTGTTTCTGAGAAACGTTGGTTCTTTTAAACACATTTTTCAAACAAAAATCATTGCACAACAGTTGTCACCAAAGCGGGCAGTTTTCTTGATGCCCCTTGTCTGCCTTATCGCATCCTCTCCTCTGAGCAGTTTGCCAAGATGCTTCAAGAACTGAAACTGTTGAGGGGAAGAATGAGTCAATGTAGAGAGGGGAAACCTGATCTAACTGTTCTCTTCCTCTGTCTTCTTGGTTTCCTGATATAACCGTCGTCTTCATCACATTTCTAGGTCTGACAGCTGGACCTACTTCCCCGCACGCAATCGCTCAATGAAATTTTAACACTCATTCTTGTATTCTCGTGCTCTTTCTTGTACTGATTCATTACCTTGTGCGCAATGAGTCACTAGACTGAAAGAGATATGACAATGACAGACAAAGTGACAGTGTTTTTTTGTTCCCCCTAATGTTCCAGGGCTCTTCAGAAGAGGCTGAAGAGGGTCCCTCGCAGCTCGAGCCCTCAACATCTCAGGTTCCAGCGCAGGAGGAAGGGGAGTAGACAGGGTGCCTCTCTACCTACCTCAAGGTTTGGCCTCAAACAAACAGGGGTACTGTCTGACTCCTATCGGTGACTGGGTTTCATAAACAAACACACACACACACATACACACACACACACAATCATTGCAGTGGTTTCTGCTCCCGACCGGATATTGTATCCTGGTTTTATTGGTTCACTGTAAGAGTTTGGTGAACAAACTCTGTTTTAACATTGAATAATTAAATCTTTGGACATGTTTTTTAAGGGAATAGTTCACCTTTTTGGGAAATACGCTTATTCACTTTCCGGCCGGGAGTTGCATTAGAAGATTGATAAGATTGTGTGTGAGGTAGAGCTATTGTAAACAGCTAGTTAGCTTAGCTTAGCACAAAACTGGAAACAAATAGAAATAGTTAGCCTGGCTCTGTCCAAAGGTAACAAAATCTACTTACCAGCACCTCTAAAGCGCTGCTCATTAATTAACAAGTTGTTTGATAAGTACACAAAGTGGAAAAATGCCTTTTTTTGTTTACAGAGGGCATGTGCCTTTGAGTTTTAAAGGTGCTGGTAGGTGGGTTTTGTTTGTTTCCAGTCTTTATGCTAAGCTAAGCATTCTTCGTTGTATCAATCTTGTCATCTAATTCCAGGCGAGAATGCAGAGAAGCATATTTACCAAAAAACTATTGCGTTAAGGATGCCTGCTTGATGGACAGACTTGCGGGTTAAAATGAGAGGGGGGCGGGGGGGGTTATTGAAACATGTTTTTAAAGTGTCATGAATCCTCACGTGAAATGGGAGCAAGACAGTGACATTTTTCGCAATGTTACAACATAAACATGGTGCTCTGACTTGAAGATTCGTAGACTTGAAGAGTTTTCTTCCAAAATGAAATATCCAATTTTGGAGGGGAGAAAGATCTTATGTTCTTTGCTCAGAATAAAAAATGCAAAGAATTACATTAGATCAATTGTCAATTTAACCAAGAGTTCGGTTTTACCTTCCAACCAGCAGCAAGAAAAAAAACACCCAAAGGTTTAAATGGATGTCTCATTTTTGGAAAGAAACCCTTCATAAATACTTTAGTCAGCAACAGCGTTGACGTGTCATTTTACCACACTCAGGATTTTACTATTACAGTGCTTTTACACCATATTGAAACCTCAGGTACAAAGCTATTCAGGAACATGCTGTCAGTCTACTCAGTAATTATTGTGCTGTGTTTGTTGTGCATTTCTGATCTGTATTTGACATTACCAGTATGCCTTGACAAAAAGACCTCATTTAAACCTCAGTTGTCCTCAGCTTCTTAATCTCTCATACTACCTCAGTAACACAAAAGATCTCCAACTAAGTAACTCTCCACTCCCTCAACAGCAACGCCCTAGACACACAAACACACACACACACACACACACACACGCACACGTTCATTTGCAGATACACAACACAGACAGGCAAAGGGTTTTCAAGCCTACATACAAACACAAAGAATTTGTACAATTACAGATAAAAGCCGCAGTGTCATTTATTTTAAAAACAACTGTATTTGTTAAAAGCTGAAGTGAGACTTGGTTTATTCTCCTGGGAAATAAAAGTCAGCCAATCTGATAAAATACTTTCTTTTAGGGTGTAGTTCCTTATGAATTTCTTTTCTTTTTTTTGGGGGGGGGGGGCTGTTCTGTTACTCATTTCTCATTTTTACTACTTCATGTATTTTCTGACTTGTACACTGTAAATTGTATGTGTGATACTCTTAATTTGTGTGATTTGAAAGGAAGGGCAGCAAATGACCACACAGTGCTGAAATACATGTCCCTTATATGGTAAACAACAAGACAACAGAACAACAGATATCTTATGAATGACAATGTCTGAATCAACATGGTTAATAGCAAACACTGCATCAGTAACCTTATCTTTGTTTTACCAATTTATGACAAAAAAGGGTCCACGTTCTTCCTACCTTTCCTATTTGGCTATCAAAAGGTAGTATGACGAGTGAATGCAAAAATAGTGTAATAGAAGCATGAGTAGAAACAAAATATAAACTGACTCAGTAAAAGTGTTTATTAGTAACATCTTCCTACCAAGTGACCAAATGAGGCTGTTGCAGGAAACCCCCTGACTGTGTTAAATTTTAGTGTAAAATTGTGTAAAAATTGTGTACAAAACCACACTTTAAGGTTAACTCATTTATAAACTGGTAAGTTTTATCTGTAATGAATCAGTAATAGTATTTTTTATATATAGCTTACCAAATTCTTTTATTTGAACATTTTTAAAAAATAAAATGGGATTCTAGCCTGCAGTCTGTTTTCACAAAAATGTTTTTGAGACATTGTTGGTCAAGATAGTTGCACTTAAACTGACAGACAGCCTGTTGCAAATACTTCAAGCTCCTCAGATTCATTCATTGTGTCATCATATGTAGTAGACATGGATCCATCATGAACTACGTATCACTTACTAGTTGTTTATTACATGACTTGAATATCACCTATCAATGTATCGAGTGTTTCCTCCACCTAAAACTTGCCAATTGTATCACTGATATGTTGTATCCCAATACCTTTCATGTATTTCAGCATTGTTGACTAAATTGCTGCCAGAGGAGCTTAATTAATTTACATACAGGTATATTTTCTTGTTCATCTGCATTGACTTTACTTTTTTTTGCCATCTGGACTACCTCTGAAAACTAACAAGCCTGGGACATCTCTGAAGAAATGAGTTAGTGTGTTGTATCTGACCTTTTCCATCAGACCAGGCGATGTGCATCATGAAATCTTGAAATAAGTATCAAACTAGTACTGTTGTAGTCCACTCATCTCATCTCCCTACATTCATTTCACCATAATGTTTGTTATTTACACAAGCTCTGTCTGGATATTTACTCTCTATATGGGGACAATGTTGTTCTGATATCTTACTGCTAGTGATAATTAGTTACATACCGTACTTGATCTATTTTCAACTATTGAAAAGTTGAAGTGTAACTTGAGAAATCATCCTTTCTGCCTTACTTTTAACCCCATTTTGTAGTTGGTATTGATGTGTCCTCATCCACTTCTTTAATACAACTCACAAACCTGTGATATATATTTTTGTTATGATCCTTTACCATGTGATTTGTGTTATTCTGCCTCTTTATCGCTTATTAATAAAATATCGCACCTATCGACTCTCTTTTGTTATAGATTTGTACAACACCCTTTTTCAAGTTGGTTTCAATAGTTTTAATGTATACAGACAAAAACAATACTTTACCTAAGGGTACATAAGGATGGTAACACATCCGGAGTTCAAGCTTGTCAGTGACAAAAGAACACAAAATCAGTATAACACTCTCTTATCAAACATGGTAGTAGAGATTGAAGCTCAGAAGAACTTCACTGACAAGCTACCAAACATTGTAACAGCAATGACACAACATGATTCAAGAATAGTGCATTACACTGCATTTGTGTGCCAAATGACAACAGTGCAAGATTATATGTGACGTTTCCCGTTATGCTCCCTCATCATACATGCACCTTACGTTTGTTTGTTGTTGTTGAAAAACACACCCATTACAGGTACTGTGTCGTCGTGAGGAAAACGTTCACCAAAGCTCCAGTTGTTCCAAAAAATAGTCCAGTTGTCCCTTTGTTTTCCTTCCTGAGAGACAGTCTGTATATCAATGAACCAACTAATGGAAGAGAGCTGTTAAGCGTTGAGAGCTTTGGCTACATCTGTGAAGACCAGACGACTGGGCCTCTGCATGGTCCCCTGGGAGGTTGTGAGAGTCTGCAGAGTAGATGGGCAGCAGGATGGATGGGAGACAAAACTATTAGTGACATTAAATCCAGCCTTGGATTGTAAGGAATGGTGATGACAACTAGTTGTCCCAGTGCGACATTCTGTTTTGTTCATTTTAGAACCATCAAAACAGCTAAATTAACCTACAGATTTAGAGTATGACTGACTACTGAAACCGGAGAAAATGTGTTAGAATCTAAGGCCACATGTAAAAAAACCATAGTATGCAAATCGTTTAGGGTATGTAATAAATTTACCAGTATATTAAAAATGCCAACCTGCAGTCTAACAATTCGTTGATAATTAATTGTAGGGCTGATTGACACATATTGTTTTGCAATGCAATGCTCAATAAGGGTTTGACTAAATAATCTTAACCAAGGTCTACTTATTTGAAAATAATAATAATAAAAAAGGTGATGTTTTGCATACTTTTGTGCATGTGGCCCCTGGAAAATGTGATGTTAAAGTATTAAGTTGAAGGAACACAAAGGAAAGGATGAAAGATAATATAGGTGTAGTTTCCAAGGGAAATGCTTTGATTGTGTTGGTGTGTGTCCTCTGTTAGCATACTTTAATATAGATTAGTTTATATGAAATGATAAACATTACACATTGCAAACATCTAACCTACTGGTTATTGTTTGAGATACTGAAATAATGAAAGAATGAGGATTGTGGGAAAAAAAAGGTTTAAAAGAGATGGTTCAAAAGACACTCAGGTGATACTTTACCATGTTTTCCTGTTACCATTATGTCATTGTCAAAACTTTGAAAAAATTAAAAAAAAGATAAATTATGACAAAAAAACAGAAGTGGACAGTTACAGATTTACATCTATAAATGGAACAAAATAAACTGATGAAAAGTAGCAGTTGCCTAAAATAAAGCACAGGTGTACTGTGATATGGAAAACATAGTGACTATATCAAAAATAACAACATATGCAACAACAACAACAAGCCAGAAGAATCGCTGCACCATACTGGAGCATTTTGATAAAGGTGTGGGTTATTGATGATGTCGTGGCTTTTGTGGTCATCAAGCCATTTACCACTTGTGGTCTAAATGGGAGCACTTTCATTCTAGTTAACCCTTGTGTTGTCTTCCCGTCAACCATGAAACATTATTATCGCTCTTTCTGACCTTTTTGTCACTTTTTCAATGCTGTGGGTGCTTTTTTTATGATAAAAAAACTGAAAACAGGTCAAATTTGACCCGAGTACAACATAAGGGTTAAGACAGCGGAGATACAGTGGTTCCTGTGAGAACCTTACCTTTGCATTGGGACCTGTGATGCTGCCTTCCCGGCCGTGGTCCAGTAGTTCCTGTTCCAGCAGGTCGTCTTGTTCTTCAGCCGGGTCAAAGTTGTACATGGGCATAAGCTGGTGTCTCAGCTTCTCCAACCTTTATGACAAGAGTTTAGAGGTGAAGACCAGTAAACATTAAGAAATGATGCTTCGTTGCAAATACTTGGTTAAAAATGGGCAAACATTTGCGGGCCCCTACTAACCTTCCACCTATGGAAGTATTTACAATGTTATCTCAGTAATCTTTTGATGGTATAATACATTATTTTTAATAAATTGTGTCTGTTTGTGTAGCAATATGTATCATGCTGTGGACACAAAATAAACTAAAATAATATAGCTTTTTTAACAAGATTTTAAAACCGGCCCCCTGTCATGGTTGTGGTTTTCAGTTGTATTTTTTTCCTCTACAGGACAGGGTCACAACATAACCTGCAAAATTGCCTTGTCCTTGATATGTTTTAGTGGTGCAAATTCTTGGTCGAATTACTGAAACTAATTGGAATGTCGTAAACTAAGGTTGGTTTTGGCACAAAACATCTTTGTAAACTTACCGCTTCCGTTTCCGAATATACAGCATCTAGGAAAAAAGACATAATGAATGACAAAAGACAGAATGACAAAAAAGCAGTGCTATCGATAGAAGTAACTTGTCAAAACTAAAGTAGAGGACTGAGTGACGTATACTTGTTTCTCAAGACAAATATAAACAAATGTAAACATGATATTGGGTACAGAATCCAGGAGGTCAAGACATTCCAGTTCATTCAGAGAAAATATAATTTCTATTGATTCAAAAGCTATTTTTGGGATGATATCTAAATGATTCCTTACAATTGCCACTGCCAAGCCAATGACAGTGATGATGCCAAAGGGTAAGAGCACCATTCCCATTCCCGAGCCCTCAATCACCGCCTTTGGAAACGTGGTGGCATTGAAGCTGGTCTCGTTTGTTGTTATAGTAACAGTCATTAATGACATTCTGGAGGTGACATTGTCTCTGGCGTTTCTCGTCGAGAGAAAGGAAAGTGGGGTGGCCGTGGCAGTTGTGGAAAGAAAACTTGTAGTTGTCTCAGCTGCAGTCACAGCCATGGTCAGGTGTAACAGTTTGAACTGAAGGATGTATTTTCAATCTCTGTGTGAACGCTGATGTGTCGCTCAGCTTCTAGCGCGGCTCATGGTCAACACAGGCGTCTTCCCTCTGGTTTGGGGTCTGCTGAGGCATTAATGATGCTTTGGCCATGTGATCTGGAGGATAAAATGAAAACAAAAGACCAAACAGTACATAATTAAAAAAGGGTTATTGTAGGGATCCTTGATACAGGTAAAGTAATTATTCTTCTGCCAAAATGGTAAAATATCATTTCCAGTTTGCTTCTGTGCAGTGATTATTTGTATATTCAAAAAATTCAAACTTTTGAATTTTGGCACACATCACCCTTTTATTTCATTCAAACCACGGTTGATTGTGCCAGAGGGGTTGCGGTAGATATTTTGGGGCAGGATGTGGGTAGCAAGGCACAGGCGATAAGTGGCATAACAAACTTGATAAAATACGGAGGAATACTAACCGCTCATACTGTACCGTGGCGTGCACTGGGAGGAAATGTGCTGGCCCCCGCAGATGCACCTCCCCACCCACACACATACGCTGTACACATCCCATAAGAGAGAGGAGCAATGTATCCCGAAGGTGTACATATATTGTGAGTCTTAAGAGCTCCATTCCTCTCTCCTTAGTGCATTCTGTCTGCTTATGTGCCCTTAATGAGGAACATGTGCAGCTGAAGCAAACAACCAATGAAAACCAAAGACTGGATTCAGTCATTGCTGTTGTCTAATTAACCCCTGCACTGCAACAAGCAAAACTTCGTTGTTTAAATTATGTTATGGTCTTATTACTGTGTTAGTGATACACAGCATGTTATTTTTAGTCCTGCTCAAACAGCTGAGATTCTAATCCCACCAACGTGATCAGATCCTACAGTACTCCATGTGTCCTCCTCTCAGATTAGAGATGCATACGTAGCCTACCTTAATATACAACACGCATGACTTCAGAGGTGATCTGCGGCAGGCCGGGGTAGCTAGAGAGGGGAAGATTTCATTGGAAGAGGCAGCATTTTCTCCAGCGGCTGCCCCTCCTCGTTTGCTTCCCCCTTTAGCAATATAGGTACTGCACAGGCTATTTACATTGACAAAACAGCCGTGTTTCTGTGAAGATGGACTCCACACACCAGAGTAACCCTATCCCGGCAGCCTCCAATAGATCCCCTTCCCGTTCTCCGGTTGCCTCCTCGTTGGTTTCCTCCCCGTCTTGCCCTTTCTTGTATTTCACACAACAGGGGCTGCTCCAGGGATGCTGCAAACAGAGACCTCCCTCCCCTACCACCCTGCAATTGGTCTAATGGCTTCAAGATGATAGATGCAGTTGGCTCTCTCAGCTGTCTATTCGGCTTTGCAGGGATGAGAACAGGATTGAATGGCTCTGCACACCAGATGCTGTCAGACCCATGTGAATGACTGCATCCGGGTGGCAGCTCTAAGGAAATTAACCCTATGGTGTCTTTTCTTTAACTCTCAATTGTCTGAATTTACTCTTAAAAAAAACAAACTCGTTAACAAAACAGACAGTAACAAATCACTGTTTTACTGTAATGTAGAGGATCTGTACAGTTATTCATAAATCACAAATGTTGTTACACACCTTTCCATTTGTACAGCTAAAATGTTGTAGACCAAATATACTTTTTCTTTTCTTTTTTTTTCTTTTTTTTTTACAATTGTGTGTAATTGAAACACATATTCACAACAGCTGCAGAACATCCACAAGATCTTCAGCTCATTTTGAACGAGTCCCCAGTCATCATGGCCACAAATTCTGAAAGAGTTCAAATCAGCAGTAAATATTTTTGTAATTTCACAATTCCCCTGTCATCCCATCTATTTCAATTTAAGGACACATTTTTGATATACAAATTGAACTCCCAATTGGAAACAAATACAATCCTTATCCTATATCTGGCTCCAATTTCCACATACATACATACATACTGTACATACATACTATACATACATAAATTGTAAAAACATTATGTATTTATCGTGTTGAATAGTAATTACGTTTTGACCTAGAAAATAGATGACCTATACTGAATCAATATGACAATATGTTTACAAAACAGAACAGCAATGCAGTACTGTAAAAATGTACACTATTATAATTATATAATATATATATTTTTATATATTTTCAACCAAATAAAGGACTTTGTAGAGTTGTTATGGCCAGTAATTGAAATAACCTTCATAATTAATGGTTCCATCGCCATCTTTATCTGCCTCCTTCATCATCTGCTCTGCCTCAATCTCATTGAGTGGTTCCCCTGCGTTCATCAGTACATATCTGGAAATGCATATTAAAAAAAAGAAAACGCTGAAAGAGCATTATGACAAAATAATCTCAATGAATTAACAAAAACAATGTGTGAGTTTTTTTTCTTTGTTCAATCTAGATTTTTATTTGGGATCAAAATAAATCATTATTTTTCACTTAAATAGTTGACATTGTCTTGTAATCCAGCATGCAATTAAGAGTTGATAAGAATGTATTTATTCAGTGTTAGGGAAATGTTTATGCTTTGCTTTTCCATCACTTTTTCCATTCACTGTTATTCTTACTTGAGCGTGTTCCAGTCGATGTATCCTTTGGCATCTTTGTCAAATACTTTAAAAGCAGCTCGGAGTTCATCATCCTGGTTCTTGGTTCTTTCTAGGTACAGTGCCATCAGACCCAGGAAGCTGTCACAGTTAAATGTCCCTTTACCTGGAGCGTCACAAAAATAATCTGTTTAACAAACCCTCACTATCTGTGTGCGGCGCCGTAACTTTTGTTTGCTTGGTGGATAGACATATTTATGTAGACACAAATACATACATGCTGTAAATAGAAGAGAAAAAAATACATAGATATTGTGGAATTATATTTCCAATGAAATTAAAATGAATTACAACATCAGAGCCTTTACTACAATTATCCAACCCCAATGAACTGTTTCCCAATATCTCTGAAAAACTCCGGTGGTCACAATGTCCTGAATAAACCTAAAAAAATTAGCTTTTAGAAAGGGAAATTGTTGAGTGATATTTTAGCATTAAAGGACATCTTCTGTTTCCAGCATTTTTATAAGAACCAAAACATTTTTGTTGTTGTTACAGATTCTTGTATTTGGGTAAAAATGGCTGGAATATAAAAATCTAGCCATTTTTTTTACAGCTAGAATTGAGTCAGTATTAATCATTACTGTCCAACAATACATCTTTGACATCAAAATGCCAAAATAGAATTAATAGAAAAAGGCAGCATTACATTTGTTCTTTCATCCTTTCAGTTCAGACAGGCATAGAGAGAGAGAGAGAGAGAGAGAGAGAGAGAGAGAGAGAGATGGCTAAGAGTAGGGGAAATATGAAAAAAGAAAGGAAATGGCACAATGTAGTTAAGGGAAATGTACAGGGAACATAATTTAACATAAAAGTTATTCAAGAAAAAGTCAAGAAGTCCTCCTTAAATTAGCTGAAAGCAGAAAATGATGGTGCATTAAGGAAGCCCCTGTTCATGTCACATGACTTCTTTGTCATGTTTCTTTTGTTTTGTTAGTTATTTTGTTCTGTGTGATTAAATGTTATAGTTTTGACAATAAACTATTTATTATTGGGGAACTAATGTGGTGTGTGTGGTGTGTGTGTGGTGTGTGTGTGTGTGTGTGTGTGTGCGCGCGTGCGTGCGTGCGTGCGTGCGTGCGTGCGTGCGTGCGTGTGTGTGTGTGTGTGTGTGTGCCTTATAAAGTAAAGCGCTTTATACACAATTCACACATAGGGAAACACTGACACCTAGTGATTAATGTGGTAACCTGCAGTAAAACAGAATACTGCAGTATTAGATAATGTTATGTATTTTTATAATGCATTTTGGGAGATGTTACGCTAAATCCTAAATGTATGTAGATTTGCAATACAAATCCAGATTCAAGAGCAATTCCTAATAATAATATAATATGTCTTGGATTAATTGATCTCCACCCTATTAGAAGTAGTAGCAAAAATCCATTTGATCTTCTTTACAATACTTTATCTAATTTTAATAGAAATCTTTAGCTGATGTGAAAGCCATATTATTATCACAGAGCCTAATTAAGCACATTACTGACTGGTTCGGGCTGAACTTTAGACAGATAAAGCTTATTCTTCCATCCTCACCTCCAGGTGGAGCTCAGAATACATGCAAGGCATTGCTCAAGGAATTACTAAAGGCATTTTAAGGCATTACTCGTTTATGGAAATAGAACTATTTAACAATAGTAACAGTCAAATACACCACCACTGGTCCCAAACATAGAGTTAAAGCAGCTTTCTAACTCATAACCAAAATAATTACCAATAAAATATATATTAATATATGATTACCATTATAATATGTTAAAAATATCCAATTCGTGGCAGGGCTGTTGTACTGGATTACATTTTAATTCACATACAGTATATACTTAATTAGGAGGAAGTTCAAGAAATATGCTGTCACAGGTGTGTATAATACCTTAACTACCTATATTATTTCAAACTTAGTCAGTGGTCCATAAAGGTTATGAAAGCCAAGAATAATATTCCATAGTTTGGGCATTACTATCATTTCAGTTTATATTCACCATCTTTGTCCACATCTTTGGCCATCTGGCTGAGCTCTCTCTTTGTAGGATTGATCCCCATTAAACTCATCAGCCTCTCCAGCTCCTGTGTCTTAACATCTCCATTCCCCTCTTCATCAAACATCTCAAAAACTCCTTTGTACTCTGTGATCTGCTCTTGTGTTAACTTGTTGGCCTGAAAGAAAATAAGGGAGTTAATTAGGGAGTTGCAGTATTTAATATCAGTCTTCTACCAGATTAATCAAGAGGAGAGTTATCAGCACAGTAAATCGTCTGGAATTACTTTATGTTAAATTTAACAAGGTTAATTACATTTAATAAAATAAACATTTTTATTTGTGAAGTTAGTTCCTTAATAAGATTCTCACCATTTTTCCTGGTAGTCCAAACACGGCTGAGGACAAACACTGTGGCAACACTTACTGTCGAATGAGAGGATGCATTGGCCAAGTCATCCACTTATAATGCTCTTTCCCCAGGGGTTAGAGGCGCATGCTTTGTGGCCTTTTATGGCGCCTAAAGGATGGATTTGCTAATCCCCCATGAGGAACATTTGGTATATCTCAACTAACAAATTGTATTCAGCGTAGTTAAACTTGAATATAACTTTGGAAGATAACTGGTTTGGTAAACTTGTAATTAGTTAAAATATAATGCTGTTCTCAAAGTAACCAAGACAGAACAGGAGAGAGATAAGATAACAAAATGTAAAAACTATTAGATGCATTTTCTGACCTCAACATCACATGGTCTACTTATGGGAACGGCAATTAGCTTGCTGTTAGCCATTAGCAGGTGTCTATGCAGCCCCCAGTGACTCTCATGAAAGCAGACAACCAAATAAGGAGGCACTTAAGAAGTTATTTCCAACATTGCAGTGGTAACATTAAGAATTTCCCATTTGTTAGTCAAGGCAAGGGGAAGGGCTATGAATGCCACATGCATATGATACAGTAGCAAATGAAACAACTATTTACATGATCTAATAATCAGCAGGTTAATCAATAAAAAACTATAATGTTCTGTCCTATATTCTATTTTTGTACACTCACGTTTAACATTTTCATTGTTGGGTCATAGTTTGAACCACAAAAGGAGTCATGTAAGACCAAACTATCCATAACAGAAGATGGTTCCTTAGAGATAATAAAGTTTGGATCAATGTAGAAGAATGAATGAATAAATTAATTAATAAAAATCATGGTCAATTAACTGGTTGAAATGACCAGATTACATTGATTGGGCTCCTTATGACCTATACACAACTCAGTGGAAAAAGTTTACTTGATACACCAAAGAGTTTAAAAATGAAACTTAAAGGGAATGGCAGTTTTGTTAGTAATTTGCATAGAGGTGCAGTGAAAGCTTGTGAAGGCCCATCTACAAAGCAAAATGGTTTATGATTAGGCAAAGCAATGTGGAAATAATGTCTTCTTTCTGCTTCTGCATCTTTAGTTGCAATCCAATTATTGGGATGACCCGTCTCAGGCATTTATCAATTCAAATACACATCACTCAACTAAAAGCAATTTTGTATGTGAGTTCCAACCCTTATTTGTATGGATGTTTTATATTCAAAGTAAATGGTGTGTTGTACACATGTACTTTTTTTTATTGATTGCTGGTACTATGCACATTAGTACTAGAATGAAATGAAAAACAAATTGAAGTTAGATAAAGATACACTCATTCTTACTGTTTAATGGACCATTCGGCTTATTTATACTTTTAATAATAGGAATAATTCTCTTTTGTGTGATTATTGTTTTGTGTGGCTGAATTATCTTGTAATGTTGTATAGCCTATATGTAAGTTCTCAGGTCTCTTGCTGATCTCAACAAGACTTCCAGCACAAATAAAGCTTATCTTACAACTACCTCTTTGTTTGAAGTACTGTTGCCTACATAATGTGACAACTAATTCCAAATTAAAAGGACAACAACACATAGATAAACTGTGATAATGTGTATGATATTTCAGGGAATGTATTAAGTTTAACAGTGACAGCTTCCTAGAATTGCACCAAAAAAGGTGTTATGTGCTGAAATGTCCATTATTTGTATTCTGAGAAACCCACCCGAGGAAACAAAGTGATCCGTACTATACACATTAACATAAGAACACACTATTTCCTAATTACCTATGGCCAGATTATGTTAAATATTGTTTGACAATGCTAAGAGAGCCCTGCTGATACACCACCACTTACTTTAGGAACCAAATTTGGGCCCGAGTGACTAACTGACTCAGCCTTTCACTGAAGATAGAGAAACGAACACCGTGTTCTTTGGCTTTCAGTCCACTCTTCCGCAATGCACGTATACAAAATACGAAGTGCTAAACATTGTTCGAAGTGATTGATAATCTCCAGCTGTATAAAACATCAATAGATGGTTATATACCCATCGCTGCTGCAGCGTGGGGTTTCCCAGCACTGACTGCAGGGTTACCGCGCCCATCTCGTCGTTCGATGGCCGGACGAGAGTGTTACTACGGAAAGGGCAGATGTTAAGCTTGGCAAAAGGGAGACAGTCTTATTGAATGAGGTATTGTTACTTTAAAGAGCATCATTATTGTCTGCCTGGGCAGTGTCTACAGTACAAGGCTAGCTAGCTAATGGGTGTGATCCCCCCTCCCCTCTCCAGTTGACTGAGGTTGTCAAGCTCCCTATAGCCGTAGCCTGCTGCGTTCGGGAAGGGCTGCTCCTCGGAAAACTGACGCTAGCTGGCTGGCTAGTTAGTAGCCTAGCGTTGTGGTGTTCGTTGATGCGTGGATCGGAGGTATACGCCGTCTTGCTTTCCAGTCAATGCCAACACGCAAAAACAAACGCAAATTGAATCAGGTAAGGTGAAAAAAGCGACAAGCATGCTGCTTCTACATCTTCCAGAGTAACTATTAAAATCATTAGCTGATTAATTGTGGCGGAATTGGACTCTCCGGGGGTGGGGTAGCGAAATCTAGCTGCTTAGCCATTTAGCTAGTTAGCTGCGGTTAGCTAACGTTGAGTTGGCTATTTTATCATGAGAAAATACTAGTGGCTATGGTAACGTTATAAGACTGTCTGCAGCGGTGGACCCTGGAAATCAGTATTTGCGGTGGATAAACAGATTGCTACATAATTTCTTATGCATTCAGTCCAGTGAGTAAGCTATGTTAACTGTCAATGTTCAGTGAAAGCTCCTGGCTGGCGTTGAAGCAACGGAAATGTTGGCCAGTGAGGCTGGATGTCAGTGATGGCCCTGCGGTGGTGCTTCTCGGCCTAAAATACTGTACTTAAAAGTACTGGGTAGTTAATGGGCAAAATACATTCTAGTGATAAGTTCAGCACTTTAAGCTTTATAGTTGTTTTGTGCTCGAAATGTTTTTTCTACTCGAAATGGTTTATTTCAAGATGTTGCCGCAAGTCAATGATGACATACTGGGTTGGGCTGAAACAATAAATGTCCTGTAAACAAATGAACAACAATTGTTTTTGGCAATGGCAGAACACCCAGCATCCCTAATTAACATGACAAGTGCTCACTATACATCAGCTACATGTTATTAACTTGTTATTGTAGCCGCATTAACACCTTTTTATTTTATTTTTTTACAAGCCAAAGTAATAAGTTAGCATAACGTTATTGCTGCATCCTGAAACGAAACGGCCGCGCCAGTGCAACGCCTTTAACTTAGGTTAGTAACTATCGTTAGTTATTTATATTTAGTTAGTTAACGTTATGCAGCAATGGGTGATAGATGGTCTTCTACTTTATTTAAAATCACCCGCATTTGTTGCTCCTGAAGTCCCACACAGGCCACCGCCGCCCGACCTTGCAGTTTTGTTGCAGGCTCAGGTCCACTTCAGGATTAGAGAACCAAATAAATACAGTGGAACGTTGTAATCAAATCAACTGTGCACTGTCAGTTTTAACGAGATTGCTACTACGCAAGTGGATTTCTGAAGGCCAAGCAACCACCGGGTTTCTAGGTTTACCCACATTATGTTGGCTTAAAAGCTAACTACATAGCACTCCATGTAATTGCGGAAGAGCAGCTGAGTCTACCCCTAAGTGGCTGTGGTTACGTTGGTTTTTTTTGCATTAGATGCTATAAGTGTTTGATTTATTTGTTGTAAAATTCAGCTTACGTTATCGACTCTGCTTGTCTACCGGACATTTTTAAATCACAAGCGAAACGGTTACTAATAAAGTGACAGTACATTGCTTTCTTTAATACTAGCTCTGCCTTGCCTGCAGGCCCACACTGGCTAGCCTGCTAGCAGGCTAACTAGCGGACAGCAGTCTGCAAGATGGCGTTTAGCTGGATCTACTTAGATTTCCATCAGTGTAAGTCATATTATCATTACACTGTGTAGCGTTAAGTAAATGTAGACATTCGATTAGACGTAGTCGGATACTAATAGTCTAATCCTCAGTATTCTGCCACATTATGGTGCTGAATTGCAACTAATTTTCCCCTGAAATATGTGTAGAGCCTGAGTAGCCCAACCCTCTAAACATAAAACCCTAACTAAAACAGCTATCCAGCAGCCATTCAAATACAATGCAAACTAGACTACAGTTGTAGGCAAATCATAGTACTGCACACAGTGACAGTCAACTATCAGTACAGCACATCTAGAGTTGGGTAAACCAGTGCATCATAAGTAAATATGCACAGTAGGTATGTTGATTCTCTTACTTAGTGCTGTCATATCTTACATCTATCTGCCATACAGTAGCTTAATACATTATTTTACTTTGTGCCAGTTGTGTATGTAATTCGCAAATTAATTGAATATGCAAATGGATTCCTTGAAAATGCAACTTCATCCTAGTTTATTAAGAATGGTACTAATTGTACAGTAGCTGGCCACACTGGACAACTAGAAGAAAGGGACTGTATTAGGCTCTTGATTTCACTGGCTGTGTGAAAATCCAGGCACTTGCTTTAAGCATGTTTTGTGTAAAAGAGTTAAGATTAAACTCATCCTTTTATGATTGGGAAAACATATTTCTAATGCCTGGGCTGGCTTTGCCAGCTGTTTATGTTAGTGGACATGGATAGGATTAGAGACTCATTGACGGAGGATTTTAGCTTTTAGGATTATGTAGTTGCTCAGTGATATTGCTGGTTATGGCTTTTTCTATGATCCAGCTTTAGACCTGTGGAACATTGCATTATCATCTTTTAACAGTACATATACACAGACTTGTCTTTCGAGAACAGATGTAAAATATGGCAGACAGGTAAAAAAGAAATTAACTGGAAATGTAGGAGACACCTTTTTGAAAGTAGCTGGCATAGACTGCCCTTAAGGGACCTGAGAACAGCCAGTGAGCTACAACTCCAGGCTGTTTGCCGCTGCTCATTGTCTATCATGCAGTCAGCTGACCCTGATCAGGCGCTTTAAAAGGAGAAGTGTGGAGGGAGAGGAACTCCTTAGCTGTAAGCATCCACAGAGCCCGCTGTGGACCTATGTAAAATAATATTTCTATTATTGAATATTAAAAACTTAGATCCATCCCACTTATGGATTTACCATTGCAGTTTTAGGATTTGATATAAAAAGAAGAATAAAAAATTAATTGCATCTTGTAATTTGATTGTGAACAAAGTGGGAATTTAATATATCACTAAAGGATGTATAAATTAAATTTTATTAATCAGAATTAAAAGAAAGCTAAAATGACCAGTTTAATTTAGGTAGCATTGTTTTGCTAATAAATCATTATTGAAACATCAGTACATTTTTATACTATAACTTTGTTTATAACTTAACCCAAATATAAGATCTTTTACATGTCTTTTTTTTTTTTTTTTTTGCTAGATTCATGTAAATATATTAATTATACTGTATGTTGAGACAGAAAACAACACATTTAACGTGCTCTACTTTGGGCATTAGTCAACTTTTTTTTAATCTGATAATGCATATCGGCACAACTGATTCAACTTTTATTTTTTCACAGAAAAAAATATTTATCAATTTAACAAAAGTTGAGGATTGTTTTTAAATAGGTATCAACAATATTTTCAGAGGTTTTCAAGGTGAAAAGAGCATTCTGCTGTCACTTGATGATACTGCATAAACACAATTCATGACACATTTATTTATAGATTAATTAGTGTAAGAGGATAACCTGTGTTAAAAAGGTCAACCAATCAACAGACCTAAAGGATAACATAGTCAGGTAAAGAAGATTTTCAGTCTTGTCCTGAAACTCCAGTGACATAGGCCTACTGACTGAAATACACCAGGTAAGGCAACTGGGAAGGCAAATTGGTCCAACTGAATGATGCATTGCTTGCAATCCGCAGTAAATCTGAATTAGATTTTAGTTTTCCTCTTGTCAGTTTATCATGTGAGCCAATCTTTTTTCCTTTTTTTTACATTGTAATATGGCACTTTGAACTGCTACTCACGTTATGTAAACATAGGTTTTATGGTTTGTTCTTTCAAGCTACAAGGGGGCAATATGTCTCATAGAAAACAGCTTGCAGACTCGTTTTTTTATTATTTTTTTTTAAAACTACAAGTGATGAGAGTCACTATGTGCTTAAAGAACGTGGTTACTGGGTTGTAATTTCCCAATGTCATGTAAAATATTTCCAGAAAGTTGCCTTTTTGAAGTCAATTTTTTTTTTCATCAGATCAGTAGAAAATCCCAATCGATGTTGCATTTGGTCAAATTTGTATGTGCATACTCAATTTCTTTTTTGTGAGCCAGTTTTCTGGGTGTAGTCTGTGTATGATTTAAGTACTACAAACAAACGTGTACCATTTAAAACACATACTTTAAACACATTAAGAGTATAGTTGCACTATTGTTTTTCCTAATGTACTTCTGTACACATTTGAATAATTGATTAGATGGATCGGAGCCCAAGGTTATCCATTTCCCAAGAATGCTAGAGTTGGTAAGCAATCAGTGACTATTTCACAAACTAACATCGCAAACAACTACTGACCTTATTCAAAATAAGATGGTATATTCAGTAAGTTGTTCACAAATATTTGTGGTCATGTTGCATTGTGCTTCTTTTGCAAAAACTATTTCATTGCTTTAAATAAGTAGACTTGGACTGTGCATGTGTCATCAAACAGATGAATTGCCATGTGTGTCGCAGTGTCCCTGCTTCTGCTGTATTATTTTTTCTCCCGGCGGAGAAAAGTGATCAATGCTACTTCACCAATAGACCATATATTATATACCTAAAATAGAAGTATTTTAAACTAAGTAACGTGCTGTAACGTGACAAGGCTATAGTGCGATAGAACGATAAAATTTGAGCGGCAGTTGCTACATGTGTTTAGCCGCCAATAGGTGACTGTTAGCCGGCTACAGGCACCACCAGATAACAGTCCTTTCAATGGCCAAAGTAGAAAGTAGAGTTTAGCCAAGAAAAAGTGAGCGTCATACAGCGATGACCAAAACGACTAGTTAAGTTTAGGAAAAATATTGTGTTTTGAATTAAAACACTCCCAAGAAACGAGCATGCGTTTCCTGGGTGAAAGTATTTTGTTTTC
This sequence comes from Etheostoma spectabile, assembly GCF_008692095.1. Classification (NCBI taxonomy): domain Eukaryota; kingdom Metazoa; phylum Chordata; class Actinopteri; order Perciformes; family Percidae; genus Etheostoma; species Etheostoma spectabile. The sequence continues at coordinate 15,760,796 of NC_045736.1, forward strand.
GCCAAAAAGTGAATTCCGCTCCCCGGCTTGAAAGCGCTATTTTATGTTGACACCACGTTGTACTATTTTATTTTGAGATTATTTTCCATTGAATATTGAAGTTCATACTGTAAATAAGTGTTTTAGCATGCCTGGCCGAGTGGCTTTACCCGTGGTTTTGGATTTAGATTTAATTCTTGCATGTATTTGTGCTTTTGGTTTACGAATAAAAATACGGTTTCCATGTTTCCAGTAATTGTCGTTAAAAAGTAAAGTAGGCCTTGGATTGTTTTTGAAGGAGATTTGCTTTTGTGCAAAGCACATGCATGTGATCACCACAAAGACCCAGCAGTGCTTCTACTCCATCGTCTTCTCTTTCATCTAATTCATTTTATTAGATGAACTATAAGAGGACTTCGAGGCTCTGTATTAATGGCTTATTGGTTAAAACTTTTGAGTATCCCAGGGATTGAGGTCAATAGGATAATGACTGATTGTCGGATAACTGGAAAGTCATGCCTTAACAAGATTTGTCTGGCAATCTAAATTGTGGGTCAGGATTATGTTAGCAGTAAGGCACAGGACAGTAAGGTTGAACCGTTACCTGTACGTTGCATGTATTGTAGGTAAACCATTTAGTTGATTGAAAAGTGACAGCAAGCTGGCTGAAAATCCAACCCTCCCCTTTCATTGCCTTCTACTGTTAAGAGATTTGGTTTTGTCAGGCCCACTTTGCTTATGGTTTGAAAATATGACCTTGAGTTTAAAATGAGGAAGATTTACTTGACTGATTAAAGTGCTTCTCTTTCTTCTTTTTTAATCAACAAGTGCCCCAGTAGCTGGAGTAAGGTAATTGAAAAAGCAGAATAAAATGAGTGAACTGGACCAGTTACGCCAAGAGGCAGAGCAGCTCAAAAATCAGATCAGAGTGAGTAACAAACAGGTTTTTTTTTTTTTTTTTAAACACTTTATTTTTCATACAATCAATTATCATTAAAAATGCCATTTACATGTTGAGTCAGAGTTAAGCCTATACAGGCAGATGTGAGAAATTCTGCCCTAAATAGTATTCTTCCTTTCAGGATGCCAGGAAAGCATGTGCAGATGCCACGCTATCACAGGTAAGTGTGTGTGTGTGTGTGTGTGTTTTATATACATTGTTTTATCTTACACTAAATTATTCTATATGCTACATTATATTGCTGTACTATACTATATATTTTATTATACTATACATTATTATATACTATTATTGCACCGCTGCACCTTATACTCTGTTAATGCTACAATGACCCTTGCAATATATTCTCTTAAGACTCCGCTTCTATTAATCACACCACTGTCATTTTATCAGCACCACTCACTTTATCGTGCCTTTATATAAATACAGCACATTTACATTTATCGTGCCTTCTGCTCTGTAGAGTTTAGTTTCTATTTTTTACGCCATTTTAGTTTATGTACCTCTAATTATTTATTTTACTTTCTATACTTATCTGTATCAGTCTATATTGTTTCTGTTGTACTGCTTCAACAACCAAACTCCCCTGCTGGGGATCAATAAAAGGTGTATCTTATCTTAATGTTTTGCAGATCACAGCTAATATTGACCCCGTTGGCCGAATCCAGATGCGTACAAGACGAACGCTGCGGGGTCATTTGGCTAAAATCTATGCCATGCATTGGGGAACAGATTCCAGGTAACCCAACTGCCAGTGTTTATGACTTATAATGCAAAGGGAGATTTTGTTTATGTTACGTTCTGTTCATGCTTTATGTCAAATGTTGAGCAATGTGTAAAAGTAAGATGATGCCTAAATGTAAGTTGTTACATTGATGTAGTGAATATTGTATTCATACATTAGGTTTTTCAGCAGTGTGGCAGGCATCTTCTTTTCCTGCAGTCTTTTTTCCTCAGTTTTTGGCTTATGATTGTAGATAAAAAAAATAGATTTTGTGGTACAACTCTAATTGATGTTTGTGTTTATGTTAATATTGCTGTTCTCATTTTTTTTGTAGGCTCTTGGTCAGTGCCTCTCAAGATGGCAAACTCATTATTTGGGACAGCTATACCACAAATAAGGTAAGTCATGTGTTTTGTCACAGGGATTAATTAAGTAATAATTGAATCATGCCAATCTGTGTCATATAATTGTAATGCAAAGTTATAACAGCAGCAGTTCAGACTTGCAGATAAAGGCATGTCAAATGTTTCCATCTGCATACAAATTAATATCTGCTATATATTTAAAACCTGAGGCAGGAAAAGCAATCTTTTTTTAATATTGTCCCTGCTGCACTGTATTTTGCGCCTTGCACCTATACTAACTCATTAGGCTATACTAGAAGTACAAGGAGGAAACTAACTAACTTGACCCATGCTGCATTCATTTGGAATAAATTCAAAAGAGTTGCTGGAGGCTGAGGCATTTGTGGCCTTTACCTTGAGGCTAGTGTGTCTGGTGTGCAGTGAGTGGGATGGGCTGAAGTTGTGTGCAGAATGATGTTCTCAAACACTGAAGAAGAAGACATTGAGTTTGATACAGTAAGCAATAAATCCAACCAGGAATTAAAATCTCTAGACCTACTGAGAAGATTACAGGCCAGATTGAGGTCAGAATTGTTAATGGGAAATAGGGATGCAACGATTATAGATTTTGTTGGTAGGATTATAGTCTAAAGAATAATCACGGTTTCACGATTTATTATGCATTGATTTATTTCACTGCTAATGTACAAAATCACACAAACACTCTAGATTTTAATGTGTTACGTATTGCTGCCTTTTAAAACGGTAATAACACAGTAACAGTTTTGAATGTTTTGAAAATGATTATATGATCAGCCCTCAACCTTTTTTAGTTCAAATTTGTCTGAAAAGATTAGAGACTAGAGATGAGTCACTCACACAACAAACAAAGGCCAGTGCTGTCCTCTGGGCCCTCAAAAATCTAGAAACGGCCCTGTTAGCTGTGTTTCTATATGTTGGTGGAGCTGCTAGACAAGATGCACCTGTCACAGGGAGATGCGCAGCATGTTGCCAAGGACAAAATGCAATCGAGAGATCTGTTTGAGGCCTAATGTCCCACAGCGAATGAAGAAGAGAAAGTAACGTCATTGACATGTTTGAGCTGTTAGAGTTTTGACTCAGATGAATGTATCACGTCGTCGGTGCACTCACTGTAAATGCAAACGTCTGCTTCTACTGTCTTTTTTTGATGGCGCTAACTGTAACGTTACCATTGACGTTAAACAGGCCAGACGGCCTCTAGCTCACCCCGTTCGCCCTATGTTGGCTGAGTCCTGCAGCAGCCCGGGTTTGAAGCCGACCTGCGGCCCTTTGCTGTGTGTCATCCCCCATCTCTCTCCCCCTTTCCTGTCTATCCACTGTCACTAATAAAGGGGGAAAAAATACATTAAACAGGCCAACATTGGCTAACTGGTAACGTTAACAAGCTAACAATGAATTAAGTTTAAAACAATTAACAAACAAATTTACCAACTTGGGGTTGAATTCCCCCTTGCAGCTGTCGTGAGGCCGGGCTTGCTCTGCTTCGAGTTTTCCTGCAGTTCGTTTACTTGACGTAACATTAAAAAATTGCAGCAGTACGGGGGACCCTGACAATCAATACTTGCGGTGACAAGCGCACACACAAGCCTTTTGTTGTCAACGAGGTTTAAAAAGAAGAACTGCTACACATAACGTGCTGTCTGTTAACACTCGTGCCTTTACGATTAATTAACCGTGCCTTTTTTAACGGTGAGATCGGTTAACCGCTGCAGCCCTAAATACCTCAATGTGTATACGGGCTCACAAATGGAAAACACTGCTATTTTCAGCCTTTTGTTAAATTAAGTGGCCACATTAAGCTGTCTGTGAGTGCCACTAAGTGGCACTGCAGCGTATTGATTGATGTATACGATTTTTCCATCAAAATGGTGTTTCAGTTGGTGACCTGGCATGTTCGAAAAAACAAGTCTAGCATTGGAGTTAGTTAGATGTGTTGTTGTTGTGTATATTTGGTGTATATTTTACATCAACAAATTATAAGGGCATCCTGGTATTTCCAGAGTGTTAGCACAGGGTGTCAAAAGTAATCTTAAAAAGGTTGCCCTCCAAAATCCAATTTGGATTTTTTTTTTTTTTTAAAGACTGGTAAAACTAGCCACTGTACAAAAACTGACTTTACTGTACCATGACGTTTTTAAAGGAAATTAACACATTTGTGTGTGTGTTTGTCACTTTTGTTGTAGGTTCATGCCATCCCACTTCGATCTTCCTGGGTCATGACTTGTGCATATGCACCTTCAGGAAATTACGTGGCCTGTGGTGGCTTAGACAACATCTGTTCCATCTACAACCTCAAAACGCGTGAGGGGAATGTACGTGTGAGCCGTGAGCTCGCTGGACATACAGGTATATGATCTACTCCGCTAGTTACTTTTCTACTGCTACTTATATATTTGACATGAAATTCCATATTAATAACTCCCATTGATTATTTTTTATTTTCATTTTTTTTGAATATCAGGATACCTGTCCTGTTGTCGCTTTCTTGATGACAACCAGATTGTTACAAGCTCTGGAGATACCACTTGGTAGGTAAACAGATGGCCCATGTCAACCTTGAGTTATTATATGGTATTATATATTATGATATAATATATGAGTCAAAATTTGGGGGTAAACCAAAGATGTTGGAGAAATGGCAAACTGGTATCCTAATCTTGTATTTCACTTCATAGTGCACTTTGGGACATTGAGACTGGCCAGCAGACAACCACATTTGCTGGACACACAGGTGATGTCATGAGCCTGTCATTGGCCCCTGACTCCCGGTTATTCGTCTCAGGCGCTTGTGATGCCTCTGCTAAACTCTGGGATGTTCGAGAGGGCATGTGCAGACAAACATTTACGGGCCATGAGTCTGACATCAATGCCATCTGCGTAAGTTGTTTTTTAGTTGAAATTGTACTTTGGGACATGTTTGTGTTTTAAATAACTATTTTATATAGGTGTTCTTCTTGTTTTTGTGTCTGATGTGCGTTAACGATTTCTCTTTTGTAATTTTCAGTTCTTCCCTAATGGCAATGCCTTTGCCACGGGCTCCGATGATGCCACCTGCAGGCTGTTTGATCTGCGTGCTGACCAGGAATTAATGATCTACTCTCATGACAATATCATCTGTGGCATCACCTCTGTTGCATTCTCAAAGAGTGGCCGTCTTCTTCTGGCGGGATATGATGACTTCAACTGTAACGTGTGGGACACACTAAAAGCCGACCGTGCTGGTAAGTAGTTGAAGCAGGATCTCCAATAGATGTCCAATTTTTGCAACATGAAGGAACGCATTACAAAAGTGCCTGGGGTTGATAATTGGACAAAGTGATCAAATGTACTTGCTTGCTGTCTTGATTTTTAGTCTTTTAGACTAAATTACAATTGTTTATCTTGTCTAGGTGTGTTGGCTGGACATGACAACCGTGTTAGCTGCCTGGGAGTTACTGATGATGGCATGGCAGTTGCAACGGGATCCTGGGACAGTTTTCTGAAGATCTGGAATTGAAGCCTGAAGGTTCTTTTTTTAGTTATTATTATTATTATTATTATTATTATATTATTATTATTATTATTATTACTACTACTACTGTTTCACATGTTCTTACATGTGTACCTAAGGTTATTCTATTCCTGGTAAAGAAATAGTTCTAAACCTGTAGTTGCATGTTGTTGAAGCCTAATCTTTTGCATTGCTGGAGTGGATGCTAATGGGATCTTGCTCTAATTTTGTCCCTTACAGGTTTAAGAGTGTTGTGGATTCAATAAAATGTCTTTTTTCTTAGTGTATTGCTGGGCTGCATATTTGAGACATGTGTAACATTGAATGAATTTTGGAATTCTCTTTTTGACTTTGTTTTGACAAACATTCTTGCTACTACATTTTCAGCAACTTTGAATGTTGCTTACAAACCGTAAGGGACAATTCCTGTAAATACTGTATGTAGGTTTAATATCATTTCATTTTTCATTAGACTAAATTTCTTTCACCAAAAAATAGATGTCTTCATTTTGGTAGGCTCCTCCAAAAGGCCAACAAAAAAACAAATAGCTTTGTATCTGCAGGTTGCAGAAGCACCTGCATTCTGATGCCGGTCTGTGTCATTAAGTCTTAAATTCCATTTCACAGAAGTTTAAATTGACTAACTGTAGATCAAGTTGGATAAGGTAAATTTCTAAATTGCATTTCTTTGTTTCCCAGATGTTCTTTTTACTCCAAAGTTGACTGGAAGACCATTACAACTTCAGAATGTTCACAGCATTTTCAACACTGTTTTAAACTGACTTGGACACCACAAAAATGAAGGGAAGCCAATTCCTTTCCTACACAAAGAAGAGCACAATTGTTTATCACCTAGTTAAGAAAGGATCTCCTGTGGTATCGAATCAGAAACTTGTGCATTCCTTCTTGGACCATTTAATGTTACCTTGAAAGAGAAAACAACACTATCATCCCATGCAAATGTGTGCGTCTTGAAAGCAAATGTTGGAGTGTAATTGTACAAATTATTTAACTTTTTTCCTTTTTCTTTTTTTAAAGAATTCTATTCTGATGTGTTTTTTTTTCTTGAAGGCTTTCCTTTTGTCATTTTTCTTTTGTGGTTTTAGAGATGTTTGAATTACAGCTTGTCTTTCTAATCCAGTTAAATCATAAGACAGATGAGAAAAAACATGCAGCAAGAAATGCTAGTAAAAGCTTGGATCATATTACACGAGCAGCTTTCAAAATGTCCATTATGCATTTATATACTAGCTGTTATTGTTTTATCACAGCCTTTTGCACATGAAGAAGCTTGGCCTCTCAACTAATACTATGTTAACTAACCAAGCACATGCTATAAGTTATTAATGCTCATTCCAGTACAAAAGGAGTTATTACGAGTAACTTATCCAGTTCACCCCCTCAATTCTTGTACATGCCTTTGACTTTGGGTGGGAAAGGGTGGGATTCTGAGGTAGGTGCTGAGATAATTGGGGCATGGCTGAATTTTATCATATGGATGGGGGTTTGTGTTTTAGTATTCACTTTGAGTGAAACACGTCACCTGACTAAATAGACACTTCCTTTGCTTGGGACTGCAGTTGCAACTCTGAATGAAATGTACAAATCAATGTCTGAAAATAATGGTCTGATGTTTTGAGTTAAGACATTTAATTTTGTCTGCCATGAGTTAATTTAGATGTGCATGCTGTAGACTTGCTTTCAATGGTGCAAAAATCCTAATTTTCTTTGTTTCTGAAAAGGAGAGTAACCTATTGATTGAAACCTAGAAGCCAAATTTGTGTTGGCTCAAATTCTGCATAAACGTGTACTAATACTGGTATTGCTATGCACCAGAGTGAGCAAGAATGGAGAGACTTAATATTGATTGCATACTCAGTGTAAATGATGCTTACCAGTTCTATTGATGCCAATTTTTGTAATAATTATAACAATCATTGTGAGAATTCAGTCCTTGTTTCTCCTTCAAATCTTCACACTCGATGGAACAAAAACACCCTCACCTACTGTCCATACTTTAACTTTTGTACATTTTTTTTTTTCTGGTCTTAAATTGAAAATCGGAGCATCTGAATGACAACATTTCACTGTATACAGGAGCACTTTTGTTAAAGTTGTGACATATTTTCACTTTTCTTTTATCTGCAATGATGTACAATAAATGTGATGTATTTCTTGTGTGGCCACAAGTGAAAATGCAATTCAACTGAGATGGATTCTTTTTTCTCTTTCCATTGATATTATAGAGCTCTGCACCCTTATGTACCTTTACACTTTTTGTATTTCATTTGTCTGTTGGTGTTACACGGTGAGCTGGATGCAAGATAGATACTGTACTAAATTGTACTGTTATTGATTGAAAAAAAAAGTAATAAAACGCTGTTTGAGATCTCTTTTTGTTGAGTTAAATCTAAAGGCAGCATTGGATGTTGTATACATGTCATTCAGATTTAACATTCCTCTGCTTTCTGACAGGTAACTTGTAGTTGTATGAGATAGCTTTTTCACTATTGTTCAGGGAGGGCAAGAATTAAAGCGAGAGAACCAACGTAAGACCAAATTCAAAAGCGAAAAACAACCAGTTGATTGTAGGTATGCAATTAAGTTTTACTTATTTTAGATTCTGAGACCTGTGGGTTGGCTTCCTTAGTTTTTAAGACAAACAAATCCAGCCAATAGATTTTGGCCTGCTCTATCTAGAACAAAATCTAGCGAACGTCACATTGGAATACAGTAGCTACAATTTTGTGAGTGTAATGAATTTGGGTGTTGCCCTCTGCTTTTGCCTTGTAGCGTCTTTTGTATTTTTACCGCAATATAGGCCTACTGTACTTTTACAAGGTGTCTCTCATTGTTGACAAACCAGCACTACAAAATACTGTAGTTTTGGATTACATAAATCTGTTTCTAAATCAAAACTTAATCATGTAGGTTAACTATTTCATATTAACTGTATTATACTGTCTGTTATATACAAGATTTTATTTTTATGTAAAAGGAAAAAAAAAGGCATACAAGTAAACAACAGTTGTTGGATGACTTGGAAATAATTATAATGCCAAATGACTTGATATTATCCTCTTTATAAACATGTTAATTAACATCTAACGTCTACTTAGCACAGACTTGAAATTCAATATAATCTTTGACGACACAAATTTGCTAGTCTCCTCAACATATCACAACTGCATGTTGGCAACAAACCGTTGACACTGAATGTCAAAGTCAAAATGTTTTAAGATGTAGCTGATGTCAACACTGTTACACATCACACTGTTCGTGTTTGAGATCATAATGACGTTAACCCATGGCGCAGATTCAACGATGCAATGAATGTTTACATGTATGTGCCCCTAAAAACACGCATTGTGATGCGTCGAGATGTATGGAGCGGTTATCAATGTTGAAAATAAGACAATAAAACAGAAATAACGTTTCAATTTAAGGTAAATCCTTGTGGTCAAATACATTTATTGAGACATTTTGCGACAATGTGGAATGTAGGCTCAACTTTATAGATCTTCCATTCAAAGTTTGTACGACTTATACGTCAACTGTCCCCATCGCTGCCATAGACATATGGATACAGTCTATGATCTCTGTCAACCAACACAACCTAGCTAACTAGTACTTAACGAAGCTGCTACTGTGTAGTCAGGCGTTATTATGGAACCCACGCATCTTCTAGGAAAGGCCTGCCCTTCAATAGCACTCACACACTACTATTGGCCAGGCGTCTATGCCAACCCAAGGTAACGTAACCCAGTTTGTTCAGGTCCTAGCCCAAGACCAATCGGCTATCCTAACTTTCACTCGAGGTTAATGCCTAACCACAACCAATCAATCTATGTCGTACGGCGGGCCTTTCCTACAAGTTACACAGTATCCAAAATAACCGCGTCATAGCTATAGTGGATGTTGTTGTCAGTACACGATCCGTTCTGCCTGCACGATCCGTCCTGCGCATGCGCAAGATGATAATCCTGATGTCTGAAGATTACGACACTGCGCGAGCTGTTCCACAGTAGCGGTCTGCCATCTGCTAAATTATGACTTTACAGTAAAAATAAAGACAACTATTGAGTGATTGTATTTTAAATGAGCACAAGTAACGTAGAACTGACGTAACAGCTGTTAGATATTTTACCTGTTATTTTCAAACGGGTCTTTTACATGCTGTCTCAGCTAGTGGTTAGCCAAATTAGCTGTTAGCTAAACTATCGTTAACTTTCCGGTGGAGGCAGACTGCTACTGTGGTCCAAACTTTCTTTTACTTTCTATGGGAACAGATTGTGCAGTGTCGTAAACATTTGTACATCATCTGTAAATGCCCGATCGAGCAGGCAGAACGGATTGTGTACAAAACAGTTGTCACTCCCCGATGCAGATTTGAGTCGCGCATGCTCACATTTAAACGGTTTACGGCATGACATGTCATACCCGATGAGAGTTGAGTGTCCTTTTCCGATGGAAATCGAGTGCAGATTTGAGTTGCGCATCCTCAGATTGAAATGTTTTACGGCATAACATTTTATACTGAAATTTGGGAAATCCATGAAATAATAAACTTTTCTCATTACAAACAATAAAAAATAAAAAAGACAATGGGAATCATTTTAGAAACGTAGCTATCTATGATTATTTGATTGCTAATGTTAGCTCAAAACGCCATTCAAGTGATTGCCTTTGTTGTGTTTGATTGCTAGTTTGTAGCTAAGTAAGCAGTAATTTCAAAACGTTCAAAAACTCGACTTACATCGAGGAGTGACTATCATTCTCCCCAAAATAAGTCAAGTGCAGATTTGAGTCGCGCATGCGTCACTTTGCAACGAGTGAAGCTGTGAATTGCGCATGCGTCACTTTGCGACAAGTAGCATACAAGATGCTAACAAAATACTTTTGTAATGTCAATACAGTAAAAATGGACCAACAGTCTACATGACTGCTGGCTTAGCTACAAGCTAACACAACAAAGGTTGTCAGTTGAATGGCGTTTTGAGCTGACGTTAGCAATCAAACAATCATAGATAGCTAAAACGTTTTTGAACTGTTTCCCATCTTCTGGTATTGTTTGTAATGAGAAAACGTTATTATTTCACAAATTTCAGTATGAAATGTTATGTATGCCGTAAACCGTTAAAATCTGAGCACGCGCGACTCATATCTGCATTCAACTCACATCGGGGAGTTACACTCATCCATGGACAGTTGCTCTTGCTCTCATCGGCTATGACACGTCATGCCGTAAACCGTTTAAATCTGAGCATGCGCGACTCAAATCTGCACTCGACTTACATCGGGGAGTGACAGACGTACTCGACCTGGCCTACCATACTTTTTTTTACGGGGTAGGAGCTAAATAAAATTGATTATCAACGATACATCTAATCGAGTTGAATTACGTCCTGTACAAATAATCTCACTATAGTAGCAGTGTTGGTTTTACAACGTTTTACTGATGAATGATTTAGTCACTGCTTATATTAACGACACACTCAAGAGACATTAACCTCCATGAAATGAAACCGTCCAATCCAATGACGTACTTCCTTTTTCGCTTAGATAAAAAACCATTTTGCTAGGCCGTACATGGTGGTTTCACATTGCGCCTCGTGGAAAAAAAACTATTGCTTTCTGTGCGTTTGAGACGAGACGAGCCTTTTTGTGCGGGTGGATAACTTTTCAGGCTACGGAAGTCATTTGTTGGATTACGTTAGGTAACGTTACGCATTTTTCATTAGCGCGGCACATCGGTCGTCGTCCATTGTTGACGACGCAGATCCCCGTCTCGAACAAAGGAACAGGAGGCCGATGTTCGCTTGTTGGCGCGGTCGGAACGCGGTATTTATTAAATAATTGAAAATTAAAACCACCCCAACGCCTGTTTTGTGGTATACTATTTTAACTTGAGACGTCTTTTTCTCAACTCTCACGTTAGTCTTACTATTTGCTATTGTGGTCCACTAGCGAGCTAACTGCTAGCTTTAGCATTGTTTTGATATAGCAAGAAGTTTTATTTTGGGGGCAAAATGGCTGAAGTATACATTCGAGTAGCAGAGGAGGAAAATGAAGAACCCATGGAGATACCTTCCGAGGACGACGGCACTGTGCTGCTTTCAACCGTGGCAGCTCAGTTTCCAGGGGCGTGTGGCCTACGCTTTAGGAGCCTTGTTTCTCAGTGTATGCGAGGAGTGCGTCTTGTGGAAGGGATCCTACACGCGCCAGAAAACGGATGGGGAAATGTCGTGTATGTGGTGAACTATCCAAAAGGTAGATATGAGCACATTACATACAATTTTATTTTTAACGTTACATAACCCTTAAACCGAACAGGTGTCGAAGGGTATTTATAATTCATGATGTAGCTTCAGCACACTGAAATACAATACAAGACAATAGCGTGACCTGCGATTTGTCCACGCCCCAGAAGTGTGCTCCGAGTCACTAGCTCCATTCACTGAAATAACCAAAACAAAAGTTGCCAATTCAAATAGATAGAACTACAGCTTCAAATATAACTAAAGTTGAATTGACACTAAAAAAACGTTGTTTTACAAAAACTTTGACTTAAAAAAAATAAAAGTATCGTTGAATGATTTGGTGTTTTGGTATGTTACGCTAGGTTAAACTGCATAAACATTCAAATTCAATTATGAGATGCTTGTTAAACCCCATTTGCTACTAATTGGTTGCACAACATACAACCATAATTGCAAAAAAAGTGAACATTGGGAAACAATGGAAATATTGTGTGTAGTTTGTTTATAGAAAGTGAATTTAGTTTTGCTGTGCAGTTATTTGCAGTCTGCAGAGAGAGCAGTGATGGCAGCCAAAAGTCTTACCTCCTAGCTGTAAGGTTAAAATACAATGAATTCCTCTGTTTACATTTTAGACAACAAGAGGAAGATGGAGGAAATTGACGCCTCCTCTGCAGTGAAAATGAAGAGAGGGGACATGAAGACATCTGACCTGATCGTATTGGGTCTTCCTTGGAAAACATCTGAGCAGGACCTGAAAGACTACTTTAGCACATTTGGAGAAGTCATCATGGTTCAGGTATAATATTAGACACTGTAATTTAACACACGTTGCTTTGGGTTGTATGTGGTGACAATTGATCTTCATTCATTGTCTTTCTTTAAGGTGAAACGAGATGCTAAGACTGGAAACTCCAAAGGATTTGGCTTTGTGAGGTTCACAGAGTATGAGGCTCAAGAAAAAGTTGTCTCCCAGCGTCATATGATTGACGGGAGATGGTGTGACTGCAAGCTTCCTAACTCAAAGGTGAGTCTGATATCAATGGTGATACCCATATGTTATGGCAATACCCTTAACTAATACTATAATCTGTAGTTCCCTTTTTGTTTACAGCAAGGTCCAGATGAGCCGATGAGGAGCCGGAAAGTGTTTGTTGGTCGTTGCACAGAAGACATGACCACTGAAGACCTACGGCAGTTCTTTATGCAGTATGGAGAAGTTACAGATGTCTTCATCCCCAAGCCATTCCGTGCTTTTGCCTTTGTTACATTTGCAGATGATCAGGTATACTGTTAAATGTGTAGAAACAACTTAATGTTGTACTGGTACTATTTCCCTAACTCATCTTATTTTATTTTCTCTCACAGGTTGCCCAGTCTCTCTGTGGAGAAGACCTAATAATCAAAGGTGTCAGTGTTCACATCTCAAATGCTGAACCCAAACATGGCAGTAGGCAGTTTGATCGTACAACACGATTTGGGAATGGTTTTGGAGCTCAGGCGTTTGGTAGCAGCCGTAGTGGGTTAGGGAGCAGCACTAACAGTAGTCTGGCTAATTTTGGTTCCTTTAGTCTGAACCCTGCTATGATGGCTGCTGCTCAGGCTGCTCTGCAGAGTAGTTGGGGGATGATGGGTATGCTGGCTAGCCAGCAGCAGACATCCACCTCAGGCAGTGCTTCCAGTGGAACAAGCTCTAGTAGGGACCAGAGTCAGTCTTTTGGTACAGGCAACAGCAACTACGGCACCAGCTCAGCCAGCCTCGGCTGGGGAACAGGGTCAAACTCTACAACCAGCGGTAGTGGGTTTAGCACAGGTTTTGGGTCCAGTATGGAGTCAAAGTCATCTGGGTGGGGTATGTAAGTTAAGTGTTTGTATGGTAAGTATCGTGACAAAGATGAGTCTTTTCCAAATTTATTTCTGGTGTTGATGCGTATCTGAACACTTTCGTGGGAGATGTTTTGTACATTTGGAAAAAATGCTTAAAGATTTAATTTAGAAAGTGAAGTAAATTGTTTACCAGGATGTCTGACTAAAGTGCTATTTTTGATGTCTCATTTGTTAGTGTCCATTTCAACTGGATTCTCTAATGCATGTATTGTGAAATGTGATAACCATTTTGAAAGTGCATGAATGTCTTGGTTCACCATTATCCGGCTTTGTCATCGACTTAAACGGCAATCTTGCATTGGAAAGAATCTGGTTGAAACCTAAATGTTTTAAGTGAAACTTTATTTGCAGTAAAGTTCTGTGGAACAGCCTTCATTGAAATCTCTTCTGCAGTTCACCTCTCTTCAATTTTCCTGTGAGGAAGCTCCTCTTTGGCAGCATTCTTGGGGTGATATCGGTATCATTGTCCCTCTTCCCACCTGTAAATGCAATGCCATCAAAGAACGGCTTCACTCCGCATGTTCTAAGAGACGGTGGGTGTTTTCACTTTTATCCACTTTTAAATGGAAAGAACTGCGCAACTGACATTTTAAGAACTGATGAGTGCGATTGAGGATGGCTTGTGGCGAAGAGTGAAGCGATGAGTGAGCGAACGGAGAGACGCGTGAAACGGACTGGTTGTGCAGTGAAAGAGCCCAATTTGACTGCTTTTTGAATGTGTGAGTGGAAGCTGCAGATGCTACGAGCGCCTCCCCTAACATGGACTTTCTTTAATTAGTACTTCAAGATTTTTTTTTTTTTAAATCTTTGCAAGTTTTTCCTTACTCTTTAAGTATGTTCAAGTGCAGAAATATCAAAATGTAGTGGAATGTTGTGATGAATTTGTATTGCTTATATTATCTGATTTGAATGGTGTGTGTGCTTTCATGTTATTGAACTGATCTGTACGTGTGTACTTGATGTGGATGACACCTGCTGAAGACTCTGGGGGACGTGAGTGATAGTGTGAGAACGTGGAGTGGTGTGTCCAATGATTCCCAGTAGCTCTTGTGGTGTTTAAAACCTGTCAAATGAAGGGAGTTCTAATAAAGTTCATTTGAATAGATGATTAGTTGATATTGCTTGGGTCAGTTTGTCAAATAAAAAATCTAATTCGATTCACATATCTAGGGACCTTGGGCTCTGCTGGTCGAGGTCTCCGTTTGAACCCTGACTGAGGTCTGTTCTGAAGGACGAAGACGGAAGTTCCAACACTTTGAGTGTGTGGCATTCTCAGACATGACATGGGGTAGTACCTGTCTTTTTGCTGCTTTTGATGGCTTGTCAGTGAATTATCCTTTATTCTCCACAGCTACTTTTAAAGGGGGGTATTTTAACCTTCAATCTGGCATCACCTCTACAAACTGTATTTTGTCCCTTTTCTATCTTAAGAAATAAGAATACTAATGGCATGTTGAGTTTAGAAGGATTTTTAGAAGGCCTGTTTCACTAAGTGGCCACTTCATTAGGTACACCACCGGGAAGTGTAAAATTTGACTCTAAGGTCATAGGTGTTGTACTGGACTAAATTTGAGCTGTTTCATATATACATGAGGGGGCACAATATTAGAATCACCACTAACAAAGCAACAGTCCAAGTTTATGGAAGTATTAATTAGGCTGGTGTATTGCATAGTACTGGATTATGCAGGTGTACCTAAAAGTGGTCACTCAGTGTACATTGTTTGCCTGGCAGTCGTAACAGTACCTTCATGGTTTCTAAAATTGAAAACTGCATATTTAGATAACTTAGTTTGGAGAAACAGCAGGTAGTCATCATTTTGACAGTCTTCTCTTGACTCAGTTCATACATAATCTTTTTATGTCAAACAGTGCTAAATGCTCACTTGACATTGCATCAGCAGGTCCCAGGACAGATAACTGTCTGCTGTGGAATACTAATTTCCCATAAAATGACTGGCACATTTCATTACAAATAACTGTTCATGTATTGGTCAGCCTTCATATTTATTTTAATGTTGGGCACAAGTGAGACACTACAGGCCTGCCTTTGTCTTGTCCTTATTCTCTGCTCTCTCCTCAGTGTCTCTGCTCTTCCTCTTCCCAGCATTCTTCTTTTTCAAATCCCTCTGCTCCTGGTTCAGTTCTTCACTTTTATTTTGTATGTAGATGGACTGAAATAAATAAAGGCAAATTAAACATTTAAGTTTGTCTGCTGTAGAATATATACCCCTTCATAGTTCCAGTATACTGCACTATTAGGATGAAATGTTTGAGTGGTATAACTACATGTATTTGATTTAGTCTAGTTACTCAACATAATTAAGTGGTGTATAATTTCTGACAGACTGGAAATCACTTACCAACGCAGTGCTGCGACGAGCTACAAGCTTTACATCTTCCGAAGACACTGTGCTTCTTTTAGCATGCCTGAAGTCCAAGTTGAAGTAATAAATTGGATGTATTATGAAAAAAAATTATACTAGTCAAGTTCTATTTTATAAATGAAAGGCAGTACAGGGCTAACTCATCCGTTAATATGCTCACAAGAAAAGATTCTTACCTTGCAAAGGCCTCCAAGTCTTTTGCAAATATATCTGGGGAAAAAGTGAGGATGTGTTTAAATTGACCTGTGGCAATACAATGAACATTGTTAGTGATATTTTGTCCACGTATGTTGCTTGTGAAACAACAAACGTCGAGCTAGAAAACATGTTGCAATGGCAAGTTTTGGATTGTGCAACAAGGCAGGCCTGCTTGCTTCCTTCTGGGAATACTAGATTTACAAGGAATATGTTCACGGTGTTTACTATCTAACTGGGATGTTTTAGGAATGATTGGTGGGATTGCTGTGGACGAAGCAGTGCGGCTATACACAAGCAAATTAAGTTTAACAGTGTATCCAGCAAGTTTAAATCGGCCACGTTACTGGATTTTGATAACAGTTAACTTCATTTTTGGTGTGGTGTTTGCAGGGTGCAAATGTTCCACCATAACAAGTTCCTTCCCAAGACCAATAAGTAAAGCATCTACGTCTGGAACTTAGACAAGACAATTGTGATAGGTTTAAAAAAAAATGTAAACAACCCAAACTGTTTCTTTTTTCTCCAATTGCAGAATATGTATGTGGAGTAGCCAGACCTCACGCCACAGCGCTGTGTAGCGGTAAAATGGGTCATTAGGGCATTCTGGGTTAAAACGTACCAAGCTGTATGCTGGTGGAGAACATGTAACAATTCTGTTACCAATTATAAAAAAATAAAACACTGCATGCACTACAATATAATCCATTTCAATGTAACAAGCCTATAAATTATCAGCTTTAAAAGGTATTACATATTTCCAATGGTGGAATTAAGTACTTGTACTTTACTTGAGTAATTCCATTTTATGGTACTTTATAAGGGTCTGCAAAAAGAAATCTATTCACATTCATATTGCGATTCAAGCTCTACAGATTAAAAATTGATTCATTTTTTTGTCCGTTTTGTAATGCCATTTTTACTAGCACAGGAGAAAAGCAATTATATTTACATACTGTGAATCTTTCTTTAAATGGAGTCGTTTTGGAATCTAATCGCGAGCCTAAAAATTGATATTCACGACATTTTCGGAATTATGCATCCCTACTACTTTTATTTCACCACTGTCAGAGGGAAATGTACTTTTTACTGCAATACAATTTATTTGATCTAGTGATTAGTTTATTAGAATTAAACAAAATGTATGATGTATTGGTATAGATTACTGTAATCAGATCCACCTTTGCCAGATGCAACATTAAAGTGATGCTTACACATTAATGAATTACCAACTATAATCCAATCTTAATTACATTATTCTGAAATGGGTTATTCGGCATAGTGAGTTTACTTTTGGTACTTTAAGTACAAAGCTAATATTGAATTGTACAAAATGTACCCAATAATCTTGTATCTTAGATTCAGGTGACTGGGTTGGCTGTAATGATGTGAGAGTAAAATTTGGATATTTTAGCATACGTTGCACCTATAGAGATCTAAAATCCCTATGGTTCAGTTGGACAGAGAACACTCAACTGAACACAAAAATGACATATCTATCCAAACAGAAAACTAGATGTGATTCATAAATTGAAGCGGTACACTTGACTTAATGCCTAATGAGTTTGACCATTGGGTGTGTACTGCGCATGTCTCTGCTGGACTAACGTTGGTTGCGACACCCACCACACTGTCTGAAAGCTGTCTCGGCTATCGCTGCTAGGACTTGTCGACTGAACTCTCTCCGGTGGACCTCTCCCATCCTCTGACACAGGCGTCCCACGGTATAATGGACTGCTGCCTTTAACCTCTGAAATGCACAACATTAAAATCAGATTACAAGAAATCTATATGTATTAACATACATTTGTTTACCTGTCCGTTGCTCATTGAAGGAATGTAACGAAGTACCTTTACTCCAGTACTGTACTTATAAAATACTTGTCCTTCCTTTTCATGCTACTTTCTACTTCTACTCCACTACATTTCAGAGACATGTTTTACTCTACTTACATTAATCTGACAGTTTACTAAATTACTTTACAGTTTAAAATGTTTGCATGTAAAACACGTTTATAAAATACGATGCTTTTGTTAAAAACTAAACTACGGAACACTATATAGCCTACCACACTATTAACGTTACAGATGAACCGATTAGACAACAAACTGATTTCCAGTTACTAAAATGTGAGGATTTGTCTGCATTTACTTGGAATACTTTAAGTATGCCTACATTTTCCAGATAACACTTACATATTTTTACTTAAAAACATTTTCAATGCAGGGCTTCTACTTGGAATAAATTACTTTGACAGTGTGGCATTAAAGGATCTGAATACATCTTCCACCAATGCTGTTGCTGTAGCTAGGTGCCTAACGTTAAATCACAGGCAAACGGAAATGTAGCTGGCTTGCTAATAGTTATTAGCAGCACACATTAAGATAACGTTCTTACCAGTTGCGTCTCGTCTTTATCAACTGACATCTTCTTGCGGAGAAACTTTGGACCACAATGGCATAAATTAAGTAACAACGTTGAAAAAAAAATCGCACTAAGGTGTGAGAAATATAATTATGTCAAGTTGTTAGCTTGACGGTAAAACTAGAAAACAAAAACTCGCGGCACAAACTCAGCAAAAGACCAACAACTCCGGAGTTTAAGTGCATGTTTAATATACAGTACCCCCTTGTGCTCCGGAGGAAGTACTGCAATGTTTAACCCTTGGGTTGTCTTCCCGTCAAAATTGAAAATCACCACTTTTGTTGAGGCTTTTTTTTTATCAATGTTTTTAACTTTTTCTTACGTTTTATCAACACTTTTTGACTTTTGGCTTTTTTACAATGTTTGTCACTTTTTTGATGTTTTCAACACTACATAACACTATCTTATTAACTAGTTTTACAGTTATTTTGGCATTTATGGTTAATAAACCTCATTTATAGGAAATTATACCTAATGTTTGAGTAAGAAAAACAGAAATTAGGAATTATTTAGACTAAAATTAAAGGAATGTATGTTGATGGATAATTACAGACTGGAATATGTCAACTTTTACTCAATACTATTTCGAAATCACTTAATTTTTTTTTCAATGCTATTAGATAGATAGATAGATAGATAGATAGATAGATAGATAGATAGATACTTCATTCATCCAGAAGGAAACTTTAGTTGAATTGAATAAGACACCCCAAAATTAATGAAAGTAGAGATTTGTACTTGCCAAAGAGGGTTGTGTGGAGTCAATCATGTCATTTTGTGTAATTACAATTGGGTAGTTAAAAATAACATTGATATGGGTCAATTTGACCTGAGGACAACATCATGTTTAAGCATTTAATCAGACCACTCAAATGACATGCTATTTATAAAGCATATAACACAATAGGTTTTTTTTAGGGTTGAAACCGAAAAGCGGTAGAACACTTCTATATTTGTCTGTTTTAGTTATTATTATTTATAATATTTGTTGTCTGCTGCTCCGGCTGAAATTGCCGTGAGCTGGAATGAGACTGAGGAAACATGAGGAACATGAGGAAAACATGAAACTTGGAGGAATACCTGCAAATGGTGTGCATGTGCTTCTAAAGAAATATGAACCCAATCGGCCACATGGTGGCGCTGTAATTAGGGCTTCAAAATGCTAACTTTGAAAAGCTAACTTTGAATGAGCCAAGTCTCATTCAAATTGGCCACTAGAGGGCGCTTTAAATGCGCAATAACTGGACGTGGAATGACGCAAATCAAGGTTTGAGCTTGGATTCGCAGCTTGCAGCTTTATCAGCAATTGTCTGTGTGTTGGTCATCTGCTATTCTCAAATTGCCGTGAGCTGGACTGAGCTACATATCACACTGAATTGAATTTTTTTTTTTGACAAATCCGTTGTACGCATTTTAAACAAAGTGCACTGTTCGTCCAATCATTACAAAGATTGCAGTATATGTTTTATAACGACGTTGGACCACATGTGTGAAATTACTTTGAAGTCGCTAATGAGAAAAAAGGATTGAACCTGCGAATCGCTGCTATATTTATTTTCCTTTTTTTGTAATACATTTAGAAATTACAAGCAGTGAGAAACAATACAATGAGGCTAGGAACGCATCCCAGGACAAGCAAATAAGACATTTCAGTTCATTCAATACTGTGAATGCATTTCTCTGAAGTCTGACATGGTTTTAAAAAGATCACAGAGTCCTTTTATAAACTTGCTTGCAGACTTGATTCTCACAAGTGAGTTCCTGAGGAGAGAAAACATAAAGTTGTAAAATTTTCCAACAAACAATGCTAAAAGTGAGCATGTGACTGAAGGAACTGTATCAGTTTTTAGGGGAGAGCAAAATGTTCATATGTATATATAACTAATTAACATTATTCCTCTATGAAGCCTATGAGTCCACAAAATAGTATGAATCAGCATATGACTAAGTGTTGATTACAAACACTAACTGGATAAATAAATAAAACTAATAAAAACTGTAGTCATACCAGATGAAGCTCGTCTCCCTGAATCCAGTGAGTCCACCCTCGGTTCTTCTTTTCTCCTTTCTGAACACACACCAGCTTATCATTTTCCCAGTTCACCACCGTCTGATAGAGAACAAAAAATGAAATACAAACAAAGCAAACTAAATAGGCAATAAATATGGTTGTTTACAGTAGCCTACAGCCACAGAAAAGTCATTTGCTTGCTTTTATTTTCTTATATTGTGTGGTAGTAATCACATTTTACTAACGCGATTACCTGGCATGACCTGTTGTCCATCCCTTTAGTCACTTCTGTGACCTCTTCTCCAATTCTGAATGAACACTCGTAATTTCTGAAAGTGGTGAATGTCCTGATTGTGAAACAATCTCCATCTTGCTTAATCACTTTCTGAGGCTTCAACATCGAGGCAATCTTGCGCGTTGCAAAATCAATGCCTGAGTGTAAAAATGAGAATAATTTGTTAACTTCACCCTGATATCGCATCCATCATGTTCTGATCAGAAAATACATGAACTACATGAATTACTTGTTCAGCACACTTATAGAAAGACAGACAGGCGAGCAGGCAGACAGACAGACAGACAGACAGGCAGACAGACAGGCAGGCAGACAGACAGACAGACAAACAGACAGACAGGCAGACAGGCAGACAGACAGACAGACAGACAGCGACAGACAGGCAGACAGACAGACACAGGACAGAGACAGACAGACAGACAGGCAGACAGACAGGCAGACAGACAGACAGACAGACAGACAGCAGCAGACAGACAGACAGACAGGCAGACAGACAGACAGGCAGACAGGCAGACTACAGGCAGACAGACAAACAGACACTTTACTGTCCTTTTCTTAGTAAATTTGTTGTCACAGTCCAAATAAAGTCTTTCCCATCTAATTTACATACATAATGCTGAGAACAATTTTTCATTTACAAGAGATAAATACTCAGTCAACTATAGGCCTACATAAGGGTTTGCATATTATAATGTAACATTCTTTGAAAGACCAAGTTCAAATATCAGTGTGTATAAAGAAACGGTGACACTTACCAAGTGAGACCATGTATCCTTCAAAATTGACATTGCTGACAATGTCCCATGTCCCGCTGTAGTTGACAGGCATCTTTAGATGTTTGTGTGACTCTCAGGAAGACTCAGCGGTACAAGTATCAGGAATTAACAGGTTTAAAGTTAATGGGTGGGATGTTTCATTGTGTGTCAATATGGGGCAGGGGTTATATGTGGCCGGCTGCAGCTATTTTGGACACAAGTGAAGCACTGGAGGGCGGAAACAGCACTTTTTACACATAATCTAAGGAAACTATTCTGTTCCTGTTAAGCATGCGCCTTTGGACAGGGCATTATTCTTAAATCTTATGAGTACAATGTATATTTAACACTTTAATACAGACAGTCAAAGACATAAAGATAATCTTTCATCTTAAATGTACAGTATGTGAAGATGTTTGGCTTTCAGTGAATGTAATGCAGCAGAAGTCTTTGTACATGTGCAGCATGAAATACAATCCTTTGGAGCTGAGGCAGTTTTTCAGCTGAACACATCCCACCATCAGGAGTAGCGTTACAGTCTAATCTTCCTGAGTGTGTGACACCCATGTTTCTCTACATGCTAATCTTCATGGCGTATCATAGCAGCAGATGGATACCGAGGAATCAGAGGCTAAAATTGTAAGTGCTGTTTTCATAAGTCATGATAATTCAGTTTTGATCGGATGTCTGTTGATGTAAACATTCTCATTGCAATGAGTTTTTTTCCTAATACTGTTTTATTCCATTTGAAGTCAAATAGTGAATGCAGTGTTCACAGCACTTGTCCTGGTCCCTCAGTTCTACATCATGGGAAGGTAACTAGGACACAGCAGGTGATGGCATTGAGACATGGAGCTCATGGATCATTTGTACAAGAGGGAATGTGGCATTGATCATGGCGTTTGTTTTGTTTAAAGGCCAAAATCCTCAAGATACTGCAAGCAGCCTCTCCTGAACAACCTGTCAGCCTCAATTGCCTTATCCTTCATAGCTTCAGGTAAATCCTATCGCATCTGATACATTTCAAAAACACATGCATTACATACCACAAGCAACAACAAAAAAAGGATTACTATTGACATAACTTCAACTCTTTCAATAGGGTTTTCAGTGATATTCACATTGATAGACCCAGTTCCTCAGAGCTTGTGGGCCTCCTTTCATGTATTTGGCCTGCTGACATGTGGACAAGGACTATGCACAACCATCCTGACTCTGACAGCAGCACCATGTGTAAGAAAAACAGTGAAGAGTTGTTAAGTACTACAGAGAAACTGCAGCATCAAATGATTCATGTGCTGCATGTATATTCACAGGCCAAAACCACCCCTGAACTGTACTACATTTCCCTGATTTTAACTGTTGCATCTATCTTAAGTACAGGTAAAGCACATTCTTATAAATTACATAAGGCAATTCATACACTGGATTTTCAGTTCAAAGAAAGAAATAACACATGCTTGTCTGTTCAGGTTTCTTCATGGTGAGAGGAGGACTCTGGTTGACTAACAGGAAGCTTGCGCCAGACCTGAGCAGAAACAATGAGCAGTGAAGCAGTCCAGCTCTCCCACGTCGACATCTGATACTCCACCTATTAAAATTTCATGTGGTTACTATGCCACTAGCAGCTGGTAACTTCAAACCTGGAATGTGACTTAATCCTTCTCACGTTTTAATGCTCACTTCAGAAAAACATCCCAAAGCAGGTGTTTGTCTCAGTTGTTTGCTGGTAGTGATATTTCATTGAAAAAGTAAGGCAACATTAAACAGATTGTAGGAAAATAAAATGCTTTATATTTCAATTTGTAACTTTCACACCTAATGAGACAAACTAAAAAATATATATAATTAAAATTAATGGTTATTGCTTATTTTCAGGTTCATAATAGTATTTTGAGGTTGTACCAAAATAGGTTTACATGATTTTATTTTAAAAAAAAACACCATATTTTTGTTGTAACGTACATTGCTGCAGATCCTCTTTTCACCCTGTGTGTTTGGGTCTTTGTTTAAGCTTCAGAGTGAGACATCTCACTTCTATACTATCTTTGTTGGGAGTCGCACATGTGCAGTGGCTAGGTAATGGTAACATCAGCTAGTGAACCGTTTTTCCTAATTTGGTCAATAGAAGGCAGGATTAGCCGGGAGACTTCTCCTAAACAAGGGTGCACTCATGGAATACCTGCACAACAGGAACATGTAAGTAGTTCTTTTGTAGATTATGGTGAACTAGTGTGTGTTGTAGCAGTGTTTTACCATTAAGAACGAGCTAGCATGCTACGTAGAAAGCTGTGCAGATTTTGACCAGCTCCCCCGGAGACTGAAGGCAGAGGACATTCAGAAACCTGTATCTAACTCAAAACAACACGGATCATTTGGGAAGTTTGTATGTGTGTAGAAGCACCAGAGACACAAAAATCACACCCCAAATCCCAGAAAAAGTGTTTTTTTCATAATATGGGCACTTTAAAGGAAATAATGTAATGTTACATCCCATGGTGCCATTGTGCTGCATCAAAGTGCTTACCTCACAGTGCATGAAAAATATATTTTGTATATGTAGTGTGTGTACATCACAAACACATGTTCAGTCTCGACTGCTGAAACCCAGTGGCTTTATTTCGTTAGAAGGCAGATAAATGAACCAACCAAGCTATTGATTGAAATGAACCTTCTCCTGTTTGGACTCAGTGTTTTAAAAAGCACAGGTATTCGATATTTTAAATAGAATGTGAATGAGTCAGGAATGTGATGTATTGTACCAAATATATTCAATTACCTGAAATCTTTTGATTATTCGCATATAAAGGAAACAATACAATCAAAAAGTATAGATTACACAGCAAACTGCATATCTGCAAATTTACAAAAACACCTGAGCTCATACAAGATAAACCACTTTCTGTTTGTAACAATTGGTTTTCTGTACGAGTTGTTTCAGACATCAGATGTGCATATACTGCTACACATACATACCTTGTGCTTGTAAATGTGGACATGCATACTTTATGCATTTGGCTAGATTTTCACTCATCTCACACATAATTAGGCTAAGATAAACTCTAAAAAGTCTGCATATGCTTTTCACACACACAGAAAAAGATTTTAATGAGGTTTAAACTTCCAATAAAAAAAAGAAGGAACATACCAGTTGTTTTAACCCATTAACTACAAATTGCAAATACTAAACATTCCGGCCACAAACCTGATAATGTGGCGTAATGTAAAAAATTGCAGCAGTAATGTTAATGTGATTTGTGGTTTTAAGTTAAAACTTGTAAACCCACTGGTCCTTAAGTGCTAGCTCATACTTTCTTTTCAACCAACCAGCTGTCAAAAAAACATTTTCTGATTGAAAGTAAGGAATGTAATTCCTACCCTAAAAGTGCATCATAGTCTATATACCAAACGAGTCTACCGTCAGCAGGCTTCACCCCGGTGACAGGCCACTTGCCTGGGTTGTCCTTCACTCGGCTCAGCTGGGTGATCAGTTCATGCTTGCCTTTTCCCATCACTAAAAGAGCAACCGTGCGAGCTCGGTTAATGGCACTGAAAGTAAGGCTCATGCGTTGGTGAGGCTTG
This sequence comes from Etheostoma spectabile, assembly GCF_008692095.1. NCBI lineage: Eukaryota > Metazoa > Chordata > Actinopteri > Perciformes > Percidae > Etheostoma > Etheostoma spectabile. The sequence goes on from NC_045736.1 coordinate 15,786,130, forward strand.
ACGGGGCTCTCAGTGAAGGCCACCAGACTCTCCCCAAGTTCATCCACTCTGCTACCAGGGAACAGAGAGGCTGTGTGGCTGTCATAGCCGACTCCCAGCAGTACAAAGTGGAAGCTGGAGCCATTAACAAACTTGCTGACCTCTTTCTCATACAGCAGCGCTCCTCCGTCCTCTTCCACACATAGACGGTGGTTGAGCTGCACTGGCATGGGGTGAATGTTGTAATAGGGTATCCTCACATGTTGCAATAGATGGTCATACATGCTGTGGAAGTTGGAATCCAGTTCTGTCAGCGGCACGCAGCGCTCGTCCACCATCCACACATGGGTGTTCCTCCAGGGGAAGGAGAAGTGGTGCAGGGCCAACCTGTGGAACAGAGCAAGAGGAGTGGCTCCACCAGAGAGGGCAAGATGGAAAACACCACCCTCATTCACTGCTGCCTCCGCTGCTTCCTGAATGTCTGCAGCTAGCCTCTCCACCAGCTCCTCAGCCCAGGCCGACACCATGTCAGCACCACGAAATTTGCCTTGCATCACTTGGAAACCGTTTGTTGACATGCCACCCATCTGATCAGGGCTGAGTATCACCACCTCACTGTTGTAGCCAATGTCTTTCCCTTTCACACGGATGTCCAGAAGGTCTCCGTTGTCGGCACCCCCGGGGTAGATGCGGGGAAAAGAGTTGGCTAGGCTATTGAGTAGTGGTGTCCATAAGCCCCAGGAAGCCAGCAGGTTTTCAGTACTAATGAAACTGTCCTTACGGCCAGCGAAAATGTGGGAAATAAGTTCGGAATAAGCTTCTCTCTGTTCTGTTGGAGTTTGCACATAATAGTCTGAAATAGGCAAACCTAAAATATTGACATCTCTATGCTCTGTCACTTCCTTCCACTCACCGTCCATTAAAACTGGCTTGAATAAATTCTTACTGACAAGAATGGCTGGATATTGAAGTTTGCCATGCCCAAAGTAGAAAACTACCTGTTTGGGCTTGCAGTGGACACTGTTGTGGTTCTGAAGACAAAAGATGTCATTCTTGAAAAGGATGCGCGCATATCCCACACGTTCATCCAACATCTTCCCTGAGATCAAAAGAATTGGCACTCCTTCGTACTGGGCATCATCAATGTGTGCCAATACAGCTAAAAGACACAAACGGGATTACTCAGTACTAGAACAACTACCTTTGTTGTATAGAAAGTGTTTTACAGCAGCAAAGTATACATAAAGTCATAATGAATAAAAAGAAAAGCTGTCACCTGCAAATGTTGGTGTGAGAGAGACGTGATCTTTTGTCTTATTCAACTCCTGCTGAACTGCGGTGTTGTATGCTTGGTACTGGCCGACCACAGCTTGGCTCCTTCCTAAAGGTAGCATGGAACTGAAGATCTGCAGCTTGTTTTGGAGGACTTCCTCACTGCTGCTCAGATTCATGGGAAGCCTCATGGTCAACAGGGTCATGACCTCAGTCATGTGGTTCTGGAGCACATCTCTGATCACCCCATATTGGTCATAGAAGGGAATACGACCTTTAGGATCAAACAGACCCATGATTGCATCTCAGGAATTCTTACTACTTTTTCATATCTGAAAAGACTTAATTACCATTAAAGGTCCCATGGCATCAAACTTTCACTTTATGAGGTTTTTTAACAATAATAAGTGTTCCCCCAGCCTGCCTATGGTCCCCCAGTGGCTAGAAATGGTGATAGGTGTAAACCGAGCCCTGGGTATCCTGCTCTGCTTTTGAGAAAATGAAAGCTCAAATGGGCTGATCAGTGACCTCCTCTTTCTCTGCTTTGCCTGCCCAGAGAATTTGGTCCACCCATGAGAGAAAGACATCATGGCTTTCAAAACAAGCAAAGTGGCAGTTGGTCACGGTGCCTTGCTCAAGAGCACCTGTGGTGAAGTGGCATCTCTCCAGCTACCAATCCACACACTGTATTTTGGTCCGTATACACACTTGAACCAGCAACCCTCCGGTTCTCAACCCAACTCCCTACGGATTGAGCGACTGCCACCTCTGATAAGGTCTATATAAAAGCCAAAGAGCACCATGTCATGGGACCTTTAATAACACATTAAATAAATAAAAAAAAAAAAATTTCACCTTTTCACATCGAGGGTCTCTTTCATTACGATCTCCACTCTCTCGATGTGGTGCTTGTTCCAGATGGGATCAAGAAACTTCTTGTTCTCTATTCTGAATGGAAGTATCTTTGCAACCACCTTTTCACAAAAAGCAGAAGAAAAAACAAAAAACAAAATCAAACATCTCAATTATGGGAGTTACGGGTGAAAGGCACATACTGTGTGGGATTTTCTGACCTGCTTCCCCAGGTAATGGTCGATTCTGTACATGTCTTCATCCTTCAAGGAGCTCCCGAGCTGAGATGCAAGTACTTGAGCACTCCGGAAATCGTGTCCGAAAGGTTTCTCTAGCACCACCCTCAGCCACGCCCCGTTGGTCGGCCTGCAACTGTTATTTATCTTCTCAGAAATATCTGCGTATGCAAAGGCTGGTACCGAGAGGTAGAAGAGCCTCCCTGCCTCGGTTATCCCCTCTTGTTGAAGCTCTTGCTCAATGTGCTTGGCCAAATTCTGGTAGTCCTCTAGGGTCTTCAGCTGCCGATACTGTGCGAGCCGCAGGTACTGCTCTTTCAGCAGAGCGCAGCGTTCCTGTGACACATCCCTTGAGCAAGACACCGCCTTTAAGATCTCAAAGAGGACCGGTGTGGCCGTGTCGGCTGGGGACAGTCCTCCGCCGTAGAAGGAAAAGGTGTTTCCACTACTGACCTGGTTGACGTACAGCTCAAAGAAGCCCTGCCACAGGTACTTCTTTGCCAGATCCCCTGTGCCTCCTACTATCACCACTGAAACATGGCCAGGTCTCTGTGCCTCCGCTCTCTCCTCGCCATTTCCCCTCTGGGCACACAGTGTGACCAGAAGCAGGAGCACAGTCACAAACATGCTCTGGTCCTAACCGTCCAAACTCCTGTATGAACACAGCAATGAGAGACATTATATTATCTAGAACCACTGAGCAATAAAGACATCATGTCAAGGCTTAATATATGATTGACACCATGCGTGAAAAATATGTTTGTAGGGTTGCAACTAGCGCCTATTTTTCCCTATTAATCTAGTAATTAGCCTATTTTCTTGATTACTCTATAAAATGTTAGAAAATAGTGAAACAAAATGCCTATTATAATTTCCCAGAGCCCAATATGATGTATTCAAATGTCTTGTGTCTAAACAACTGTCCAAAACCTAAATGTGTTCAATTTATGATTACATATGACAAAGACATCTGATTAAAGAGGCGAGAACCATCAAATATTTTGCATTTGTGACCGAAACAATCCATTATCCAAATAGTTTAACTATTAATCAGCCAATATTTTCAGCACTACAGGCACTACAAGCAAAGTAAATGAAATTAACTGAAAAATATTTGAAATTTGCCTCATGAATGCCAAGCAGACAAGCTACAACTGACAATGCACACATGCATTATAAGAACTAAAAATCATTAATATATAAAAAAAAACTGCTGTATTTCTAGTGTTGTGTCAAAATGTGATTAACATAACTAAACTTAAAAAATCCTTTAAAAACCTAAGCACCATTACAGATACATACTTTCAATACTATGAATGGAAACTAAAGCAATAATAGATGTTAGTAATATAATCTTAAATACACTAAAACTTACACAAATATCCAAAGACAAAATAGACAAGCAATAAATTACCAAACAATGTCTCTTTCTCTAGCTGTTTTAATGTCCCTTGAGAGCTGGTGATATGGTGCAGTTATTTTGTCATGAGCGTAATGATCAGTGGATAGTGGTGGAGCTGGGTGGAGACTTTGCACTTTGCTCGGGGGCATTTAGCTTCCTGTACAAACGTTCTGCTGTTGGTAGTGTGCTGGGAAAGTCCGACCAACTTACGATGAGTTTGCAACAACCTAAAAAAAAAGTGCAAGATAGCACTAGCAAGATAGAAAAGGCTGCAGCAAAGGTGAAATTGTCAGTCAGATACTGAGGTATAAGTGGAAAGAAGGGTTTTCAGTAGGTCTAAAACACAGAAGAGTTGTAAGGTCCATGCGCCAACACAATTTGTGCTTCAGTCCACAGAACTGCCCAACGCAGGCATGTGTGCGCTTTGACTATCGATACAATGAATACCAGCAGAGGCCTAGATGTTATAAAGTTGATTAATGACAGAAAACATTTTACACCCCCCCCCCCTCTCTCTTGGGAGACTGAAAATTGTACACGCTGAACAGAACACCTACAGTATAAAGCTAATAAAGCTAATTTTATGACTGAGTGAAACATCTGGTATCCCTGCACTCCACAGTCATGTTTACACAGTAGCAATGCAAACAGCAAAGGCCACCTCATGAACGCTGACTGCTTCAACAACAGCTGAATTTTAGCTCTGATTTACTTAAGGATTACTGCAGTCAAAGTATGCACTTATTTCTTAACAATGACGTTTGCCACAACTTATACAACATCATTTCAAAACATTTACAGAGCAGCTGGAGAAATTATACATTTGACAAACAAACTTTCGTTTCATTGCTCATTTTAATCTACATATCACTATTTTTTTTTCAATCTATTTATTTCTATTGACTTCTGGGCTATTACTTGTTCTGCTATTATTTCCACAGGAATCAGTAAAGTGTCATATCATCTGAAAAAACAGACATCTTCATTCATTCTTTGACTTCATTCTTCCTCCCCAGAATGTATCCAGCAAAGTGGAACACATGATTCCTCTTCAAACACAAGCCGTTTTTATTTTCTATCACCAACATAGAAAATCTTCGCTTACACCACATACACACTCCAAATTCACTCATCTATCCATCAAACTAACAGGGCTGGGCACAAATCTTTGTACATTACATTTGCAAGTAAACTATTTTGTCTTGTGTTTTGAATGAAAAAAAACAACAACATTAAAACGGGAAAAGTATGAAGGGAAATTTGACAGTTAACTTCAATAAATGCAACATCATTCCAAAAGTCAATAATTAGGCAAAACACATATAGGCTGTTCATCTACAATATCACATTACATCTGACCACCTCATGTTTCACGTTCTAAGAAGCCAATTCTCACCTTGAAACATGACTGAGCCTCTGACATGGAAGATTACTGTGAGAGAAGGTGACTTTCACAAGCATGTTTAAGTCTTAAGCATGGAATGACTACAAAATAAAAACCTTTTCATTAAAACTTGTGTGACAAAAACTGTCTATGTCAAAATCTAACAAACTCAGATTTGTATGTATTTTTTTTTTTTAAATCACGCATGGAAATGTACATACAAAATTGTTGCATCGATAATTGGTTTAGAATCTAATCGTTGGCCTCTGAATCGGAATCTAATCGTGAGTTGCCCAGGGATTCCCACCCCTACTGGAGGGATATGGCTGTATTCGGTTTAAATCTTTGTGGCCACTTTGGTCTGTAGTAAATAACATAAGTCCTCTGCCAGGGATGTTTAAAGTATTCACTCACTATCCTAAGAAACTGGTAACCCTATTCAACTATCCTGGTTTGTGACTAATAATTGAGTCATTAGCCTTCAGGTCCAACTACATGCTCACCTACGACTGTGGACTTATGACCCAGATAATGCTTATCCTATATATCATTACAACATAAGCAATGGGAGGGTTTTGAATGCTGTAAAGTGCTTGGTAAAAATGGATGGACAGAAATGTAATTGTAATAATGTCATTTGCTTTTTTTTTTTTTTCATACAATATGACATATCCGCTGAATTTGAAACATTAAAACAAAAATATGCAGTATTATCCTTGTGAACAGCTTGTGATCGATAAAGGCAGGCATCAAACAATTTCTTTCACATAGAGAAGATTGGAAAAACTTAATTTGGCAGTCAATGTACCTGTCATCTGCCCATTTTGCTTTTCTTTGCTTATATGCAAATCAAGCTGAGATAAATTCCAGTCTCTTGGTTCAGTATCAATAGTCCGTTAAAAAAACGTGAATGAGTAAGTGAAGACATGCAAACGTCGCAATCTTTCAAACTGATAACTTAGAGATGGTCCAATACCATTTTTTGCTTCCCGATACCGATTCTGATACCTGAACTTGTGTACCGGCCGATACCGAGTACTGATCAGATACCAGTGTGTCATATATATTTTAACAACTGTATACTACTATCCCTGTATGGATGGGATATGATTTCTTTTATTATTCAGTTTGGCAGTCAGTTATAACGGAAAAAGAACATAAATAAATTACTTTTACGTAGAATTTCTTTAGATTTTTGTTTTCACGTGGTATCAGATTGGTGCTTAAACTCAAGTACTTCCCGATACCGATACCAGTGTTTTAGGCAGTATCGGAGGGGATACTGATACTGGTATCGGAACATCTCTACTGAATGAGCATGGCTTCCTGTAGCCACAGTTTATTATTTATTGTGTACCAATGATTACATTGAATTCACACTGCTTCATGATAAACGCAAGCCAAAATAAAAAAACTGGGAGGTCATTGGACATTTCCAGACTCAGCTATTGTATCCAGCTGGTATGAAAATGATTCCCTCTGTTATACATTTTTAACTTAGTTTACAGGGTGTGACTATTCCATCCAAACAAAGAGGGTAACTTTTGTGGTAATTTTATCTGGTTTATAAACTGTATTAATTTTAATTTTTCAAATTGCACAACTGAATTGCCAGACACAAAAATAAGCAAGGAAAGGGGGACACATTTGCACTTTGTGAAATAGGTTTACATTTTAAAAATTATATTTCAACCTTTTTGTTAAATTAATATTTGGATTATGCGTGAACATACCATTTTGTTTTGCCCAGCTGTTCCAGTCTTAAATATTGATTACTTTTACAGATTTGATTCTTTCCATTTTTGTGTTGAGTTCGCGCGTCAGAAATGTTTTGATCCATTTGCTAATAATCACATGTTAAAGCGCCCACATTCTGCTCATTTTCAGGTTCATAATTGTATTTTGAGGTTGTACCAGAATAGGTTTACAAGGTTTCATTTTCAAAAAATACCATATTTTTATTGTACTGCACATTGCTGCAGATCCACTATTTTACCCTGTGTGTTTAGGTCTCTGTTTTAGCTATCTCACTTCGTTACCATCTTTGTTGGGAGTCCCACATGTGCAGTAGCTAGATAACTATTTCTCCAACTTTGTACAAGGCAGTACAAGGACGGATTAGCTGGAAGACTTTTCCCAAGTGAGGGCGCAATTGTGGAATACCTGCAGAACAGGGACATGTAAGTAGTTCTTATGAAGATTATGGTGAACTAGTGTGTTGTAGCAGTGTTTTGCCCATGAGAACGAGCTAGCCACCTCGTGTTTGCTAGTTACGTAGAAAGCCGTTCAGATTTTGGAGAGCTCACCCGGAGGCTGAAGGCAGAGGACGTTCAGAAACCTGTATCTCACTCAAAACAACATGGATATTTTTTTCCAAGTTTGTATGCGTGTGGAAGCACCAGAGACACAAGATAACACCCCAAATCCCAGAAAGAAAGAAAAAAAATCATTACATGGACACTTTAATAGCAGCTTGAATGCGTGACTTGAATGTAAATAATAAAAATGATTACACCAACTTGTTAGGCCTAGTCCATACTACAGTTTTTGTTTTTTTCTTTTTTATTAAATGTAGCAGACTGTCATATTTGTAAACTCAGCACATGTGGACGGGATTTTTTTGGAGAAATTAAAAAAAAAAAAAAAAAATACCTGTGTATGTGTGCGTGGACTAGTGTCTGAGCCTCTGACCCTTAGTGTGTGTATGCCACTGCTGCAGATCATCAAACACCATACAGTCCAGTTTAAAAGGTTCCTTGAACGCATCCTGTTTGTACACGTTGCGTTAAATACTGTACCCCCTACAAAATGTGTGTTTCCCTGTCACTGTAGTGTCGCTAACCAGGAAACTAAACATCACAAACTTGAACACGGGGGGGGGGAGATTATTTCTCGGTGAGGCGTTTGAAACGTTTGACATTATCTACAGGTACGAACGTACCAAACGTAAAGTTACTGCTCGCGAACGCACGTTAGCGTAGTTAATGATTTGAGCTCAACCACAAGAGCCAATGAACTGTAGCCTACATACTGTCAGTTCATATGTTGAGCTACTAAGGCGAAACCCACTGGTTGTTTTCTAACGTTATAGTCATTCCCCGTAACGTTTCAGATGAACGATTCCACCTGCTGGCTATCAAACTTTACTTCCGCTATCGTTATAAGCACACAACGCTCCACCACCCTCTTTCTAATGTCTGCGTCTGCAGTATCGATAACAAAACTGATTTAGCTACAACTACACTACAAAGAAACACGTGTAAATGCAACTGACAGACTATGCAAAAAGTTAATTGGATACGAACCTGCCCCGTGCTCGGCTTGGGCTTGAACAAATCCGTCGCTTCCTGCACCAGTCACGTGGTACGGTCCTGCTGCTGTCTATGCCGATACCGCAGCTGTGTACCGCAGACTGTCTGATGCAGAGGTTATATGCTACATTTGTGCTTTCAAAGAAAGATATATATTATCATGCTTTAGATGGATAAAGTTTAAAAATGAGAATAGTATTTGGGACTAGGGCTAGGGGGAAAAGGCGCGTTCCGTCTACTTGAGCTGCAGATACTCCTGTGCCTCTGTCAATATCAATGCATAATCAGTGGTGGTCTTAGCCTAACGTGGACCTATAAATGCAAGATAATCAAATTAAAGTCTTATAAAAAAGTATATATAGTGTAATCATTGACTTTACAAGATGAAGTATATGTAAAGAAAGAAAATATCTGATGTGGAGAATAACCCAATTTGATAAAAAAGTAGGCCTATATGAGACCTGGTCGAAGCCCTGACTATAGGTCAGGACTAGCCTGCATCAGCTAATGACTATTGTAAACCAGCAAATTAAAATGTTGCACTATATCTTTAAATGATTTCAGGTGCAGAGGTTGGTCCTCTGTCAATGCATGTTGTGTTGTAAAGTAGCCTAACCATAATGTGCGTTGTCCAAAATATGATACAAATGTGTAAAAGTGACACAGTCTGTTTAGATTGATAATTGGTGGATATATACACTGTATAAATTAGATTGGTAATTGATTAATACTTGTTAGATTGGACATGGATTTAAAGTCATGCACCGAGGTGATGGATGTGGCCCCCGATGCAGGCGGGTCTCTCCACTCTCCACTTAAGTCTATAGGTCTACTTGCAGGGAAGATGCAATTTAAGTCAAAGCAATATTACAAAATGCCTTGCACATTTCTTGGTAAAAGAAACATTTATTTTAGTGATGGAGGCCAAATGTAATTTTCAGATCTTAAAATAAAAGGGTTAGAGTAGGCCAATTGGATTATAAATCCCTGTGTGTTGAGTTCAATACTTTGACAGAACAGATGACCTTGAGCACATTCAGATTCATTGACTTATGTAATGTTGATGAATAATTGACCACCTTATGCAAGTCTTATATCAGCTGTTGTTAGTGTTCCTGGATGTTGCCTGTCACTTGGGAGCAGCTGTAGACTACACTGTCTTGTCTACACAACAGGGACCTCTGGTGTCTGTGTGCTATAGCTGCTTTCTACTTGAGTCGTTGACTTTTCACAGACCGATGCTCATCAATCAAATGCCATCAGCTCTACTCGCTCCTTCTTAAATTGAAAAATAACAGCTGGCCTTCGTGATGCCAACAAGCTACCGTAGTCTAAACTGACTGTCTACAATTTTAAAAACAGGAATTCAAAAATCTGAATAATACAAACTGCTGACTTTGAGTGGATAAACATTAGCTCCTGTTTTCTCTGCATTGTCCAGCTGTCTCATGTCAGCACCCTCTGTATCGAGACCTACCTCAAACAAAGCAGGTGCCCCTTTGGCCAAATAATGGTCCGATTGTTGTTGACCACACTGCCAGCCGCCCTTCTGCTCCTTCCTGTTCCTCTACTCAACAGTTGTGGTCGTTACAGCAGCTCTATGGTCCCATCTAATGCACATAATGTTAATGTTAGCAGCTGTTTTTCGATCCCGGCTGGAAGGTTTTGCATTGTTTGAATTTTCCCATTTTATAGGAGAAAAATCAACATTTAGTGGCACAGTTTGTTGTAAAACAATATTACCATCAAGGTCTATTACGTATCTATTCTAGATCTTTCAATTGTATTGCACAGTCCTTCTCAAATGCTGTTTCCACAGTCAAGTATTACCTTTCAATCTCTACTTTTAAGCCAAGAAGTCCTTAAAGGGCTCAGAAAAAGTGTTAAATTAAACATCTACAATTCAACGACAACTGGGAAAAAGCCATCTGCTAAGAAAGATGGTGTGATATGATTGAAAACTCCAGAATAGCTACTAAATAGACCTGGTGGTGAGATAGTTGGATCAACTGCGGTTTTCAAAGGTTAAGAATGACCTTTTCATCTCAATGTGTTTTAGGTAAAGTCCGAAATTCTAACATGGGCTATCACACTCATGCACCACGCACGCACACACGCACGCGCGCACATAAACACAAACACACACACACACACATACACACACTATCCGCACCACTACCTTACAGACAGCTGTAATGCCTATGATCACCAGCCCTCCCAAGTTGGCCGGCCACTGTGAAATGTAAATAGTAAACAGGATGGAGCATCCTGAGTGTGTGCGCTTCTTTGAGTGTGTGGGTGTCGGTGGTGTGTGTGTGTGTGTGTGTGTGTGTGTGTGTGTGTGTGTGTGCGCGCACGCGCTTCTTTGATTGTGTGTGTGAGGAGGGGAGGGGAGGGGGGAGTGGAGGGGTGGGCTGCTAAAGAAGAAGAGAATGAGCCCATGCAGAGCCTGCTATAGCCCAGCTGTCACTGCTATAACTTCAGACTTGAGAGACCACAGGATGCAAGCCGGAGGGCCAATGTGTGTATGTGTATGTGTTTGGGTGTGTGTGTGTGTGTGTGTGTGTGTGTGTATGTGTGTGGTTGCCCATATAAGAATTTGGGCCCACAGCCCCCAGGCATTCCCCACAGCCCCTGGCTTCCTTCCTCCCCTTTGTTAAGCATGCAAGGCAGACTTCGTCAAGCTGAGCACACAAACGAATGCATATGAATGTGTGCTGTCATCTTTATTAGGCCCCTTTGCCAACACCCATTACATTTAACACAGGTCTTTAGTCTTTACTGAAGGAGATTCCACTTTCAGTCATGCTCTCGTCCCCCCACTATTACTTGCTAGACGAGGAGGATTAATAGTGACCTCAGTCTAGGGTACAATTGAATACACATCCTATTACACACTATAAGAGAACAAAATACTGAGCAATGAACAAAGGCTAATTTTTTAATGGTTGTTTATGGCTGGTTATTTAATATGTGACTTTAAAGGCAAAAGTAATTAAGGTGGTTTTATAATTCAGAGGTGGGATAATCTTTCTTTGGATTCTTAGTAAAATATCTGTCTATACCTGCAGCATTCACTGCTCTTTGATGAGGTCAGTGCCAATAATGCAGTGATGACAGATCAGGGCGAAGCCACAAATAGACACATCCCATGCATGTATGACTAATGCTCCGTGTTTTTAACCACATTCTCACATTTCTTCTCTTTATAAGGCAAAAACTTGTTGTAGCGTGTTCTTTCTTTTGTTTCTGAACGCTACGCCGCACACAACATTGTCCACACAGACAGCAGACACCCCCCCTCAAATTCCAGTGAAGAGAGGTAGTGTTTTCAGTGTTTTTAGAGGTAGCATGTGGAGCTTTAAAAAAATGGGATGACTGAGGCTTTTCAGTCCATGCAACAAAGCACATAATGAGGAAGCTTCCACAACACCCATCCTGTTTGTGAGGTACATAAAAGCATGGTGGTTGGGCATTAGTGTAATTATTAAAGCACACAGATACGTTACAATTTGTGGTTGTGTGTTTTTTATTCAGTTTTGGTGAGGGACTTTACCTATCTTACATGTGCAGAGACAAGGGACTTCAAATCTGACTTTCTGTTGTAGTTTATTTGTGTAAAGCTTATCAGTACATGTTTTCATATTGTGTCAATACAAGTACATTGTAAATTGAACAATGTTGTGTTTGTTGGGCTGAGATATCTTGAGTAAATCCAAACTCCTTTGTGGATCAAAACGCCCTACCTCAATGGATTATCTCAAAAATGCAATGTCTTCTTTAGTCACGTTCCAGCTGAATCAGACCCACATGTCTGATTTTTTTTTAAGTGATTAAAAACAAGCTTGATAAAGTTGCCAAGTTTCTTAACTCTTGAAAATTTGACCCTGTTGGACACATGGTTATCACTGAAAAGCCATGTTTTTGCAGAAAGCTCTCCATTATTTCACTGCAAGTATACTTTTACATACTGTGATTTCTACAATAAATCTCAGATGAAACAAAAATAAAATTAAAGAACAATAAATAAATTTACACTGGAGAGTCATTTACTTAGGTGCTGTACTTCAGTACACCTTTAAGGTACTTGTACTATTTTTTTTAATTTTCATCCCACAACCTTTATTTAACAGTTACACTTACTAGTTACTTTTCAGGTTAAATGTTTATTTTATACTAAAGATATGATCAATTTACAAATGATACATTGATATAGATTTAATTAGCCAACAGTATATAAAAGACTTAAAATTAGCTCCACTTCCACAACTACAACAAAAAAGTACTGTTTGTTTACATGTTAAAGCATGAATAAAAATAATTCCATTGGCCTCACAATGAAACACTTACAACCTGTATAGCAATTTTATGTTTGACACTTCAAGTACATTTTGTTGCAAATACTTCTATAATTTTTGGAAGTAAAGACTTTTACTTGTATGGAGCGTTTGCTTTTGGTTATTGTTGCTATTTTACTTAAGCAAATAAGCTGAGTACTTCTTCCACCACTGATGGTTATAGGCTATAGTCATCAAAACGTACAAAGAATGGCGTGGATCCATCGTTTCTTAACAAGGGTTTTGGGGGGGCCTCGCTGAGATGGTGGAAAACAGTAGGTGCACTTTATGTTTGCAGTCTACAAAAAGCCCCCAGTGCTTTCAATAGTGTCCCACCTCTCTGTTTGCTGATACCACGAGAAGTGTAAGGAAAGCAGGGGGTTGTGAGGGGAGCAGGGTCTGAATGACATGGCGTTGCTGCCACGGGCTGCTATTCACTGACCCACAAAATGCAGGACCAGCCCCCGGTGTGAAGTACTTTTGTGTTGTCATCACCCACTGAAGACAGGAACCAGTGGGAGGGGTGGTGGTGGGGTATTTGGGCTGATGTGACGCCGCAGTCTGCTCTTCAGCAGCACACATGCACTGTTAGGTGAATAAAAAGAAGCCTGTATTGTAATGAAAGCATTTGCATACTTGTGTGTTAGAGAGGGTGTTAGCCTTTGACACCTTCGAGAACTGGATGACGCCAGAAACCACTTCTCGGAGTCTTAAGCATTAACACACTCGAAATAAACACCTTAGCGTACCTCAGTTTGTATCCAAACCAATACAGAGAGGCTTGAGTGCCTAAGATGGAAGTTTCCTTCAAGTGGCAGTTCACACTCAAACTAAAGTGTGTGGGGTCATTTGAAAGGGAAGGATATCTGAATCTTAAAGTGTAGTGTCAGGTATTTATGGGATTGAAAAGAATTTTTTTCTTCTCAAGAGAGACATAAAACTGGAATTTGGTTACTAAACAGAACTGATATTTGAGCAATGAACAAGAATTACCTGTGGAAGCTTAAGTTGAAAAACGGTATAAGAAAAGAGAAATACAACTTATATACAACACCATTTAGAGAACAAAATTCAACTTGAAATGCATCCGTTAACATTAAAAAAATAAAAACGACAAATTAATTCTCATTACATGATTGGATTTTATCTTCTTTTCCCATCCTGTTGGAATTATACTCATCATGTTAAAGTACAATTTGTGTTTGTAAGCAATTAAGTAACTGTCACTTGAAGGTCAGAAAGCCATAATTCAGCCCACACTTAACTTGTTAATCTATTATTTCAGCAGCATCTTTCACTCTGTCTGTTGTATGATTAATGTCCGTGTATGGTAACGTTGGACAAGACAATGTACGCCTCTTCAGTTGATTTTTTGGGGGTTCTTTGTCAGAGTGGCTGCCTGTGTTTGGCTCTCAAATCGAGGGGCTCTCCTTTCCAAGTACACGGCGCTTCACAGACTTGACTCTGAAATTCCTCCAGATAAGAGTTGCTAGGTGATGCTATTGTCAGATCTTCTTTGTAGTCACATATTCATACCCAAATTGTAAGGTTCTTTATGAGGAGTGTCTCATTAGTAGTCATATATTCATACCAGACCACCCCCTCCCACTTGACCCCTCCTTTACCAGTCGTGGGAAAGACAAGTCCTGGACAAGACGTGAAGGATTCAGGCAATTATTTGGAAGACAGTCAAAAAAGATTGTCCTGCTTAAACACTCTTTCATTTTGAAAATCTAGAAAAGCCAAGATTTGTGTACTGTTGGAAACATTTAAAACCAGAACGTGAGATTCCAGCACAGATAAAACATCCAAGAAGGTTTTAAAATGTCTATTTAAACACCAAGTGTAAATGTACCCAAGCTGGAGTAGAATGGATTATTTACATCAGTTCTATTGTACAGCTTGGTACTCTTTAATCTTTAATTAAATTCCTATGCCATGTGCAAGACACCAAAGCTACAGTTCATGCAGATGCAAAGAACCTCAGAGGAAGACTCAAATGAAATCTGAAACACTTCATTTAAAAACAAAAAGAAATTTTGCCTGTAATGCTTCGTTAAAAAGGCAGTTCAACATTTGATTATGCAACTGAGTTCAGTTCGGTGTATTTCCCCACATTCTCCTTGTAGCCAGATCCATGAGAACATGTATTAACTCTAATGAAAACCCACAAAGGTAGGCCTATGTGTAAAACAAAAGCACAAGACACAAGTTTTAAAAATATTATATTTGTTCCCCATGAAAAAAATCACATTCAAAGCTTTAGTGCGTAACTTTTTGATATTATTGAACGTCCGTTACATTCAAGCCATTGCCAAATGAGTTGCTACAAAGCTAATTAATCGGCTCCACACAGCTCTCTCTCTGTATTTCTCAGTATGGCTATGTTCAGAAGATTGTGTCGTCCCGTGACTTACCCGCGCAAAAGCTTGAGTGAAGAACATTATCTCTTCATTTTTTTTAATCCTCCGTGTCCTCCTTGGCTACTAGCAACTGCGTGGAGGAGGGGTGGGGAGCCTGTGCGCGATCACGGAAGTTTTGCAACATGTGGACCGCGCAGACAGTGTTGTAGTCATTAATCATAATAACTATCATAATAACTCATGGGGGTGACAGAAACGACGCACTACTACACTTAATATTGTATTATTATTCATTTGTATATATATTTCGAATATTTAAATCACATTTTAAACTATTGTGCTGGTTAATAGTGGTGAAGAGTAACTATATTTAGGTACAATTTTGTGTACTTGAATTTTACTTCGTGCTTGTACTCCACTATATATTTCAGTAGGAAATATTGTATGTTTTACACCACAAAATGTAGTTCTTGCAAATTGTCATAGTATAGTACTACACTAGTTACTCTGCAGAATAATATTTTATTTAGAAAACTGACAATTAATTGCAAAAGAATGATGAATTGACATAGATCAAAGTACCCGAAAGTATGGGAAGTACTTAATTAGCTCTACCTCACCAATGCTGGAAACAATGCATATGTAATAAAATCTATTAGGCCCATGTGTTTTTAGCTAAGTCATTTTTTATTTGAGTGTTACACTGTGGTAGTACAACTTTTACTTAAGTAAGGGATCTAAGTCTACCACTATTAAATATAATGATATACTCTGGGATGGTTCATTTGCATAAGAAAAAGTTGAACATTGTGCTGATAGCCACTACTGTTGCCTACATTTACTTTAATGGCCTACTTAAACGCTGGTTTACATCGGGATATTTCTACTTGTACCTAAGTAATCTGTGTACTTCTGTGTCCATCACAGTTTGACACACTTGCAAAATGTTTAAACAATTGGGCTACTTAATCTTTTGAATTTAGCTTTTGTTGTTAACATGAGTCAGTTGGACCTCATGTGTGATAAGCAGAATACACATTAAGTTTGATTTGACATTGATTTATTAATTAAGTACAATATCGATGTAATAATTAAGAAAACATAAAAAAAAAAAAATCAATACGACAGTTTAGTTAATCAAGGAAACACATCCTTCTCAATGAAACAGGTGCGGTCCAACAGGTCTGCCCCGCCCCCTCATTACCATATTCGGAGAACACATTCCAAAGCGCGCGGGGCGGGGCGATGACGCCACCTGTTTCTCAATGGTCTGCGTGCTCGTGCTCACCCAGCCAGTAGAGTGAAATATTTGGAGAAGTGGACTCAGTGAGACAGACGGAGGAGAGAAGAGAGACTTTGGGATATAAAACCAAGACTTACATAAAGTTTGCATGGAATCATGGGGCTCCGTCGGGTTAACTTGTTCTTGTTTTTATTCATCAGTCAAGTATTTATCAGCCTCCAGTCGAAAGAACGTAAGTAGCCTACTTTTCACACGTTGTGTAAAAAGAAATAAAAGTGTAGCCTAGCTTAACCGCACATCGTGAGTCAGGAGGTTGGAATTTGATAGCCTGCGTTCAAGTTTTACGTCCGTTTTAAATTGTTTGTCAAAATTGCTTAGCCATATGTCTATAAACTTTTTTTTCCTGTTTTTATTTAATTCTGTAGCCTACATAAAGCATAATATGCTATAGTTTGGTAAATGCCTCTTTTAATTCCCTTACTAATTGAACGTTGTCTAAACTAGAGTAGGCTAGGTTAAATGATCAAAGCAATAAGTTAAATAAAACAAAATATGCATCAGTCTTTTTTGAGTGAATTACTTTTTGGTTTTTACTGGCCTTTGTCAGTTTAGGGTTAAGGGGCACCTGTGAGATGCCTTAACATGTCAGACGTTTAGTTTCACTTGTGGTGCAGATTCATGTACTTCTCTCGTCATGGCAATTAAAACTGCCCACGCCTTTCTCAGACATTAATAGTCCTGTGTCCTGGACCTGGAGGACACGGTCAGTGAAGTTCTGAATCAGACCGACATGCTTGATTAGACTGTCAAAGCATGGCATGTGCTCCCCATAAAGCTGTTGGCCCCGGAGATCAAGTCACAGAAGTCACAGAATTTAAATGCACAGTCATTTTCATAGTCATAGTCATAATTATTTACCATCCTTATAAACAACTAAAAATATACAGCCTACACTGTTCGGGCCAGAGGTGTATTAGGTCTGCAAAACATCAGCACAAACAGATATATATATATATATATATATGTGTGTGTGTGTGTGTGTGTGTGTGTGTGTGTGTGCGTGTAATATATGTATATGTATGTGTGTGTCATTAGTTGCTTCTGTGCTTGTTGTAACTATGTCATATGTTTTTCTGTTTGTTTCTGTAGAAGTATTGCTGGATATGAGAGCTTCAGGATCCGAGTTGGGGTGGTTGACGTTGCCATATGAGAACGGAGTGAGTATTTATACCTCAACAGGCATTTTTAAGACTTCAGGTTCAAGACTTGAAACTTTCTTTTGCCGAGTAATGACAAATGAAGAAAGGCAGCTGAAGATTAGGTGATGTGAGAAATTGAATAATATTTAGCAACCATAACATAAAGGCCTCCTTCTGCTCATTCAGTCTACTAAAAAGCTCTTTGGGAGACACGGATGAGTGGCAGCACAATGAGGTTTGGTAGAGCTCAGCTAGTCTTGTGTTAACGCTACCCTTTCATGAAGAACTAACTTGATGAATGCCATTAAAATGTCATGGTTTAACCTACATTTAAATTTACAGTATTGATGTACATTTTACACAATTGCGGGAGATTGTTTCTATTCCAACATTAAACCATAAAACCGCATTTTTAGGATTTCCCTGTGATTCCTCTCCGAATTTAGAAATAACAGCAGCCGCAGTTGTGGGAAGACGTGCATTAAGTAAAAGAGAGGAAAAAACTGGTCCATGTGTAGAGAACCATCCCTCTATCTATAGTTCAGTGGCTTTCCATCTAAAAAAAGCCACAGGACATGGCCACTTCCACTGTGGGCTGCGTTTCTTCTTACGTTCTGAAAGATCTAAGGTTCTTGTTTTATCAGATAGGATTTCCCCTTGTCCATCAAGCCCTGCTTTGTTTTAATCCAACTTTCTCACACTACACTTAAATTTGTACCAGGGTTTGCAATATGTGGTCGTGGTTTCAGCATAAAAAAGTATTTAAACGGTTTCTTTTCTAAATGCAGTGTAACTCTTTCTAAGTGGACAACTGAAGTTTGGATAGTAATTATTAATTACTGGAAATGCAGTATTTAGTTTGGCCAAAATAAAGAGGAGCTAAGATGTGAAAATCACTGACTTCAATGACTGACTCTGCCTCTCTTTGAATCAATGCCCATGGTTTTGCTTCTCTTTTCTAACAACGGGTCAAGGGGATTTATTCCTTTTAAAAACACCAGTACTGCTAACACAAGAGGTGTTCCGTTTTAATGTTAAATGGAGGCTTTTAATCTTTCTGCTTCCTTCTTAAAAAAAAAAAAAAGTCTTAATTGCTGCCACTGTGCTTATAAAGCTCATTTAACTGCCATACATGTTGGTAGTCTACAGTAGTATTTGCTGGGTTTGTGTGTGTCTCGCACACATGCACCCTTGTGTGGAAAACCACACACGTCGTGAGCACGGCACATGTCCAGGCCAGTAATCTTAATTTGTGGAAAAAAGATCCAGCTCACTTCTGCACTTTATGAGCTTCTCCGTCAGCATGAAAGAAGAGGTGTTTCATCAATAAAACAAGTTCCCAGCCAGAACAAAGCCTGTGAACCCTGTACTTATTCCCTAAAAATCTTTTTTTTCTCCTTTTAATTATTGTGGCTTGTTAACAGTGACTTTTACCCCTCAAACTAATCCCTATCGTCTCTCTTTATTTCTGTTCTGCAGTGGGAGATAGTCCAGACGGTGGTGAATGGCTCACTTTTCTATACCTACAGTGTTTGCAGCATAGACTCTACTGAACAGGACAACTGGTTGCGCACAACATTCATCCAGCGCCGCCCGGGGACAACGCGAGTCTCTGTGGAGCTCCGTTTTATTGTGCGAGACTGTAACACTTTCGATGGTGCTTCCGTCGCATGCAAAGAAACCTTCAACCTTTTCATCTCGGAGGCTGATGCCGACGTGGGAACTAACTTCCGAAAAGGCCAGTTCCGCAAAGTGGCCACCATCGCTCCTGATGAGGTCACGCGGGGCCGCTTGCTGAAGGTCAACACAGAGACGAGGACCGTGGGGCCTCTGTCTAGGAAGGGTTTTTACCTGGCTTTTCAGGACATGGGTGCTTGTGTGGCGCTGCTTTCTGTCAGAGTGTACTACAAGACGTGCCCATCCACAGTGCAGAGCTTGGCGACCTTCCCGGAGACGGTGGCGGATGCTCTCAGGGAGGTGGAGGGATCCTGTGTGGAGAATGCCATCAGCCAGGCCACACCACGCATCTACTGTACAGCTGAGGGTGAATGGGTGGTTCCTGTGGGCCAGTGCCAGTGTCTCGCCGGCTACGAAACCACTGGGGACTCCTGCCAAGGTAAGCACACTGCCAGAAAAATGCCACGCACTCAACTGAGACGTGTTTGCGTTGCCAGGGGAGTTGTTGTAAATTAAACTCTTCCAGCCACTACTTTGGCAAAGTGTGAGGAATGAGCTCAGAGGAATGTTAATTATGTCTGGTTTGTTTGGAAATCTTTCACAAAAACACTCTATCTCTGTCACATGATATCTGTGTTGAAGTGGGTCAGGTACAGCAGGATCAGCATTGGAAAGGGAGGAAACGGGGAAGATGTCTAAACATGTTTTTGTTTGGATTTTACGGCAACCACAGATTGCTGTGATATAGATAGTCTCCCGTCAATGCATCATCTCTTTACCTGTTGGCCAATAGCTCATTCTCTCCACTGCCTTTTTCTCAGGACTCAGGAATGGGGTTGGGCTGAGGTTTTATGGCTAGATGGTGATAACGTACAGTACAAGGAGCTGTGTCCCAATTCCACAATTCTCTGCTCAGTAGAAACATTAAGGGATAATTGAATCTTGAAAACAAGTTTTAAAAATAATTGAGTGTTAAATCTTGGTGAAAATATTTAGCTTTTTCTTTGGAAGAGATTTCAAGTTTACAACACCTTTCCAAAACAGCAAAGTATATTACTTTCTTATATACAAACCACACATGCCGTGTACTATTAAGATTAGTGCATGTCACATACTGTATAGTATTGGTATGTAGTATGAAATAAGGAAAACGTTCTTTAAAATGACATGAGGGCACACTTTTAAACAATTGAGATAGTTATAGGCAGGTAGTTTAATAGTAACTATGTGCCTATTAGTTAAAAAAAAAAAATATAATATATATATATATATATATATATATATATATATAATTGAAAGCTAATAGCAATTTGGGAACACATTGTTAAAGGTTTAAGCTATTGTCAATATGAGGGACACCCATAATAAGGTTAAGTATGCAAACAACTTGCAGTATGTACTGCCCCCAAGAAAAACCTATGAGTACATAAAAAAAAATTAAAAAAAAGATGTGTAGGCTACAGTAAAAGACGTAACTGCAATGCTCATACTGTATGTGCTCCTATTTTTTTGTGTGGAATTTGTCTTTGGCTTTCTTGGGTGTGGTATGTTGAGCTGTCTGGAGGAAACGTGGGAGGAGGAGAGGCTACAGAGAGAAGAGGAAGGAGGGAGGATGGGCACAGTATGCTGTGGGGACTTCTGAAAAGAATTCTTTCACCCTCGCGTCACCTGCACCGCTGATTGACTGAAGGAAGGGGCCGTGTGAATGTGTCAGAATGTACCTGAGTGGTGCGTCTTCTCTTTGCATGTATTTATGTTGCGCCAGTTGCTAGGGCGACAGGAACCGCAGATTACAGGGACGGGGCCGACACGCCTATAAGAGGTTAGACTGAGTCAGGCTGCGGTATATGACTCCTGATGGTCCGAGTCACCTTGACTGGCACAGTTTGGTCTCTTTTTTGAAGTAATTTCCTATAAAACCGCTTCGACCGGCTTAAATAATTGAGGGATTTCATGGGAACTATTTTGATATTTGAGTCATTGTTTAAGTCATTTTTTTTTTAAAAAATATAAAAAAATAAATGTATTGATTCTAGTTTTTCAATTATCAGATATTTTTTTACTGTTCTGTTTTCTGATGCTTATCTTTCTTAGTCTTTTGGACTGTTGTTCAGCACATTTGAAGACGTCACTTTGGGCTTCAGAAAGTTATGATAACTTCACTATTTTGTGGCTTTATATAGACAAAACGAATAATCTATTACTTGTAAGATTAGGATAATAGTTAATGGAAGTTCTTGTTAGTTTTAGCCCTGCATACCATTGATAGATAAGTACAGTGCTTCAAAGAGTGAGTCTTGTACCGAGGTTGTAAAAATGAAGACAGATTATTAAGAGGAAGGAGGGGAGGACGTCATGGCAGAGGAATGTTTGAGTCTTTGAGGTTTCTGACCACAGGTGGACTCTGAGCTGAGCACCTGAAGCGGAAGTTATAAGAGGAAGAAAGGAATTATTTATGATGGGCGGGAAGAAAGTGTAATTCCAAAGTCTGGAGGATGACCTGAGTATAAGGATGCAGGAAACATGTTTTATTACATAGGTTTTAAACACAAATATTATGCCATTGTTTGTTCCAACTCCTCGTTTCCATTTTCACTTGAGAGAGTGATATCCTCAGCCTGCATGTGCATTCCACTGAAGAGCACAACTGTTGTGGGAAAAGGAAGTAAAGTGAGATGAGGAGGAATGCCGACTGACACAAATAAGAAGGTTGTCCTTGGTCGGAGTCGGAGGGTGGGGAGTCAGTCGACAGTTGGTGCACGAGGGTGGTTAGTTTGAGGGTGGTGCTTAGTTAGGTGTGGAGTGTAATTTAGTCAAGAGGATTAGTAGAGCAACAGGACAGCTGTTAACCAATGACATACCCCGCTTTGCCTCCATTTGCTCTTTCATCTTGTTGTTAACACACGCAACGAGCTCCCTAATCCATGTTCCCACTCATTAGAACAATGGGCCGACACAAAGAGCACAAAACCGATTCAATTAACAGATGCACCGGTGCGGAACATGAGTCCTTTTCATATGTGTGTTGTAGTCAGAAAGGAGCGTGGGACAATTAGATGAACAATATCCATCAAGATGGGAAAATATGAGTTGGTTGAATGAAAGTTTTAGATCAAATAAATTATATTTTGATTAACAAAATGATGCTTAAAAACTTTAAAAGTAATCGTAAACAATCAATTCCAAAGTTTGGATTAACAATGTTTGTTATCAGTACCCATGCTGCCATTCACGAGCTGTATAATAAGATCAGCAACATATTTACGACACCACTCTGTCCAATCTCCGAGACAATAGATGAATAGGGCTGGAGTTTCTTTGGTACGTGACAGAGGTCCTGCTGCTGCAGCTCAAGATGAAATGGGCTGGCCCCCTTTTCTTATACTAAAAGGACTCCGCTACACCCCCACAGCCACTGAGTGACTCCCCAGAGAGAACTTCTGTTGGTGCTACAGACCTTTAACCCCATCCCCCATCCATCCATCCATCCATTCATCTTTATCCCTCCTACTCAAACTCAACCTGCTCCTTCTCCTCCGTTGCGGCAATACTTGGAGTGCAAAGGTCCTTCTGCCTGAATGGCAAAGTAACACGACCACGTCTTAAATCCAGGGTTCACTCAACCTCATCTCAACGGCCACCAGCACAGGGGCCAGATGAAAGACTCCTCCCTAGAGAGACAGCAGAATGAAAGCAGAGAGAGGAGATCTTTCATAAGATCCATTCTTTTACTGTGCTGAAGCCCTTTATCACCCCAGAAAGTGTGTGCGTCTGTTTCCATAAACAGCTTTTCCTCTTTGCTGATTCTCTCGTCTTCTAACTATTCAAGCTCGGATGTTGTAATTTGCGACTGGTGTCGGGGGAGGGGCGGGGGGTCAACGGAAGGAAGGAAGGAAGGAAGAAGAAAGGGAGGAAACATCAGCCTCAGACTGAATTGCAGCATGTGCGCTCTGGTTTCTGTCCACTCTGCACGTTCATTAACCTCTCATGCCCTGGAAGGCTGTTTATCTGTGTGCTGACATGTCCATCCCAACTCTCTACTTGTGTCCAAGGTGCCATTTCCTTTGGCAAAAACAGATATGTTATCTGCCAGAGAATATGAGCTGGGAGTTCACAGGGGAAAGGCAGATCAGATCACCTGGTAGATTTAATGCTCTGCTGTCATCCGGTTGACACTGGCAGTGTGACCTGAGATTAGGCCTTTAGGCGAAAAAAGGCGAGTGGAGGCAGGTCGTCTGGGAATACCCTTTTCATTCCTCTGGATACAAAGCCTCAGTGATTATAGGTTGCTCACAACAAATGTTTCCTGTCTGTCAAAACGAGCTGGTATTACAAAGACCGCTTCATTGTTT
The DNA here is from genome assembly GCF_008692095.1 of Etheostoma spectabile. Taxonomy (NCBI): domain Eukaryota; kingdom Metazoa; phylum Chordata; class Actinopteri; order Perciformes; family Percidae; genus Etheostoma; species Etheostoma spectabile. The sequence goes on from NC_045736.1 coordinate 15,809,737, forward strand.
GCATTCAGATCAGTCATTCCTTCCTGTGTTTGTCTGTTTCACAGTTCCTCCTAATGTTGGACTTAAACTAACACACACCTTCTTTCTCTTACACAGTATGCAAACCAGGTTACTTCAAGCCATCTGTATCGAGTGAGTTATGTCAGGTTTGTCCTGATAACACTAAGCCGTCCACAGCCGGCGCCACAGAATGCCAATGTGAGGAAGGTTTCTTCCGCTCTTCTTCAGACCCTCCTACGTCACCCTGCTCTGGTAACAACCACACTCACTGTCATATTACAGACAAAGTCAACGTTTAGGTCTTTACAGGCAGGTCAGAAGATCAGGCTAACCGGTCTGTGTCATGTACTTCCTCCCCAAGCTCCACCCAGTGCCCCTCGTGACCTGACCGCCACCACCCTGTCATCAGAGGGCCGGCTGCAGCTGTCCTGGAGCCCGCCGCTAGTGACCGGGGGCCGCAAAGACCTCACCTACAGCGTGGTGTGCGAACACTGCGACGGTGGCTTGTGTGTTTCCTGTGGTGAGAAGATCCGTTTTGAGCCAGGACCTTCAGACTTGCAGGACTCCACGGTTGTCGTTAGTGACCTAGATTCTCATCTGAACTACACGTTCACAGTGGAGGCTCACAGCGGCGTGTCCCAGTTTGGTACTAATCGGCCCATCGCAAGAATTACCACTGCTCTGGACTATACCGGTGAGCTTTTTTCCTTTTTCTTAGATTTAACCTTGTGTTCTGCTCTAATTGGCTTTACTTCCTCATTGTTTGGGATCCCACAGACCCCACTGCTGTATGTGTGGGATAATGGTAACTGTGAAATAAAGCAAAACCTTTTTAAAACCCAATATGTATTGAAGTAGTAATCTTGCCATCTGTTTAAAATTATGTTTATATGCATTTCTCATGAAATTAGGGGAAGTCAGGAAGTATCAAGGTGATGCAACTATATGAATGTTTTTCTTTTGAGGGTCTGTTGTCTCAAAACATATTTATTTATTTTTATGTAATATTGTATTTGTCAGTAAAAACTATTGTACAAAAAGAAGGGCTTTCTCCACAAAGAGGAATTTAGTGTGACCCACTAAATCCCAAAGGCTTCCATTTCCAAACGTCCTTTCCAAAGACTATGATTAGTCTCTAACCATTATTTTGCTTTCTGTCTCTCACCGACCGTTAGATCCCCCCAAGGTGACGTTGATCCATCTGGATGATCGCGGCCCCACCAGTCTGACTCTGTCCTGGACTCTGTCTCGCAGGCCTCCAGCCCACATCAATCACCGCTATGAGCTTATGTACCGCAGAAAAGTATGACTGAGTGCTTTGTGCTCTTTTGTCTCTCCTTCCCTCGTTCAAAGTTGTAAATTATTCCAACCTCATTCTAATCCACCCACTTTCCCCTTCGCAGGATGACGAGGGCGAGCGTGATGTGACCACCTACACAGTCTTGATTTTGGAGAAAAATTCCGTCCAGATAAACGACCTCACCCCAGACACTACTTACATGTTCAGGGTCCAGGCACTGAGTCCTGAAGGACACCCCGGCAGCTACAGTGTGGAGCACGAGTTCCTAACTTCCCCATTAGGTACCAGCTAAATCTATAGAAGATTAACTATTTTCTCAAATGTCTCTCTGTGTGGACTTTTATTTCACACACTTGAGTTGATAAATGTTTCCCTTTCTGTGATTTGCGCAGCTGAGTCTCAGATCCAGAACAACTCGGCCATGGTGATGGGAGCTGTAGTCGGAGTAGCAGTTATTCTTCTCGTTGTCGTGGCCGTTCTGCTGCTGCGTAGGCGGTTAGTAACAACATGCTTCAGATCCACATGCAACGCCTGTGTCTTTCAGATAAATGTTATCTACATACCTGCAAACTGTATGATTATGTGCCACAAGCGCCAGTAAATTAAAGATATTCTGCTATGACAGCTCAGGGAGGATTTATCAGTAATAGCTGGTACTGCTATTGAATACAGCCTTTGTCTTTTTCAGCAGAGACTGACCTGCAATTACTAAAATAGCCAGTCTGTATTCTGTTTAGTTCTTTAGTAGTGATTCTTCTTGTGTTCCTCTCAGAAGACTGAGCTCTCGTGGCAGGGGAGGGGCTGAAGATCCCTACTTCTCAACAGGTTAGAAAATCATTCTGTACATGCAACAATAATAATAATAACAGTTCATTAAGTTGTTATTTAGCCAAACAAACTGGACACTATGTTATCTCCTTAGATCAGCTCAAGCCTCTGAAGACTTACATTGATCCACACATGTATGAGGACCCTAACATTGCCATCCAGAAGTTTGTCACAGAAATTGACCCGAGTGCCATCAGCAAACAAAAAGTCATCGGTGTTGGTAAGTGTTTTTTTTGTTGCCGTTTTTTAAATCGCCTCTCTTCCACTTAATAAAATGTTAAGAGCACCGTTTCTAACGTTTCCTCCTGCTGTCCGTCCACCGATCAGGAGAGTTCGGGGAAGTGTTTTGGGGCGTGATGAAGACTCCCAGGAGAGGGGAGGTGGCCGTCGCAATCAAGACCCTAAAGCCGGGGTACTCGGAGAAACAGAGGCAAGACTTTTTGAGCGAGGCCAGCATCATGGGTCAGTTCTCGCACCCAAATATCATTCGCCTGGAGGGAGTCGTCACCAAATGTGAGTGGATAACCTCAGAGAGGAGCCAAACAATCCTTCTTAACTTATTAGCATCAACTTCTTGCACACTTTTCTTTCACTAAACATGTTTTGTTTTCAATTTTCAGTCAAGCATGCCATGATAGTGACTGAATACATGGAGAACGGAGCTCTTGACACATATCTGAAGGTAGGTGGATGCATTTGGTCAAAGAAGTTCAAATGACTTAAACAGGATATTATGTATTCAGACATATGTATTTTTCCCTTTAGGACCGTGATGGAGAGATTCTGTCATATCAGCTCGTGGGGATGCTGCGTGGAATAGCTGCTGGCATGAAATACCTCTCCGATATGAACTACGTCCACCGGGACCTGGCAGCAAGAAACGTTCTGGTTAACAGCAACTTGGAGTGTAAAGTGTCTGATTTTGGGCTTTCGCGTGTGCTGGAGGATGATGCTGAGGGCACATACACAACAAGAGTAAGTCTATCAGCTACATTTCACAGTCTTAAAGCATGAAGTGAACAACCCTTGTTTTTTTTTTCTAGTAACAAATGCCAGACTGTTATAGTATTTTCATTCTCAATTGTCCAATCTAAGGTGTTGGTCTGTCAGCGCCTTGTGTTTCCACTCCCTTCACCCATTAATATGATTTGTTGATGTTTCTCTTCTGTCAGGGAGGTAAAATCCCCATCCGCTGGACGGCCCCTGAGGCCATCGCTTACAGGAAATTCACTTCAGCCAGCGACGTGTGGAGCTTCGGCATCGTCATGTGGGAAGTCATGGCATTTGGAGAACGGCCCTACTGGGACATGAGCAACCATGAGGTATGTTTCAGATATCACGTTGTCTTTCTAGCTTTTACAGTTGAGCTGAAGGATTGTTTTGGCCTGTGTAGGTCAAACTTTAATGTGTATAACCACTGAGTCTGTGCGGGGTCGGTGGTGATAGAAAGCTGCCTGACATCCAGAGTAGTTTCCTGCCATCCTCTTCAAGTGAACTTTTAATGTCAACATACGAACACAGCAGTTTTTCAGACTGAGTCTGTCACTACACTCAGAAATATACTTCAGATCTAAGCACTGCCTTCACTCTTCCTCAGGTCATGAAGGCTATCAACGAGGCCTTCAGGCTTCCTGCTCCAATGGACTGCCCCTCTGCTATCAACCAGCTCATGCTGCAGTGTTGGCAGAACGACCGCTCCAAACGACCTCGCTTCTCAGATATCGTCAACATTTTGGACAAACTGCTCCAAAGCCCAGAGTCTTTGAAAACCATCGCTGACTTTGATCCACGGTATGAAGAAAAAATAAAATAAAAATAAATATTTTATATATATATGTGTATGTATACACACACACACAGTCCAAATCAAGTTCATAAACAAAATACATTACATACAGCACAGTTAATCATTAGTTAGTGAAGCATATTCCACTTTTAAAGGCATGAGCTCCTTCCTGTTAACAAAGTGAAAGAGACAAAATTAGAAGAACTACTATAAAAGAAACTAATCTTCTCAGGAGTATAATGAATTTTGCGGAGAATTACACAACTAGATTACATAATAATTACACGTCTTCACTTGTGCACTCAGTGTACATAGTGTACAGTAGAGTAACTGATGAGTAATCCAAAATATGGGTTGTTCCCCGCAGCGTGTCCATCCGCCTGCCCAGCACCAGCGGCTGTGACGGCACTACGTTCAAGTCGGTGCCCGAGTGGCTGGAGTCCATCAAAATGAACCAGTACAGCAATAGCTTCGCCCGCGCCGGGATCACGTCCATGGAGCAGGTGCTCGCCTTGAGGCATGAGTAAGTACACACATGGCACAGGTGCAGCGAGACAGAGCTGCACTGATTCATCTGGCACCAGGCCACACGTTGTAGTAACACAGAGAAAGCATTTAGCTCTCAGCTTGAACATTTGTTATCCAGTTTGTGAATGCTGAAATCCTCTACACCGCCTCTGCCCATGTCATTCCTGTCATTCTGCTGCCATAACTTCTACAGCAGTGGCCTTTTTAATCTGATTTACCACCACAGCTCAGTCAGATGAACAATATATTTCAAGAGTTGATCCACAACTTTGAGCTCACTATTTGAAATAGTAATTCATTAGAGAGTTTCCATATAGTTTTTTTTTTAGCCCACTGAAAATGGTATCATTTATCTTGTCCTTTCAGAGACATCAGGAATATTGGGGTTCGGTTGCCCGGTCACATGAAGAGGATAGCATACAGCATCCTGGGTCTGAAAGACGAGACAAGCTCCCTCAGCGTGTTTAGTGTGTGATCTAAGCATTCCTCCGAATCAAAGTACACTGACCGACCACTGACCAAGCCATTTCACTCACGCACGAGGAGGACTCAAGTGAGGGGAGGGGGGGGGGGGTTAAACTGAGCTACACTGCAGGGGGTTTTTGTGGCCCGACTGAAGAGGACCCTCCAAGCCACTCAGAAGGACTGAGATCAAAAACACTTATGTACTTTATAATGACAGAAGACAAATAATTTATCTTTATGTAAAAAGGTTTTATATGTTGAACATAAACAACTTTTATGAAAGTAAGTGCAAAATGTGAGACAATGTGAGAGTGCTTGGTTTGTATTCACTGAATGACTGGCATATTAAATGCTCTTTATGATTGAGGGTGTTTTCTTCCAAGCACTCACTTTATCCTGCCAGTGTTTCTGGATCCTTAAGTCAGTTTGTTTTCTACATTGTGTTAAGATTAGTGACACTTATTAAATTTGGAATGGTTATTCCACTCAGGGCAAAGAATCACACATTCTTATGTTTTGTAGTTAGTCTCTGCATCCCATGATGCACTTTCAAGTCTTTTGTTTGTTTACATCATGTCTTATTACAACTGTCCATTTTTATTTAATATTTATTTTATTTTGTATTTATGTAATTTGTTATGTAACAAGTGACTGATCTGGCGCATATTTGTCAGGCAGGTGTATTTTTGTGTTTAAATAAAATTAGTGTTTCCTTGTTACTGGATTACTTTCTTGTACTTAGTAGTCAACTAGTATTTGTTTTTAATTGGTCTATACTGAAATATCTCATCTTGCCACAAACTTTGGAACAGACATTTATGTTTGCCAAAGGATGAACCCCACTGGCATTGGTGATCACCTGGCTCTTTAGCACCAGCTCATCAACTATTGGATGGATTGCCATAAAATATGTTACAGACATTTACAGTGTTTGTGAGCTTTATTTTTTCTGAATTTGTGCCTGAGTTTATGACCAAATACTTGCCCATTATCAACTATTAACATGCTATTACGTGGAACTAGGATGGTAATAGTGATGAAAACACAGGTGATGTATATGACAGCCAGTAGCTAAAATTGAATTACTTCAAGCCTAAATATTCAGAAAAAATAAAAACTCTATACCTTACTTCTTTACAAAAGAGGATTAGGGCCACATGAGTTCTGAGTTTAATCTCAGAATTCTGACTTCATTTTTAGAAGTCTGAGATTATTTTTTCTTTCATAACTCTTGTAACATCAAAACTCAAATATAGTTTTGACATGCAGCCCTAATTAATTCCAGACCGCTTTCTAGCTCACTTTTCATATATTTGCTCACTCAACAGATATACAGTACGTGTGAACAAATCAGATCTTTTTGCTAACACCAACCTCTCAGAAATAAACTATGCAATACTGCCACATATAGCTCTTAACACTTCCCTGCTCAAAACATGATAAACTCTTCTGACATAGGTTGCTTAGGGCCTTTCTTCTGATACCACCCTCTGGCCAGTTACTATGTTTACTCCACCACGACTGGTGCAAGTACAAAAACTAATTTCGTCTTAACAGTTTGGTTTTCTTTACAACTTAGCACTTCAGCCTCACAGAGCTTGTTTTGGTGACGCCTGTCAACCAGATGGAGTTGATCAACCTCATTGACTTTGCCACGGTGGAGCAGAATGTCACACCTACACACAACCTTGCTCTATCATATCACAATCACTCAAGGTTTTCAATGAAAATGTATTAGTACAGTGTCTTTTCCGTGATAAATCCCTAAAAAGCCCAATTCAATTTGATCTCAAAGCTACTTTATGTTTCAAATTGACACTTCTGGTTGTGAATGACAATATCAATTTCACACCTGATAATTATAGCTTGTTCCTTCACACAGAAACAGCTCCACACCCCAACCACAAAGACTGCCAGTCTGGGGTGTGGCTAGAAATTTCGGACCTTCTGACAACAGTTCAACAACCGTTCTAACACACTGAATATCTAGAATGTGTGTTATGTTCCACTGCAGCTGAATCTCACCCACACCCACACATATATAGAGAGATAAGAATGACCTCTTCAGGATCCAGACCATAGATACACAACACCTCCTCAGCCTTTATGGAGAAAGGTCAAGGTATTTTCTCTGAAGATTCAGGATCACTGCCTCAGCAGACCTGTAGAGACAACAAATTTACAGGTCAGCTTAACAAAGACTGATTTTCCTTTTTATATAGCATGTTTGACCTGATTTTTTGTGTGTGTAAAATCAGTGAATGTTAGAAAATTGAGGACTGAAGATTTGAGAGCTGTAAATGATTTCTGTTTCAGGTCACTCATATCCTACAGGGAAGGTCCAAGTCATTGGAGACATTTTTCAGTTCACAGTCGATGTGAGTGAATTTTGTCCAGAAGATGTTATTATCACAATTTCCAACAACCTGATTGAGGTGCACGCGGAGAAGGTGAGCCATGCAGTCAGTCAGCTTGGTTTAGTAAATGGCCGAATCTGTAATAGTAGCTGCCAAATCGTAATGTGACCTGTTGTTTGATTGCTGAATTTGGCTTGAGATGAAGTATGTATTAAGTAATTTGATAGTATTTTTTATTTTGGCTGTATATTATTCTTTGCAACCAACATGAATGCACATAATATCAACATATAAATGACCTAAAGTACTCAAGTTATAGTAATAGATTGAATCTAATGGATTACTGGAGCAGGATTACAGAACAGCTCAAAGGGACTTTGAGTTTACACCAATGTAAAGAAAGAAATGTGTACAAATTCTTTGAATGTAACTTTTCAACACCAATAATGTATGCCTTCCTTGTGTTCTCCATACATTATGCAGCTAGGAAAAGATGGCACAGTCACAAACACTTTTTCACACCAATGCAAACTACCATCGGGTGTGGACCCCATATCGGTGACCATGACGATGGAGAGCAGCGGGGCCCTGACTGTGAGAGCTCACAGGTTTTCATGATGCCTAATGTCTCCTCCCTGCACTTTCAATGATTGATTCAATGCTGGAGTCTATCGCCCTCTGGTGGTGGGCAAAGCGACCCAATGCACCATTCATGTAGTATCAGAAATATGTAAAATCCCCTTCCACTGCACTTGAACCCAACAACAAGACAAATAATGTATAAAAAGTGGGATTTTCCATAATGCACTTGTTAACGTCATGTGAAAATCAAGGCCAAACAGCAGCGGAGGGCACAAAAACCTGAAATACTTACACACAACTTTTGTTAGCAGACTAACTGAACCGTTTTCAAGAGTCCTGCAACTCTACAAGGCTTACAATTTCAATTGTGTTGTTTTGTTGCTGTTTACACACTGACCAGAACCTGTAACTCACGTACCCACCCTCTGAACCAATATTGCTCAAATACAAGCACATTTCCTGTTTTACACCCAGATTTCAGTTCTGGGAACCAGACAAATCTGCCATGCTCAATGCTTCATTTGCCAGGCTATTTCTATTTAGCCAACTATTTATTTTAGTAATACTTCAAAATTAAACATTTAAAACATTGCCTGTCACTAAAAATGGACAAACATTTGCAGGAAATACAGTAAGCAGGCTACCGGAGCAAAGAACATACTGCAATGTGGTGAAAGTGGCCGAGGCAGAAGCTGTAAGAGTTATCTAAATCCAGAAGATGGCAGTAGTGCAACATTAAGGATGCAACTGCCGTTAAAACTCAAAGAAGAAGAAAAAGTAAAACACGGAAGTGACGTCAAGAAGCAGACATCAAGGGATTTTTATTTTTATTAATTTTTATTTACAAAGGCAACAACATACAATACACTTGTTGGGGAAAAGGATGTGCATGCGTAGCTATATATAATACACACGTCAAGGGATGTTTTTAGATTACGGAAGTTTGTCAGGTGGCTACACCACTAGTTAGCTAGCTATGCTATTAAAAAAATGTTATTTGCCGATAACAGTTTTACACGCTTTATGTTGAGAAAAGACTGTTTATAGTATTTTAATACTAACAACGGTCTTCCGCTACAGTAAGATCTACAGTCTGACCTTTTTTGATAAAATACTGACCTTAGTAGAGTGACGCTAACGTTACGTTTAGTTAGCTAGCTGAGCAGCACAACTAGCTAGCTAGAGACATCAACATGTCACATGTTACTCCTTCCTCCGGTTCAATCGTAGTAGCTGACTGGCATCGATGTAAAGACAGCAAAGAATATTTCAGCAAAATTCTACACAAGAAGAGACGCAAAAACTTCGGTATGACTAAGAAACTACCATTTTGGTTGAATCACAACAGTTTTCAAAAGAAACACATTATTAGTCATATGTAACAGCAGGGCTTTGATTATACGACACAGTATTTCAGGAAAACATTTTTGTTTTTGTATTGAATTGTCATGGACATGATCTACCTGCACAAAGGGGCTGGTAGATCCATGTGCATTTCCAATAATACATCTCCACCATCACTCACCAAAACAACGTTGGTAGTGGCATGATGTGGGTTTTGTCAAGGTTGGCTCTAGATGTAGGGAGAGTTGGTAACATTTGTAAACAGGACTTTTAATTGTCTTACGAGGCTGTGGGATTATGATGTCATAACTTAGGTTTGAGTTTGTGTAAAGAGAACAGTGTAAAGTAAATGAAATGTTACAAGCCCGTCTCTATAATACCTTTTACTGTTTCACTAAACATTCAACATGAAATCACTAAAAACAAGATGGCAAACCAAGATCTAGGATTGTCACGTGGTGTTTTTTTCTTCTTAAATAATTTGTGATATTGTCTAATGCAGATGTAGGAGATTTCTAAGAGTGGCATACATATTCAGCACTGGATAAATCAAATGACGAACTAATTCAGGGGCTCTATATAATTGCTTGAAAGCTACTTCCAGGCTGTCATGTTGTACATAATAAATTCCAATTCAGAAATTTAAGACCTATAAGTGTCAGTGGTCTTTGACCAGCACACCATTTTGACACTGTCATGACTGTGAAAATTTTGTACAAGCGCACACAAAAAATTTTGACGGCCTTTTAAAAGGGTTTTTACGGGGTCGTTGGAGTCTCGTGAGCCCCCGTAGGTAGACACAGTTATTTAAGATCTCATCTTGGCAAGAGCGGATTTTGGGAAAACTGCTTTGTGCAGCTTGCAGGCCCAAAATTTTCCCCAACAGCACATGAAAACCACGGGTAGGTTTAAAATGATTTTTTAGAGAAATTTACACAAAGGTAAATATGGTTACATATATTCATCCAATTTATCTCTTGTTTAAGGTATTGAGACAACAATGGTTTATTGGCCAGTGAAGTGGAGAAAAGGAGAGGCTTTTTTTTCCCCGTTGAGTGTGGGATGGGAGGAAGCTTGCGTAGATTTGCCATTTGCTGCCGTTTTTGGTAATAAAAGTGTTTTTTCACAGCATATTGTATTGAGTTATGAACTAATGGGAAACAGAAAATAAAGACTATGCTAGTATCAATCTAGATTTAAAAAAAAAAAAAATACCATCACACCAGACGTTTTGTCAAATCCCAGTTCCCTGTCTTCCAGGCTTGTAAGGAGCAGGTGGACGCCGCCCTTTTCTTGTTCTCCCCCGACGGCTCTTCGTGATCTGTCAAATCAAAATTTCTAAAAGGAGGGACACCGTGACGTGGGTTTTGAATTTGGTGGTTGGCACCAAGTATCCTTTTGTGTTCTTTAAAACTTGAAAGTTGAATATGAAAAAAAGTACAGAGATGGGCATTCATCCTTAATGTTCCCTTTAGATTTGACCTTTTCATGCACTGTGATGTGGCAGACAGAGACGTGAGAGACTTCCAGGAGACATGGAGCTTACCGGTGCTGCGTGTAGGTGGGGACGTCAGTGACACGCTGGGTGATGTAGCCCCCCTCCTCAACTGCCTGGCGGAGAACCTGTGGCATCAGGACTGTGTTACAGCCAGATCAGCCAGCCACCCTTAACAGCAGGAGACAGAGACTCTACTTTAATGCCAAAAGGGATTTTAAAGGGCGTTGAGGTGAAACTGGGGGTTTTACCCGGGGTTTGTCCCCTTTTGGGGGAAATTTGCATTGGGCAGTATCTGGGACGTGTTTAAGCTTTTCAGGTGGGAGAGAGGCTGCTGTTGAGATGAATGGGCATTCCCTGACACTAGGACTGCTGTCAAGATGGATTCTTGATTCTGAAACATCTTAAATTCTATCCTGTCAGCAGGGTGTTGTTCAGTCATGATTATGGGTATGTTCCATTGCACTTAAATTGCTTCCTCGAAACCTCAACTTGCTTCCCTTAAGGACTAGCCAATAAAAAGGAAATCATAGAAGGAGAGAGGCAACGAGCAAATGTGTTTTAGAAGGATGAGACGTCCTTTCCTCTGAAGAGTCACATGAATTTGTCAGTTGTTTGGGCGTTAACTTTTTCAGCCGCATGGATTCCGGGAAGGCTGCTCTCGTGTGCCCTCGCCTATAGCTTCTCAGTGGTCCCTCCTCAGGGCAGAAATAAGAGCTTTGAGACGGCCTTCAGAGAGGAGGGACAGAACACCTTCCGGTTCAGCCGAGGAGCTAACAAATAAGGGTAATAAGATTCAGCCATTACCTGGGACTCGTTATATCAATGTGCAGAAGTTTATAAGTTTTGTGTTCTCTATGCCATTGAGTGCCAGTTAATTAAGTTCATGATTAACTTCTCACTTTTATGTATTAGTGCCACAAATTTAATTACTTTGTTGGAAACACCCTTTAACCACCGTTTTGATTCCTTAACATCTAACAGCACCAAAACAGTGTGTTAGAGGTCCAGTGTGTAATGTGTTTAATTTTATAGTTTAATTATCAAAATCGGTGTTGCCCGTTCACAAACTTGTCCTTTTTCATGAATGAAAATATATATCTGTATCACCACCATCAATTGGCTTGGAATTTTATATTTCCATTAACTTGGGTAGACACTCTATTCATGCACTATTTTGAAATAGGTTAGCCGGGGAGAGGCGTACAGGATCTATCGCTGCTCTGCCTTTTTATTTGGCACAAGAGAGTTGACTGCAATATGAGCTCAACACTACATGGCACAAATTCCTACACAATGGGCCTTTAAATACTTTTGTCAAGATCAGGGGCCGTTTTGTCAAGTTCTTGTTACAATTGGAAGCATTAGGCTAGTCATAACAGTCAGATTTAAAAAAAAAAATAATAATTAAAAGGCACATTGCTTAAGAGGCCAGCATTTTAATACAAGTGAAAAAAAAAAATATCTATTCCCAATTATTTAAAAAAAGTCACCTTCATGCTGTGTGTCTAATTGTGACATATTCAGTGCGTGTTTGAAACCTTCATATTGTGTCATGTGGTCTTTATCAAGTGCAATCAAGTTAAGATACATTTTAAAGAGTGAACCAAATTTACAGTTACAACATTTTTTCAATTATCAAAATGTATACATTAGTAATGTGCGAGTTAAAACAAGCAAAGTTTGAATTCTAAAATCCCAATTAGCTAAAAATTGCACAATGATTTTGCCCATCACTGCTTAGACGAAAGTGCCTTCATCCATGCCTCTTCATCTGACCTGCAATTTAAAAAAAATAAGGAATCACAGATGGATGACTGGCTGCTCAAGAAGCTTTTAGACATTAAAAACAAAAAGATGTGCACTTGTACCTTGTGTGTGCAACAAGTATCATGGCAGTGGGTTGTCTGGTGTGACTTTGAGAGAGATGCAACAGGAAGGAGTTTGGGGGTAGACCCAGGACCTCAGCCTTCAGATGCTCAACGTGCACATGTGTGGGGAATTCAGCATGATCCACAACTTTGAACCTCTTGTCCCTGTGCCGAGAGAAAACAGTCTGAAATTCAGTAATAGGAAGGTTAAAAATAGGTTTGTGGTGTTAAGATGGAATTACTTTTTCAAGGAGATGATCAAAAGGTCATTGAAGAGGTGGAGGTAGACGCTGACAAATGATACTCTCGAGTTGTACGCGGCCACAGTCAGCTGCCTCATGGAACCCTGGTGCACCAAAAAACGCCCACTCACGATCAGAGGGACTGACTGGATGGAGGAAGAGGCAATCAGTCAGAATTCAAACAGACTTGATTTTGTTGTGTAAACCTGCAGATGGTAATATAATCTGTGAGAAAAAAAAAAAGAAAAAGTCATCACCTTTACTTTGCAAAAATCCAGCAGCACTTCCAGGCAGACCAGCTCCTCGATTTGTTTCATTTTTCTGACCCGCTTGTCACACTCTGTCACTATCTGGTCATAGTAGATAGTAATGCAGTTTAAATTTTTTAGAGACGACTTTGAAAGCCATCTACGTGGCAATTCCTATTAATTTTTTCATCTCCCTTCCAATAACAAGCTCACTCCGTAAGGAACCGAATGTACAGATCTGAACACTTGAATGTAAGACAATATTACCTCATGGATGGCTTCAATTGCTTTTTCGAGATTTGAAATTGAGGCAGAGCCTGGTGTAGTCAGTTTCAGGATGCTCTGAAATGACAAAAAAAATCCATTTGAATTCTAAAACATGTCATACAAGTTAGAAACTTATATGTATGCATTTAATTTAAAATTAAATCACCAGATGCCTATACCTCTAGGATGAGTTTAGTACGAGTAATTCTCTGGAAGGGAAGGACAAGGAATGACTTCAGGCTCTGTCTTTGACACACTGGGTCACGCTCAAGCTTCTTGATTGAATACACAAAGTCCCTGTTCGTTTGCCTTCAAATAAAAAAAGAGAAATGTGTCTTATGGAAAGTCATTGGTGTATCAGCAATGGCATTAAGTAGGCTACAGAACTGAGACTTACAGTAGCTGGTTGAAAAGAGTCTCTTGGTACATCATGTTGGTCACATATGGCACATAGAGGCGGTGAAACTCAGGGCAGTGCTGAAGCACAATGTCTCCAACCTGAGATAACAACACACTCTTTCCCAGTTGAATTTCCAAATCCATAAGAAACCTAGAGGAGACGGACACCAGCTCAGCATAGACACCAACAAAACCAGTAAAAAAAAAAAAAAAGGAAAGAAAAATAATGAGGTACTGGTATGTGAAGCTCTGACTTTTCACTGGCTGTCATCACACAGCGAATGTTGGAAAACAACATGTGATGCTCCCTTTGATTCAGAGTCCGTTTCAGTGCTTTGATGCATAGAAGTGATTGACTGCAAGTCCAAGGCTCCTTAGGTAAGACGCTTCAGAGCCGATCAACTCAAACATCGACTTTAGAGGAAGAAAACAAGAACAAGGATTAAGGGAGAATGTCACATTAAACCTTAAAAGAGCATAACAGATGCAGCCAACTCTGTATGTCATGTCAGCAAGTTCCCTGAAAAAAACAAACTTTGGACACACGGTATATAAAATGCACTAACTATGGATGTTGACATGCTAAAAAAAAAAAAAATAAAATTCTAGAAAGTTTCATAAAAAGTTAGACGTAACATGCATGATGTAACCATATCTAAATGGGTAACTTTAGCAAAATAACACGCTAAATGCTAAAAGCATGACATGCCAAGTCTGAGAGAATAACCACTTCTGATTTAGGTAAAGCGTTCAGCCTCTCTACACATAGGCCTACTAGTAAATAGCATAGTTATCCCTCCATTTCCAGCCTGTTGTGTAACAAGCATTAGTGACCCAGGCCCAATACTTCTGCTACACTTCTGTTTTTCCTGTGATAATGAATATCATTTGATCCCAAATTGGATAAGCAATCTCCACATGTGTAAAGTATGAAAGAAAGAGCTTTCCACACCTCCTGAAGGCGAATCTCTCTGGTCGTCAGGCTGCTGAGCAAGCCAGACGCCTTCACCTCTTCTAGATCTTGCCAGAGAGTACATGGAGTCACTCTGACTGGTTGAGATAGAGGTGAGGATGGAGTCGCTTCAGGAGAGTTTAATTGAGGGGATAGAATGTCAAAGCGACGCTGCAGACCACGGGGGCTTATCAGTTCAGACACAAAACTCGTGCTCAGTCTGCGAAGACCGTCTGTTACCGCATGCAGACAGTAGTCCTGATACAGTGGGACTGCAGAGCAAAGGAAGAAATGCAGACAGGGTATTTCTCAGTGATGTAAATGTTGCTCTATTCAATAAATGACAAGGCCAAAGAAGAATGGTAAACTTACAAAAATGAATGTACTTTGACTGGAATGGTACACTCGGCACTTCCTCCTCAGCTGGATGTGCTGCCCTGGGTTTTATTAAGCAGGCCACATTCAGTTAAAAGTGTAAAGTATTATAAAGAGTACAACAATTTACAGCCTCTTACCCTTCTGTGCTGCTTTCCTGATCCTCTAATGGAGATACAATTGGATAGTCCTCAATTCTAGGTACTGACAAGTGGTTGGGCACAGGGGAGTGCTTTTTAAAACCCCATGCCACCGACCTGAGAGCTGACGATATGTCTATGGGAGGACTAAAAACAACAAAAACAAGGACACGTGTTTCATTGTCCTTATCCCACATGGAAAGGGTTTAACCATGTGGTCCTTACCTGCAATTCTCAAGCTGGCTCAGGGAGTCACTGCTCTTATCAAGGCCTCCAGTGTCCTGCAAACTGTCGGTTTCCAGAGAAAACCTCAAAGGACGCTGATCTCTTGTCTTTACGGTTTGTGAAATCAAGTGATTCACTGGATGACTAGCTCCAAAGTAGGAGTGTAAATTAGCAATAATGTTGCTGCTCCAACAGGGGTTGTTTTCATCTGTGTAGCCAAACTGAGCCATAATGCTTCTGTCTAGAACTGCTGCCACCAATGTTGTTTAAAACTCTGACCCCAGTGCAATTGTGGATGTGTTTATCTCCTGAAGTACCCTTGATTTGCTCCGGAGCCACTCGGATTAAATGATCTGTTGGATGCAGTTTGAGTTACTGAGCTGCAATCACAAAAACTCGAACCAGGTGTGGCTCTCTTTTTCTTAAAGTTCAAGCTAACGAGCTGTGTCCCAGTTCAATACCAATTGAAATTGAATATTTTGAATTTATAGACTGTTGGTTGAACAAAACAAGCAACTTTTTAACGTCACTTTGGGCTCTGGGAAAATCAGATTTTTTAACTATTGTCATACATTTTATAGACCAAATGATTCATCAAAAAAAGATAAAAAGATTTGCAGGCTAACTGAAGATCAAGACAATTAGGAAATTGAATTTTTTTACACACCAACTGGAGGAACAGGTTTCACTTTCTGCAGTCAACTATTAATCTTTGGAAAAAGATTTAGCTATAAAATTGAATTGGCAGTGACATTACAATTTCAAGGTTTTAGTGCATTTGTAAAATGTGCACAGATGCACGTAAAACCTTTAAGCATTTCCTGTCAAACAGTTGATTTAGTTAAGTACATTGATTTTGTTGTTGCTGCTGCCACTGTACAGTGGTATTTTAAGTTTAGAAACCCATGCTAAAGTTGACTAAAACAATGACTTAAAAAAACCATCTTTTGGAAATCTTAATGCCTTCATTAAAAAAAACAGGAAAAATCCAACCTTTAAGGACAACAATGTTCTTTGTGAATGAACAATGTATTGTAAATAAATAAAATAAAAGCCAGTTATTTCATTATACCCCATGCCAACCTCTGTGGTGAAGGGTAGGTGATAATGTCAGGCTATTTTAATTCCAAAGGCCAAGGGAACTTTATCAGAATGCATAGTATCCTGGAACCATAAAATAACTGGCTTTTAAAATAAAAACCTGCCTGTTTCTATGGGAATTTAACATAAGGAAGAACATTTATTCGTTTAAAATACATTATTCATTCACAAAGAAAATTGGTGTCCTTAAAGTTTGGATTTTTCCTAATTTCTTTTAAATTAAGGTATTATCATAAATTTCCAAATTATTTTTTTATTCCTCTTTTTAGTCAACGTAAGCATGGGTTCCTAAACTTTTGAGCACCAGTGTGTGTGTGTGTGTGTGTGTAGATATATATATATATTTATAGCAAAATTTGGTGACTTTATTAAGATGCAGCTCTAATCCCACTGCGTTTACCAATGAAGTACAAAATAATTTCGCACAGTGTACAAATACTTGTTCCATTTTATTTGCAATTTAAAATGTCATACAAGATAAAAGTAGATAATTCAATCTGCCTGAACATTGTTGGTATATGACTCAAATAAAGCCATTAAAATTCTTAATAAATGATGTACTGACATGGCAATATTTTAATGAATTACAAAATGAAAATGGGTGTGCAAGATACACACACTGTGATGATTTGACACAAAAAGGTCTTTCTGAACAGGAGCTATGAACAGTTTTGTAATGTACACATGGCAAAGCATTCAAACTGTGGAAAATAATACACACAATACAAGATAACCTCTGTAATACACAGACTGAATTTAAAAATGCCAACAAACACACGTGTGTCTCAATTGTTTTTTCATTGTGATAACACCCTAAAGGGGGTTCCACTCCATCAGGAGACAGTATTTGTAAACTTGATAAAAAATGAGCAACCCTTCTAAACTGCAGCAGTTCCCACAATGACGCTTTTCCATCATTGTGATCTGATATGTGAATTGAAGGGGCAACAAACAACAACAATCAACATGGCGCTTTATTTATCAGCAAACTGCTTCAAATATTCATATTTGTGCTGAATGATCTAAAGCTCACCAGACAGAGCTGTTCTGGAATGGGGAGTAGAAGTAACACTCCTCCATTTTGAGATTTTTTTTTTTTTTAAAATTTATGCTCCACAACTTAAAACAACAATAGTTTTATGGCATATTGAAGGGGAAATTACAATAGTGTTTAATGGCTAAAGAATCAATCATACATTGGGCATTTAATAATGTGTCAATGATGGACGACAAAACAAGAAGAAAATCAGTCTACCATACCAATTCTCTAAAAACCAATGAAATGGGTGGCCACCCAAAACATCTGCATGCAAACACACCTCACATATGCAATATCCAGAAAAGTATTACTAGTTGTCCTGTTTGTTCTTGGATATTCTGTACGACAAACCAAAGGACAGCATTTCCCTGTGTTTATACGTGCTCCCTGCTAAAAAGAAAAGGGACTGAGACATCTGGATCAGTAACAAGGTATAAATAAAACAGATGCCGAGTTAGGAGGCTGGGGACTTGTATGACTAGTTATGAGTCTAGGTGGGCACAGTGATACTGCGGGCTAGTAGTGCCAGTAGAGCTAGCTCCACAACCCCATGGGCTTGTTCCAGCGCCTCTGCTGCCTCCCCGGCAGAGAACCCTGCTGCCTGGATTCGCTGGATGTGCTCAGCTGGAAATGGTTCTATAAAGGGATGCCCGGGTGGGAGAATACGGGCTGGAGATGTAAGCTGGGGAGCCTGATCAAGAGGAGAGGTAGAGGGGGAGGACATGCTAGAGACTTCCTCAAGTGAGCCCACTGCCATAGACAGAGGGCTGAGAAAAGTGTGCTCAGTCTGGAGGCCAAGAGTGTCTGGGGTGTTGGCGCCTGAAGCACGTCCATCTGCAACCCCTCTCCCCTGCTGCCCCTCAGGAGGTTCCCTGAACTCCAGGTCCCCAGGAGGATCAGGAGGAACCTCTGGCTCAGTCTGAAACCTGCTGATGTTATTTGCTTCATCTTGCCCACATCTACCTGCCCTACTCTCCCCGGGCCCGGAGCCCTTAGGACACTGCGCTGGTCCCTCCACAGTCTCCGCTGTCTCCCCGCTTAGAGGCTCATCGTGGCCAGAGAGGTCTGGCGCAAGACACTTAGATGGTCCCTCATCAGACACAGCAGCAACCTCGTTGGCTTTGGCATTGCTTGGTTCTGCACCGGCTGTGATGGCAGTATTGGGGATACGCTGGGTGTTTTCGGGTGTTGGGGTGCATGGGTCGGGGGCGATTTCGTCTGAGCAGGAGGCGCTGTGGTTTTGGGACTGAGATAAGTTGTTGGACACCAGCAGCTCGTGAAGCTCCATCAGAGCGGCTGCCAGCGATGGGATGCTGTCGGAGCTGGAGCAGTGCTCCCCTTCAGGCTGGTCCCTCTCAGAGGACACCACGCCCTGGGAGGCAGTGGGGGACTCCATTTCAACAGAGTCATGTTTGTCAGGAGTGCTCGGACAGGCTTCTGTGGCATCAGCGGTGTCAGACTCAGTTGCCTCCTGCTCCATGGGTTGAATGGGGGAAAGTTCCTCTTGATGGGGGAGCACCAGACTGCTCATCACCTCATCTGATCCGTTATACCCCTCTGCATCGGTTGAGGGACTGGGTACAGGGGGCACTTTGGAGTTGCTATGGACAGGCAGAGGGTGAGGGTGGACCTGATGAGATGTAGACTCAGCATCTTCTACTGAGGACGAAGTCAGAGGAAGCTCCGGGAGACCAGGGGGGTCCCGGCACAGTCCTGGTGCTGAGGCCTGCTCCATGGCAGCCGGTGCGGACTGAGAGCGATCCAGGGTTTGGGGCTGGCCAAGGGAAGGGCTTTGGGAAGGGGAGGTGGATGAGGACATTTGGTCTAAGGTTCTGGGTAATGTAAATGGTGGGGGCTGCGGTGAGGTAGTTTGTCCATCTGCAGTGTCTATTGTAAGAGACAATATAACTGGGAATGAAACAGTGTGTGAAGCCATCTGGAAGCATTATTAACAGAAAACACACACACTTCCTTACTAAAAACTCTTGCAAAGTTCTTGAATACCCGCTGCACATATCGTTTGTGACTTGTGCCACTTTTGACTGTTTTTAACAGTTATAAGTATTCAAAATAAATACGTAGAGACAAAAGGTACAACATCAATTAACCAATCCAGCAGCAAAACAACAGCAAAATAAAAGACATAAATAGCAATGGGCTTAGCACTGGCAATGGACTTGTGAATTTGCAGTACCTGGTTGGTAGGGCCCTCTCCAGTGGTCTCCAAATGCATCAGTGCTGTCCTGCTCAGGGGTTAGGGCGCACACCACACACATCATGCAAAGGGACGGAGAAAGTTAGCAGTCACACACGCAGAGCATGCAACAACCTATCAACCTTTTCACACACACACACACACACAGATGTGAAAAGTGTCATCCAAAAACAGCCGGAGCCTACGTCCTGACAGAGAGGTCACAGTGTAATCACATAACCCATCACTGAACCTCAGAAAACTCAACTGAGGTCACGTCAGTAAGACATTTGATAAAAATCCTTAAAAACATGATCATCAAGACCAAAATTGATTCAACAGCTGATTGATGCCTCTTCTTTTGTGGAGGATTGCCTCATTTCATAACATGGCCGCTGCAGTTCCCACACATCCATTGCAACTCTGCTGCTGCTGCTTTTTGTTTGAATTCTACTTGCAATGTGCAGCCATTACCGGACATGACTGGCTGATGGAAACAGTAACAATGACTGAGTGTATCAATGGCAATAGGCCAAATGTTAATGTTAAAAGCATTAAAGGGAAACACTAACATGATTATGTTTTGACAATCTCAAATACTAACACACCTCCAACTGGTGGAGAAAGCACCACTTTCTGCTTATAGTTAACCTCGGAACAGTTACTCTTACACCCACGTAGGAGTGGGAGACATGGATAAACTATCACAGAATATTTAACTATATATCACAACATTGTTAGTAGTGATGAAACAGTTCATACTTGCTGCTGTAAGATCTTACTTATTTACTGTGGAAGACAGTCCTGCTCACACAAATAACCACCTCATTTCTCTATTGGCACTAGATGTCCCTTTCATATTGTCTTTGTAAAGGGTTTTAAAATGCGGTTCTCACTCTTTCAGAGATCCATCTGCACTGTTGGCTAACAGAATCTGACAAAATGTAAAAGTCCGTGCTAAACACTGCAATAAGACACACTCAGTACTGCTGATTAGCAACGATGATTTTATTAAGTGTTAATGGAGGCAACAGCGATTAAGGGTTGTCTTCAAATTTCTGCTTAATATAGGTGTTTAAATACACAGTA
The DNA here is from genome assembly GCF_008692095.1 of Etheostoma spectabile. Taxonomy (NCBI): domain Eukaryota; kingdom Metazoa; phylum Chordata; class Actinopteri; order Perciformes; family Percidae; genus Etheostoma; species Etheostoma spectabile. The sequence continues at coordinate 15,830,564 of NC_045736.1, forward strand.
AATGCCTATCACACCCGCAAAAGGCAGCTAAAAAGGAGGCAAACGCATACATAGACAATCGCTCTGTGTTATGTCTCCTAATGCAGTATTGGCACAATTATAGCTTTAGTGCGTAACTTAATAATAAAACATCAGTTACATTCAAGCTATTACTATGAGAGGATACAAAGCTAATTAAGACTCAGCTCTACAAAGCTCTGTATTTCTCAGCATGGCTATGTTTAGAAATTGGTGTCGTCCGGTGACTTTCGCGCACAGGAACTCATCTGAAGAGTTCATCATGTTATTTTTAATCCTCCTTGTCCTCCTCGGCTACTACCAACTGTGGGTAGGGATGACGGGCGATCACGGAAGGCTTGTGTCATGTGAATGCACTGACAGAATTGTTGTCATTACGTAGAATAATGCATGGGGGAGATAGAAACTACTCACTATAGCTTTAACTATCATATAGTAAAACCAAAGGTTGCTAATGAAGTTAGGGCTGCACTATTAATTGAATTTTAATCACAATCACGATTTTGACTTCCCACGATCAAATTTGATCAAGCAATTTTTTTTTTAAATGCGTCATTTCACAGAACGCGCCGTTTTTTTTTGCAAAGCCAATCTTCCGCTCCGTAAACCACTGTCTGATCATAAGCCAGTCAGAGTTGTTCCCTCCACCGCACAGCTTAGTTTCTAGATGGAGACAGTCACAGAGGACAGAGTAACGGGAGGAAAATTCAACAGATAGCAGTCGGTTATACGTCGGTCTCAAGGTCTCAATGCCTGTGTGGGATCTTTTCTCTACTCTCTCTCCTCTTACTCTCCGCGCAGCCCCGCCACACCGCGGTGCCGGTCCATACTTCTGACATTTGTCCAGTTTTAATTGTTATTAACACAGCTGTATATTGCTAAGCATGAGCGGGAAACCTTTATTTGTACCAGTGTTTCCGCTGGTAACTCTGGTATAGCGGCCGCCACGGCAACTAACTTCAGTTTGTAGAGTAACAGCGTGTGAGACGGAGCCTGCTGGACCTGCAAGAGATGTGACCCATGGCCGGAATATCATAGTGCATAAAAATGCAGCGCAGTGACGACACATGCAATTTTCCTTTACATGTGTTGCAACTGTATGTCTATACAACATACAACTTCAACATAAGAAGAACGTAGCACAATATAGATGTGAAAGCAGTTATAAATAGCCTATGTGACAATAAAAGTTGTTTGGTTAAAATCAACAAATAATCATGATCACAATATTGATAAAAATAATCATGATTATTATTTTGGCCATATTCGTGCAGCCCTAAATGAAGTGTTAGCTAGTTAGTAACCACCATATAGAAAGTGTTGGGGAGTAACGGAATACATGTACTGGCGTTACGTAATCAGAATACAATTTATGAGTAACTGTATACTGTTAGTTACAATTTAAATAGTTTACATTGTTGAAATCAATGGATTCCACAAGTTTATTCACTATTCATTACTTATCTAAATAAATTAAGCTAACTCCATGCATTTCCCAGAAGCCCCAATATGTAAACAAAAAATGAGCTTTTTGCGTGGTAGAGGTAGAGATGCCAAACAACAGAGCCAGGGCAGGAGTGTGTTTCTATCTTGAAAATTCAAACAGCATTTCACATTAAAGAAACAGGAAGAACGAAATATAACTGTGCAGTGCAACCTCTACTTGCCAGCAACCAACCTCCTATCAATGTCGAAATGACTCCACCTCCAACCTGAAGCATCTCAAAGTGCCCATATTATAAACATTGTTGGTTATTTTGTGTCTCTGATGCTTCCACACACATACAAACTTGGACAAAAAGCTATCCATTCTGTTTTGAGGGAGATACAGGTTACTGCCTTTAGTCTCCAGATGAGCTGTTCAAAATCTGCTAGCATGCTAGCACGTTCTCAATGGCAAAAAACTGCTACAACACACACTAGTTCACCATAATCTACTAAAGAACTACTTGCAAGTTCCTGTTTTGCAGGTATTCCACAAGTGCGCCCTCGTTTAGAAGAAGTCTCCCAGCTAATCCTGCCTTGTACTGACCAAAGTTGGAGAAAGAGTTATCTCGCTGATGTGAGCCTTACCTAGCTACTGCGCATGTGGGACGTCCAACAAAGATAGTATAGAAGTGAGATGTCTCACTCTGTAGCTACAACGGAGAGCTAAACACATTCAGCCAGTTGGAATAGAAGAACACACCATAATAGGCATGTTTAGTAAGCAGTATTTGATGGCCGCATTCCTACACTTCTAAAATGCAATTCAATGTGGAAATAATCTAAGTATTCAGAATAATGTATTTTGTAACAAATTCCGTTATGTTACTCAATCTGAGTAATGGAATACATTACAAATTACATTTTTGGGCATGTATTCTGTAACGGAATATGTTTTGAAAGTATCCTTCCCAACACTGCTTATAGATATAGTTTCAAATCATAATAATACATTTGGTTTTAAGTGCCTTTCACTTAACCCCAGGACACTCTACATTCAGAATAAAGCAACAAATAAACCCAAACCTAATCATAAGTGTTTCCCTTTAGGCCTAAATAACTTGATCTTAGCCATGAACTCATTTATCTTCTTTTATTATATGCATTTACATTTGCCTGATAGATATCTCTCAATTTCCTGACCCCATCTTATTCTGAAGTACATTTAATTTGCTGAGGTGATGACATAAAGTGATCATGTGACTGAAAATTCAGATGACCGCATAAATGGGGTTGAGAGTAAGAAGCTTTAAGTGGCACATGCAAATGTGGTTCTAACTGAGCTGAAACAAGCCCAATGAAAAACAGGCTAAAGTGCAGTAATGGGAGACCGCTTTCTTACCGCTTTCCTGTATGGACCGCTGAAGTGCCTCAGCCAGTTCTCTGTCACCAGTCTCATCTGGACGGGCGTCTTCACGCCCCTCTGCTCCGTATGCCAGTCGGGCACACTCTGGCAGGTCGGCCTCACACAGGAAGCGAGTCTCAGTGCCCGTAGTGCCTATTAGAAGCACGTTCTTCTTCAGGTCTATCGAACACTACAAGAAAAAACACATTTAAAAATATTCTTCAACCTTCCTTTACATTCAGTATACAAGGAACAAAACAATGGAAATATTATGTAACTAATTGCAACCAGACACTGTGCTGCACACTGTGATCCGGTAAAAAGGGAATCGCACCTGATGTCTCTTCAGCATATCCAGGCCAAGCAGCATGTCCATTGGCTGGTCCTCCAAGATTGAGAAAGAACAAGGAAGGAAGTCCCCCTCTATTTGGACCTGAGCTACATGAGCACAATGAGACAACACAATTTAAACTACGCTGAAACTGCATGCAGAAGCTTGAATGCGGATGCAGTTAAAGGAATAGATCAAGGGAAAATGATTCTGCCTACCCAGAGTTCGACAATCTCTAACACCATTGTAAATCTCTGTGTGCAGTTTTAAAAAGGCATGTTGAATTTTAAGTTAAGGTAGTTTGTGGATATCTGCAGTAAGTTACTAGCGTTGACAGCGATTCTTACAAAGCCATTTTATAACCACACATTGAACAAACTCACAACAGTGGTATGAACCATAACTATGGGTGAGAGTGACAAGGAAGTAGACTCAAAAACATCCAATAATTGTGCTAAGCTATCTATCTTACCATTCAGCACATTTCTAAAACTGCATGCAACGTTTGTTCAGCAAAAACTGAATTATCAAACCTTCATTTTTTCTTTTTGGGAACTAGTCTGACGTTATAATACAGTGTTGCTCAAAGAACCCAACACTCACCCAAATGAACTCTGCCAATGATCTTCTGGGTGCCGACTCCTTTGGCAATCCCGGCCCAGCGACGGTCCACCAGCCGCATGATGTTACAGCGCTCAGCACAAGCTTGGCTCATGATGGTCATCTGGGCTCCTAAAAACAAAGAATGTCAGAACTCTACAAAAATATTGAATGCTTACCAAACAAACAAGAATCAAAAAATGGCCTGTGCAATGAAAAGGGGAATACAATGCTGTGTAAAATCCAAAATGGTACAGCAAGTGAGTCATATTTATGTGCTTTAGACTAAAGTTACATTAGTCTTTTAAAGATAACAAGGGGAATGAGATCACAGATAGAAGTGGCTGAAATCGATTATAATTTACACACATGCAGACCTGTGTGAATCAAATCAGAGAACGCAAACACATTTTGCTCTCTTGTTCATCTGTTAAGCAACATACAAAAACTAAACCACAAAGTAGCACACCAACATCTCAGTAGCATTCTCGTTCATGGCCGGAAAATTGCTACTACTACACATGGGATCAGGATTTAATGCTCATTACCTGAGTCAACAAAAGCTTTCACAGGATGCCCATTGACTTTGCAGTTAATGTAGAGCATAACCACCTGTCCAAAGCTTTCTGGGGCCTCCTCCATTGCAATGGTCATGTTTTCTTCCACATTGTGCTGCCTGAAATATGCACAAATCCAAAGGGTAAGACATTTTCTTTAAGAATAAAAACATGCTGCTTAACTTTGGGGAACAAGCTTCCTGTCCTAATGTAAGTTATAAATTGTACAGTCAAAGTCATGAAAATTCATTATATTAAAAATGATTACACCACAATATGCAGTTATGGAAGTAAAACTGAGCTGTAACATGCTGAAGACGAGGGGTATTATGTGTTGTGTTGTGAATATTTACAAGTAGACAACAAAATCTACGGTCTATGCCCCATACCTGATGTCCTCCTCAATCTTAGCTTGGGCATCCAAATCAAAAGGATCAGCAGTCAAAAGCCTAATCCTCTCCTGCTCTCTCTTGGCTCGATCCTGCTGCTGCTCCTGCAGCACTTTGGTGAAACGCTCTGAGGAAATAGATAGTTACACTAGCAAGATCGATTCAAATCTGCCATAAACAGAAATAGTGACATGTAACATCAACTGTTTTTTTGTTTGTTTACCCAAGTCTCCGCTCAACAGGGCCTCAGCAAGTGGCGGGTTTCGCTCCTTGAGAAGTGAAAGCTCATGTGGATTGGATAATAGCATTTGCTGGAGTAAGGCAGGGTCATCTAGCCCCTGAGGAGAGGAGCCACGAAAGGCCATTGGCGTGGAAGGTTGTGCCGCGCGCTGTGGCTGCTGTTGAGGCTGCGGCGGCTGCTGTGAAGCCTGATGCTGCGGCCTTATGGCACCATGTTGACTAGTTGAAGATGTGCCAGGGATTGTGATGGAACGAAAGTCAATATGGGGCAAACCTAGAAGCACAAAGGATAAATAGTGAGAGGTTATAATTAGGGCTGTTAATCAATTAAAATGTTTAAATCACATGATTGTCCATGGTTAACTTACGATTAATCGCACATTTTTTGATTTGTTCTAAATGTACTTTCAGAGGGATATTTTACAAGTTTGGCTGGTCTGGTGATCCCCTTGATATTATCACGGAACATTTTATGGTTTCTGCTAGCCATCCACAACATTACTGCTGTCCTAATTTCCCAAATTATGGAGCTGCCCGAGGCCCAAATTACAGAACGTGTTAAATTGTTTTTATTGCGTTCATTTTCAGAGTCCTTGTTATAATGCATTAATCTTTTATGTCTTTTGAATAGTGTTGCCTTGTGTCCCTAGATTTTCAGTCAACACTTTTTTCTTACTGTAACCTGCACTTACTTCCCTCATACTTTTGATCATGGTCGCTAACTAGAACTACCAGCAGTAATACAAGTTGAATACCTGTATTTGGACGTAAAACAACATTGTGAATATCAGCAGTTGTTTTTGTTTCATTCCTACCTATTTCTGAACTCTCAATTTAAGTCCTACGCAAAGTCAACCCATCATCCGCCTTCTTGTGGAAAAACATCAATCCACCGAAGAACCCTCAGCGCAACCTCTCTTTCATATACTTTTCAACAAATGTGTGTTACCTGGAAAGGCTGGCTGAGTTGGTGGGGGCCTTCTGTCAGCTTGCCTGAGAACCACCACATCTCCATCCTTAACACCATAGGTCCCCAAGGCACGAGTGGGGTCTTTTAGGGGCTGTTCTACATATGTGATCTGTTTATGGAAAAATATAGAATAAAACTGTATATCATCATCCAAAAGATTGAAAGATTATGCTTGTGTTGTAATTGATGTGACTATTGAATCCCTGACTGAATAAGCTAAGCATGTTAACACAGATAAGATATTAAATTAACTGAAATTGTACAATTGTTTCAAAATGCTGTGGTCATTAGGTAGCACTTCCTTTTGCAAACTCTAATTTTCAGTAAGTTAACCAGACTGTGAATGATATAGCTATAGTTTCACTGGCTGGCCAATTCGGTGGTCTTCCTGACTGCAACTATTGCCATAACCCAGATCTACGAGGTTATTTTACTGGCTGTCAATAATTAGTTTCAGGCTCATTTTTCACCCTCACTTTCTGTTTCCCGCTGTGTGTGTTTCTGTTTCTGTTTTGCAAACAGACGTATTTCATAACAGACCAAGCTTATCAATTATGAAAAGGAAGACAACCCCCTAGCTACATGCGAAAGAGTTTCCCAAAAAAAGTAAAGCCTTTTTAAAAGCAGTTAGTTTTTATTATCTTTGTGTTATCTTTAGCTAGCCTAACAATTATCCTCGAGGCTTTAACTAGTCTGCCAACAGTTAGCTAAAGTAGTTTGACTTTCAGTTAAGTTTAGACTAGCTACCCACTTAAGCCGACTGTTTGTAGCCGTTAATAACCATTGGGGGCGGTCCGTGTGTCTGCAGTTAATAAACGAGGTTTCGCAACAGCCCGTCCATCAAAACAGCAAAAGTACGATTCATGCTAGCAAGTCAGTTAGCTAGCTCATAGCTACGTTAGCTCTATGGCTACAGCTAGCCTGGGTCTTACCTGAATTTCCCCAGCTGGGATTCCTGATTCCAGTTCACAAAGTGCTATAAAGTCTCTCAGCTCCAGCTCTGGAGACACATCGAGGGCGAAGGTAGTTTCTGGGCGATCCGTCGGCGCGCAAAACACGGTGACCAGCATCGCTTTTTTTGGGGCAGGATCACTAGACAAACCCGCTGTAACAGAATGCGGTTAGTGTAGATCCTTGTTTCACAAAGGAAAACCCAATTGTTATTGGTATTTGGTACAGTTGTAAGATATGTTTCAGTACAAAAAGCGTCAAAGAGTAAACTGATATTACACGGACAGACAGTGGCTGCTTTGCACTTACTGGGTAAAAGCCTGATGTGACAGTTTCTCTATTAACAACAACTAAACATCAAGTATTGCTCAGTGCCGCATTTCATTCAGCTTGTTTTTCGACATGTCGCATTACAGAATTTGCAGTCGTGATTCGTGAGAAGTTTCTTCTTCTAATCTTAATAGCACTGCAGGCCAGAGTCCTAATACCACCATCTATTGGATCCTTTGGAAATTACACACATTCAATACAAGGCATAATGAAACTGGGAATAATTATACTATGATAATTTAGCTCTTTTAGGAGAAAAGTTGTTTGGTTTAGAACGGCAGATTGATTGATTATAAGGCTTTACGAAATTAATATAAAAAGATTTAAAATTGACATGACTACACTAATAAGTAACAAACAGTGGTTGTCATTTCGTTTATTATTTACAAAAAATCCACAGGTTACTTATATTATATTTCAGGTAAGTGAGTTCAGTGTCAACCTGAACGGAATATGGGTGGCAGATTCATGTACTGTAGCCTAATTTTGTGAGCTGGGTATTGATGGGATAATTAATAAATACTCTCAGCCAGTGACAAAGTTATGAACAATGATTTAAATGTAAATATTTTTTTCAAAGCTGCAGCATTTTTGTGCTAGACACCACACAACCTAAATTACATGAGTCCATTCCCATCCTGTTAATGTGTGTGTCCACTTGACAACCATTGTTTGGTGTTAACTTATATATATATATATATATATATATATATATATATATATATATATATATATTATATATATATATATATATATCTGTAGCCTACACCAAACGTTCAACACTAAGCAGCAAAAGACTAACACAGAAATTATTTTGCAAACTATTCACAACAATGTCCCACAACAAATGGATGGACTTGGTCTACCTCCTTACAGAAAGTAAGAGGTTTTGGGGATAGCAGCAGTTTTGTCAAATATATTGTAAAGCACTATGTTGACTCAACAAATACACAAATGATTGTAGTTAAATATAATACATTTGAGAAATATAATCTTCTTTGAGCAACATAATTCTTAAACAATAACTAAACAAACTGATATTTACAGGACTTTTAAAATCCTTTGAGGACTTTTGCTAGCTCAGTGTATAAAATAGTTTTGCAATCACTTTGTGCAGTTGAAATATATTTCAGTTGATGAGAACAGAGGACAAGAAATGAACGTAAACTGTTTTTATAATTCAAAATCATATGTAGATTTATGCATATTTAAGCCAAGTCAGAACACTGAATCTAAATGATTTGATACTAGATGCCAATTGCTGTCCATAGGTTTCTTTTTACTTTTCAGTTGTACAGGCTTTACTCAGCATGTGGTGAGTAAAATAGTCCCATTATAAATTAGTTTTCTGTACACTGGTATTGAGGATGAGAAGTCTGAGACATGAGTCTTAGTCTCATGTCATAATGTCCCTTTTAAGTTCTTTACATAAAAAATAAATTTATGGGCACAAAATAAAATTTATTTAAACAACATTCATTCCACATATGCTTAATCTTATTGCAATAATATAAGAATACAAAAGTGTATGCTTATGAAAAAGCCTATTAGAATGTGTGTTAAGGCCCCACACACCAGCTGTCAATCAGCACAGTTGGATTAGCCCTCTTCTTAAGATTAAGTAGGAGTTTAGTTTACAGACTCCAGGTAGTTTAGGTGGGACAATTTACACTTTTATTATTATTATTATTAGTCCGAAGACTCATTAGTGAGAAATACATCACTACATCAGTGTGCAGAGTCACATCTCAGTCTTTACTGTAGGACCTCTATGGGTTGTCCAAAGCAAAGAAAGGAAACTTGCTATGTTGTGACACACGTTTTTAAACAACAGTTTATAAAGTTCCCCTTCCCTAACATGCTTGTCATGAAGTTGGTTTTTGTTTGATGCTTTGTCTCAGGAGCAAAATGTATTTATAGATAAAGTTAGAAATCGCGGAATTAGCAGTCTGATTAAAACCTTCTATGATGCCAGAAAGAGACAAACAATGGTCTTCTCTACTGATACAAATCTTGGAAAATATAGAAATTCACTTGGCCATCAAATGAACAACATTTCACTGATGACAGCTCAACATGACTCATCACATCATGTACGCTGCTTTTCACTTTTTAGACTTGTTAAATTGGTTTATGTTAATAGTGTATCAAGATGACAACCAGTCCCTTGAGCATGGACTTAATAAGAACTGAGTGATGCTCTAATTAAAGTATTTTTTTGTAATTTAACTGAGCAACAGCCAGCTAAAACTTGAGCAGAGGTGTATTCAACATCCGTTATCTGAAAGCGAGCTTGCAGTTGTGTGGTTGTATCTTGCAGAGTTATCAATGTGGTTGTTTCCAGGTGCTTTTTAAGTCCTATGCAAAACATACTGTCATGTTCTTACTGGCAAAAAACATAAAGCTGCATAGTTTCCGATAGTTAAACCACAGAGCTCTTGCCTATTTTCCTGATAGAATAAAAAAAGCCCAGATAAAGGGTAATAAACATGCCAAAGTAGCTCTTAAAGGCTGCTTTTGTCACAGGTCATAAAATTCTCACATATATATAAATATGTATATATACTGTTTATAACATGTATATTATAGCATGATTTATTTCATATCAATCAAATACAAACAAACACAAACAAATAATAATGATTTGTCAATTATTATCATCAAATTGTATATAGTTAAAAGAAATGTAGGCTGTTTGAACATTTGAATTATTGATTCTTATTCTAAAACCAATACTCATTCATTAGTGGAGTGTGTAACAGGCACTTATGAGAAATAAGCATTTTTCCTCCATTATCTCAGCAGAAAAGTAGAATAATACTACAGCATCTTACTTTAAATTATTATCATCTTTATTGTTTTCCTTATTTTCATGTTTTTTGTTTAGTATTTTTTAAGTAAGACGTTATAATTGGGCTTATAGAATCCTCACTCCTATTTATGACATCCAAACTTAAAAATGACACAGCTTATAACAGTAATGCAAACATGACATTGTTATTGGGTCAAAATAACCACATATTGGTAGGGCTAAATAACCCAATGTCAATAACACAAATTTAATCAACAACTCCTTGATAACTAAAACTGGGTCATAATAACAAATGCTTTGGGAGATATTGGTGACCCAGTGGTTTTCATAAGGGTCTATGCTGGATTGAGGAACATTTTGTTTTATAGTGTGCAGCTGTAAGAGCAAAGTGGTTGGTACTCAGTTGATTCATGTATTTTTTTTTTCAAACACACGTGGGGTTTTCATGTCTTAATAAGGTGGTTGTGTCCCAGTCTGTCTCATTCTCTGTGGTGCTCCACACAGGAAACACTCAGTGGCACTTGTCGGCGCTGAAGTATTAAACATGATTCTGCTGAAACTTATATTCACTTTAACGTTTTACGAACTCATTGTTGATTTGGATGCTCAGACTTGTCCAAAAGGTAAAGTGTAACTTTGTTGTACTAAACTCATTCTGCATAATGCTGTAGTATATACTAACGATTTTGGCTTTACAACTTCCTCTTATTGTAAATCAAGGTCAAAGAATTAAAGTTTATCATGGAAGAAACGAAAGACATGGCTGTGAAATCTGTCCCGATGATAATTATCAGCCTGAAGAGAATTATTCCCAATACTGCAAACCATGTACAAGGTGCGATGACAGTAAGTGTTGAAGCTTTTGGTATGATTTATTTTACAAAAAACTAAAACAAAACAAAAAACAATCCTCCGAGCAATAGCTGAGAAACCTACATTTACAGAATTACTATTGAATCTGTTAATATAACCAAGATGTTGCATCAAACTGGTTGAACTTGTGAAGAAGAAGAAAGCTTCTTTCTCTTTTCTCTGAATGTATACTGGCTGGTTTTCAAGTCTACTGTGATCTGATGTGTTTTCTTGTTGTAGAAAAGGGAAGTGTTGTTAAAGAGGAGTGCACAAAAGTGACAAACAGAAAATGCCAGTGCCGTGGAGAATTTGTTCCCTTAGAGAGTGATTTTTCCAGTTGCAAATGCGACATTGGATTTGGACTAAACAATAACGGTACAGAGCTGGATCACCCAACACTGCATACAGTTTATAGAAGAAATGGTCTTTTTATTGATTCATTATTTTTCCTTGAATTTCCAGAATGTTCAAAGTGTGATGATGGATATTTCAACACACAAATCAACTCGCCCTGTAAAAAATGGAGAGAGTATGTCCGCCGTATTATAGTGCACACACATTATATGAACAAATTTGATCTCAATAATGTCTAAAGTAGTTACCTGTTGTTTACAGCTGTATAATGTAACCTTCATTCTAGATGTAAATCAGGAGTGAAAATTCCTGGAACCAGAACCTCAAATGTCATCTGTAATTCGGAGTTGAAACCTGATGATACTACACTCCCCGCATCAAAGAAATTTTTTTCTTTAATCACACGGTCAACATCCAAGAATCCACTTGAGGGGGCCCACACACAGAGGATGCACAGTACCATCACCACCGCGGCTGCTTCAGCACACATAAGACCCTCAAGGGACCCCCCTTCCGACACAGGCAACTACATTGGTACAGGTACAACTTTGCTGCCATCTCTTTTACGACACAACCACATGAAATCAATAATAAGTAACCTGTAGTGTCTTGTTTAGGTATGACCCTCCTCATTTTTGGAATTATTGGACTGCTTGTTCTGACTGCTGTGACTTGCAAGCTGCACATTACTCGTCAACCAGCAGTACTACCAAGTATGTAGCAGGATTAAAAGTAATAGCTTGCACATATAAAGTATAATAGTGGAAATTTTTTGGGAAATAATTGGTATTTTGTCCCTTGCTGACAGAGTTATATGAGAAGATTGATACCACTCTTGTGTTTAAAAGAGGTATTGATCTTCTCATCTAAATCTTGGCCAGAAAACAAATAAGCATATTTCCTCTCAAATGTATTCCTTTGAACATACCTTGTGCATGCTAAAGTGAAATATATCATTCTCATTCTTAGAACAAATCTTAATGTTTTTTCATTGTTGTGGGAAACAAATGGTTCACCTCATACTGCCCACCTTGGCTTCTTCATTCTTGGCTTTGTGCCACATGCCAAATGTGCCAAACATCTTTTTGAAAGACAAGGATATTAATATCAATATTAATTGTGGATATAAATTGTGTTGTAAATAACAACCTGTTATTACTTATGCTTTAATGTTTGTTTTCAGAAAACGACTCATTGTGTCGGAGGCCAGTTGAGGAAAGCGGCGATGGAAGTCTGTCTTCTCTCAAACTGTGTCCAGGGGATCAATGAGGTGATGAAGCTGTCAACTAAGACTGTGAATTTTTACATTGTCATATGCGTAATTTCTGACTGATCACTTATATTTACTTATATTGCTGGTTTTTAATGAACAAAAACATCAGAAAAAACTATTTACTGTATCTGTATTGTAGCAGGTGTATTTACAGTCTGCAATGTGGTTAATAATACAGTTTTTTGTTGTAAAGAATATTGGGCAAATTATGTAAAAGATTTGTCTAAATCATACCTCACTTTTGGCCATTTAACTGTAGACCAATTTAAAGTTAAATAGTAAAAGGTAGCAGTAAGGATGTACAAATAGATGTTTTGCTTTCTTAATAAGATCATTTTGCTTAACAAGTCCCTTTCTGTGTGACGTAAATATTTAATACTAATTTGGATATGGAATATTTTATAATAACCTCAGAGATCATGCCACTAAATACGTTAGTATTTTATATTACAGTTACAATCCTTAATACTCTTGTTGAACTGCACATGTACATATGATTTTGTTGTGTGTGTTTGATGGTGTTATATGATGTGATTTGGTGACAAGTTTCTGAGAAATATACAGTAAAGGTAACAATCAATATTGAACAATGAACTGTTGGAGAACCTTAGAAAAACATTTTACCTTCTTCTTGCAGTCTTACTGTCTATTTTTGGTCATGCTTTGTTTACTCAAATCTGTTCCACTGGTAGCAGATCTGTAAAGCTAAGAACAGTAAAAAAACATGTTTTCAGTGGTGTGTGGGGTAGGGGGATTTTCCCTTGTGGCGTTAAATGTGCTTCTTTTCCCACTGAGAGATACTTCCTCTCGTATTTCGTCTCAGCAGTTGGAAAGATTGATGTTGTACATTTCATGTTCTTGACTTCACTGGAGACTTTCCCCAAATCAGTACAGTCAAAGGAGTTATGAAAGCAGGCCCTCATTATTTGTATTCACTTATGTTTTGCTAAGATATCAGATTAAAAGTAGTGTAGTAGAATATGTTTGGAAAAAGCTGCAGTTTGGTTCCACCTCATTAATTCCTTTGACAGCGTCCTCTGTTGGAACACTTCAGGAAAAAAATGAACTTCCTTTTTAGAAACAGTGCTAGAGGAAGTATTCACTTAAGTACAAGTATCAATAAAGCTATGTAAAAACTAAAGTCCTAAAAATGCTACTTTAGTAAAAGTACTGAAGAAAATATGAAAGGTAAAAGTAGGCCTACTCTGCAGAAAAATGGATAGTATTTCATGACTTAGTTTGTTTTGATTTTGATTGTTAATACTGCAGCAATGTGAAGGCATGATTTTACTGTTGTTGCTGTTCACGGCGGAGCTTGTTATATTGTTTATATACAGTCAGCTAGTTTAGTCCAAGGGTTCCCAATCTAAGGGCCGGGCCCCTCCAAAGGGTCACCAGATAAATCTTAAAGGTTGTGAGATCATTCTCTAATCTTTGATTGATTTTTGGTGAAATGTTGATTTTGAACAGGTGTTTCAATTAAATCTGAGAAGTTTAGAGGGGAAATGTCCCTTTGTTGGAAGTGCTAACAACAGCTTTCATGTGAGAGGTCACAAAACAAAAATGTTGAAAAACCTCTGGTTTAAGTTTATTATATGTTTTTTTGTACACAATCTTAATCTGATAAGTGACTTCAGTGTCTGTCAAACAAAAGTTGGAAAAAAGTACAATGTTGCCATGTGAAATGTAGTGTAGAAGGATAAAGTATCATAAAATGGAAAAATGTACCTCAGAATTGTAGCTACTTAAGTATAGTACTTGAGTACATGTTCTTCTACTACTACTTCTTCACTGTTTAAACAACAAAGTAGTTGCTATGTGACTCAGTAAAGCATGTTTTTTGTTAAACATTTTGTCTCTAATATTTGTTCTCCATTTGCAGTGTGATGTCCTGAGAGTGTGTGAATAAAGAGTTGACTTTTGTAACTAAACTACCAAACTGAGTCTGAGCATTTGTTACTGAGAGTATGCAAATAATGTACACGGAAACAGTCCCTGCAGATACCTCCAGTAAATGTCAGTGATCCAGGAAGTCACTGTGTGGTTTCCAAGAAATATTCAACACCCTAATCAAACCCTTTGCTTTTTGTAGAAAAAGCTGCAACTTAACTGACTGAATAACAAGAATTAACGCCACCAACGGATAATATATAACATACATTCTTAAACTGGGGTTATGCATTAGGCTATAGAGGTCTGGTAAGATCACTTCTTTCCTTCTTGAAGTGCCTCAAGTGACATCCCTTTAGGTAATTTATCAGAGTTCTCACAGCTCCCTGTGGAGCCACAAAAAGGCTTTAAAGAACTTTTAATTGTTAGTAGTAGTTAGTAGTACTACACAAGATCAGCAAACAGACCTTGATGTGTAAAAATCAATGTTCCCCTTTAAGACAAATAACACATGAAATCTTCCAAAAGCGGTGGATACTTTGTTGTATTTGTGCTCTGTTAGTTCTCTGGTTGTCTAATTTTAAAAGGGAGAACGATCTTTATTGGGTAATGCCTTCCTTTACTCCTGTATTAAGTGAAATGAAGTGTCACACCGTAACCCTATATATTATCACATTAAAAGCTCAGCTACAACAAGGGACAGCACATGTCTTCCACTCGCCCACACCACAATGCCCACAGAGTGGGTGGTACTTGTGCAATGCATTGTAAAGGGAAATCCAGCTGTCTGAAGTGTCTACCAAGCCCTTTGTGGCTACACAATGACGATTTACACTAGAGAACTACGTTTAACTACGTCTATGGTTATTTCACATCCTGAAGGAGGTTTCAAACATGCAACCATGTGGTTGTGAGTGAGTGTAAGTGATAGCAAGGTGTCTGATGAATTTGGTGGTACAGCCCACCTGGGATGAGGTTTTGATGGGTGAGAATTTAGCTGGGGGATGTCACAAACATTTACAGTTTGGGTGTTAATGTTCATTGCGCTGTGATCTAAAGGTGAGTACCACACCCATACTTCTACAATATGAAGTGTAAAACACAGAATTCGTGCATATGAAGACCACAGCAAACATGTGGCTCTCCTGTATAAAATGTACAGGTCACAAGTCATGTGTCAATATGAATCACTTACTTTTGTGAGCTTTTAGAATGAGTCAGTGTGGACACCATCAGAGTTATCAGACAGCATCCATCAATGTTTCTCTCAAAAACAAAACACATTGATAAGGCTCAACAACAACAGGCTGGAACAAATCTTTTTTTTTATTTTTATAGATTGGTCTGTTGTTTATGTTATGATTACTTGATTTAAAGTGTTAATATATATTATAACTATAACTATAGTATATAAAAAAGATTCCACTACAGGAGCCCAAGGTAATGTGAACCCAAAGATTTTCTATACAGATTCCGCTGTACTCATCTGGAATCTTCCCACTTTGAAAGGGTGGGATGGAAGTTAGGGATTCAGTGTCTCAGATGCAGTGCGGTGGATATGGTACATAAAATTATTTATGGAGATGTTCCCAAATATTTTAAAAATTGACTTTAACAGAGTAACTGAAGTTCACAGGTACTCCACTAGGGGTAGCTCAACAGATTTCAACCCCCCAGATTGAAGAATAATTTGAACAGTCTTTTCTTTAGGCAATTGTAAACAGGGTTTAAAAGTATGGCTTAGGTGCCAATCATTACCTATTATTTGTATAACATGGATGAATTGGTTTAATGTTTGATGAATTATTGATGCATGATCTGCTGCCACTTGTCCTTTCCCCCCTGCTCTTTATAGAGACCACAATGGAAATGAGTCTTGGGCTTTATTGTGTCATCCCTGACACAATTTAGTATGTTAAAGTATGTTATATCATGCACTATGTAAAGTGTATCCATATTATGACAAAAATAAACAATGTATATATCTATATATCTATATATCTATATAATCTATATATATATATCTATTATCTATCTATATATATATATATATATATATAATAATATATATATATATATATATATATATATACAGTATGTGCAAAGGGTGCTGAAAAAAAAATAAAAAAAAATAAAAAATAAAATATGTAACAGGTTGCTTTATACGAGGTAGTTGGATTTGGCAGTGTATACAGTGTGCTTGTATTCATGTAAAAAACAGTGTGAATGAATCATTGAAAGATATTTAAAGGTACAGTGAAGTACAGTGCTGATTTGAACTGTTCATCAGCGTGATGGCCAGTGGAAAGAAACTGTTCTTGTGGGTTTTTTTGGGGGCGAACAGCATTCTGCAGCGCCTACCAGATGGGAGAAGCAGAAACAGATTGTCTCCAGGGGAAACAGGTCTGCAGCGATGTTACCTGCCTGTTTCCTCTGGAGATGTATAAACCCTGAATGGAGGACAGGCTGGCCCCATTGTTTTGTGCAGTCTAGACTGTCCGTTGTAGTTGATTCCTCAAATGCAGTGATGGATGTGCAGAGAAAAAATTGGATTATTGCACAGTATAACTGGATCAGCAGCTAGCAATGATTTTACAGAGAAAAAAACAACCCATCTCCACATTTTGACAAATTGTTACCAGCAAATGTTTCACACGTTTGCTTCATAACTGACTTACGTTATTTAATTGATTTTCTAAACGTTTGATGATTCAGTTTGTGTGCTCAGTTCAGTACTACTCAACAGTGTTGCATTTACCAGGAAACTTCCCCTCCTGCATCAAATGTCAACAAAACCCAATCCCACCACAACAGCAGTACATTCCTTGCAAGTCATAATGTATTTTTTGTATAAACTCTCCTGCATCATAAACTACGAGCATGTCATTGTTTTAACCCTTATTCCCACTAGTGATTTAAATGTAGTTTATGGTGATTCTGCTGAATAGTTGGGGAAACCCTTCATGCAGTAGATTTCTGCAGCAGAAAACTAGAACTGACAAGGTACAGCAACTAATTTGTGTCTACAGCAATTAGACTGCGCAATGAAGAACTAAAAATGTCTTTGGTATTTTGAGTGCATTATTTACAGCCACTTAGTTAGTCACATAGTTTACTGGTTTGCTCAGGTTTCTGTAGTGCTCCTGGAGTGTGTAAGTGACTTTACCCACAGTTTCTGCATAAGTGTTTGACATGACAACACCTTCAACACCAACACATGCTTTGTAGGAAAGCCTCTAAAAGACAGAACCATAATAGTAATGAAGCCCCCCTCCCATATAAAATAACATTTCACAACATCATCACATCACAAGAGACAAAAAACAGTAAAATAAATGCCAAAAAATTAATAAAACTACTTTTGTTGTTCAGTTCGTACTGTTGTTGAATGATGTGCAAGTAGCCTATAAGTGGTCTTTCACTTCCTGATCTACACCACATACTTGTCACACAGTCTCTCTGTGATCTAACCACAGTCCCATCAAACACTGACGTCAGCAAACAAGATAAAACCCTGAGGTACCTAAGGAAGCATGAGCAGAGCACTGGTCACAATGACGGCTCGGAGCCTTTCCCTGGCAGTAATATTTGTCTTGAGTATTTGGAATTTAGAACACACTTCAGGCTGTGTTGATGGCCAGGATGAGATAGATGGGCAATGCTGTGACCTGTGCTCCCCAGGTAAAATAAATAATCTTAAAAAAATAATGTAATTGTTTGTTTAATGCCTCTTGTTTGTTTGTTTGTTTGTGTGTTTGTCTGTGTCTGCCTGTGTGTCTTGTTTGTGAGCTGCCGACATTGTTCTTTGTTGTGTTATTGTTGTTCTCGCATTTTCTCTCTTTGTTTCGGAGTGAAATGTTTTATTACAAGAAAGGATTGTGGAGAAGGTGCACAGTGCCTTCTTCGGCATGTGTAGTGTACTTTTCTGTATATTGTCATCTAGAACAATGTTTTGCACTTTTGTTTAGCTGTTTAAATAAAAGTTTTTGATCACAAAGAAATGTTGCAGTTTATGTTAATCTGTTGAACTCATTCATCTCATTGTGTGAATGTTATCTGTATTCTTGAGAGTGACTAATTCAGTCTGTTTCTTCTTTTAAAGGTACATATTTAAAAGATTACTGCACAAAGCATCAACAAACTGTCTGTAGCCCTTGTGAGGAGGGTTACTTCTCGGATCGACGGAACATGTTTGACAGATGTGAGGAATGCCGGTCATGCCAACAAGGTAATTTCTAAAATTAGTTTGAATTAGAAAAAGATGATAGTATTAGCCCTGCTCTCTGTGGCTCTCTAGTGAAACACCAGTTGATCATGACAATGCATTTAACTCTGTGGATAAAAGACAAAACACTGTTATCACCTGGAAGTCTTGTGGTTTAAATTCTTGTCTGTCTACAGAATATACTGTGAAATGTACGCTGACCACAAATGCAAACTGTTCTTGCCGCTCTGGTTTCCTGTGCTCCAACAATGTGTGTTCAGAGTGTGAGGAAAACAAGTGCATTACTGGGGAAAAACTGAAGAGGACAGGTGAGAGTGGACATTTTTTTATTTCCCAATTTTTTTAAATGTTTCAGTTACTGTTTATTTGTGGGTGTAAAGGTGCACAAATGCTAGATGCTAGAAATGTAGATTTGATTAATGCACCCAACCCAATTTTTTTTAACTTGATGAGACTAATGAAAAAAAAAAATATCTACTACAGTAGAGCAACATGAAATGGTTCAACTCTGTGATTGGAACAAGAAATGAAATCAGGGTTTGTAATTAGACTCTTAACCACAACACTAAAACACGTACGTTGATCACCTTTGAATAACGTTTTACCCAACACCTAGATTTCTAACACCTAGACCTCTTTATGTGTACCTTTCATCCGATGTTCGTAAGCTTTTACGTATAGGCCATTTGTCTTTGAGAATTTGTTTAGTTGGCTGTGAGCTTCTTCTTTGCTCTTCTTGTTAACATCAGAGAAAGTTATGATGACATTAGACCTTCCAGCTCTTGATGATTTTAAAAAGGCATTTCACAAATGTTGTACCTTCACATTTGAAATTACATTTTAAGGGGCTAAGGGAGGAACAGGGGGTTTTGTGCACTCATGTTAGCATGGTATGGATATAAAGTCAGTGTTATTTTATGATTTAATTTACATTTTTAAGGTTGGGATAATGGTTAAAAGATACGGAAGAGGATGAGGGCCACTGGTGAACAATTTATGTGAGTTCTGACATCTCATTAAAGTCAGAACTCTGACTTTATTCTCAGAATTCTGTGAATAAAGTCAGAACTCACAGACTTTTTTCACCAGTGGCCCTAATCCTTTTCCGTAAAAACACAATTGTTTGTCCCTCTATATTCTGTGTATTATTAATAAGTGACACTAGTGGGTTATGTAAAACTGTTTCTCTCAGTTGTGTGGGAACATAAACAGATAATAGAGAATGCATTGTGGGGAACTCTACATTTATAGAATGCTATGGAGATTTAAGACATGAACACATCAATGTACAAGGTCCTTATCATAATTTTGCATTTACACAGTACTCATGCAATTTTTTGCGTGTGTCTGTGTGCGTGTGCGTGCATGCATCTGTGAGTGTGTGTGTGTGTTATATGCAATCAGACCTCACCGCCCCAAATTAAAAAACATTGCTGAGTTGCAGCCAGCCTTTGAGGACAGCAGCTGTCACCATGCACTGTGATTGTCTGTACATAACTTCATGACAATCCCATTGACAGTTGTTAAGATACAGTATTTCTGTCTGGACCAAATTTGGGAAAATATTGAGAATGAGAATTACTTTTGATTGGACAAATGGTTTTGGACTCACCTACCTGTCTCTCTGTCTTTGTAGCCAGGGCCTTGGGTGACGGGTTGATAAAGTATTCATATCAGTGTGAGCGTTTGTGCCCTCATGACACATATTTTGATGAGAAAGAAAATATCTGCAGTAAGTGAATGCACCATAAATATTTTTGCTTGATAAAAAATATATATGAATTGAACTAACTTTACTATGATTTGATGTTTCCCCAGAGATACACACAGATGGTATAGACTCCATTAAGTTGATCTTTGGCATCGGCTTTGTTTTGAGTTCTCTCATCCTCCTTGTGTTTCTATCTTGTGTCTGCACAAAGATCCTAAGAAAGCGCAAAGCATGTAAGTGGGCATTAATGGAAACATGATAATGAACATAATGAACTGGTTACATACAATGTTTAAAAGAATCACAGATCAGTATATAAAAAGGTAAAACGTTTTTTTTAATTGAGTTGAATTTTATTTTATTTCTGTCATGCCAAACATTTTGGCCCAGCCCCCATGGGATTACAAGACACCACAAACTTATTAGTCAGTGCAGAAAATGTCCAAGTCCCTAAACATATATTGGTGTGCCGGTTCATAAAATATTAAGAAATTGAAAGTCGCAAGGAAACCTATGACAATTCGGAAGCAGTGCACATCTGGACATTGTAATTTACCCCTGTTCTTCTTTGCAAAGTTAAAAAAGAAATACAGGGAGAAACCAGATGGTTACTACGGCATAGAGTTGTTTCTGAAATGTATTTTAAAAAGTCTACATATTATTCATTTTTGAAGTGTTTGCAACTGGATGTTGCATTTTTATCATCAGATTTTCACTCAGATCCCTGTATTATTTGTTTTTTACTCCTTGAAACACATTAAATCCCAGTCTAGAGGAAGTTATAGTTAAAGTGTAGCGCAGTTGAGTGCAGGTGATGGGTACTGTGGGTATAAGAATACGACATGACCGCAGTGAGTATTTGATGATGCTATTGATTTCAAAGTAATGCTTGTCTATTTTTCTCTGCTCCAGATAATACTCCTACTGAAATATTAGCAGTGTCCACCAATGCCAGTGACTTTCACCTGTCAAAAGAGGAGAGTGGGTACAACCTCATCATGCAGGATGAATCCAAGAACAGTAACAGTTTTGCCCTCCTGCATCTGGAAAAAGTCTTCACTCAATGATAACAAGTATTTAATGACATACACAATCTGTTCACTTTTCTAATATTGATGTAATGAAGCACCTTGCTTGGTAATGGCACACATTTAAATGTAGTTAAACCTGTAAAGGTTTGAGATGCACACTTCTTTAAAGTTATATATCTATCTAAAGTTTCCTGATTGGATCTCCAGCAGGAAAGTGAAAGATCAGTATTTGTCTGATGAACAGATGAAATGTATAATGAGAAAAGTTTGAAAACATAGTCAAAGGATGTCCTTTTTAATGTGTGAATTTTTAATATGTTTATTTTTTCTCTAAAAAAAAATCTGTAAAGTGTCTTTGAGTGTTGTAAAATGTACTTTATGAATACATGTTATTATAGTTAGTTATTTTAGAAGTACAATGTTCATGAGTCCTGTAGGATATTTTTGTTAAAATAAAGTAAGAGGCCTTGGAGTTAATGAGCTGACCTCTGCTTCTTTGGGTGAGGAGAGGCCATTTAGTCTTTCAAAGTGATAAGCTATTATAAAGGGAGTGCATTATGGCACCAGGTGAAGCAGAGACAACAATGTAGCTATGTGTACGATAAGTTTTGTAAGAAATGGGGAATAAGATTCAATGCATGGGATGACCTCGCTCCAACAACCTCTGAGCCTGGAGAAAGATAAGACCCAGCACTTGTCTCAGTAATATGAACAGTCAAAAAGCAAGTTGTAGCAATATGTAAATGTTATAAACAAAACAAAACTTTAAAACATCCAAAATGGTAACAAACTGTCTTGTTGGCCTGGGAACGGGGAGAAAAACGTGCATTCCATGGCTTTGCACAACAATCGCATGATGACCCAAGAAGCCTGGAGAAGATCCAAGAAGACCAAGGTATGGGCTGGAGAGCTGGCAAAGTGGGAATAAAAGAGTGAGGTTTGAGGTTAGTCAGGAGCATTTTCCTGAGGAGACAGTTTGTCTACTGGTTAGGAGAGACTAGACACTGTCTTTGAAAGGAAACTGTTCTGTGTCCACACGTTTGTAATGCAATGTCATTCACTAAAGCAT
Organism: Etheostoma spectabile; assembly: GCF_008692095.1. Taxonomy (NCBI): domain Eukaryota; kingdom Metazoa; phylum Chordata; class Actinopteri; order Perciformes; family Percidae; genus Etheostoma; species Etheostoma spectabile. The sequence continues at coordinate 15,852,997 of NC_045736.1, forward strand.
TGATATGACTCATCTGAAGCGCATCCTGTGTATTGATTTCCTGGTCCACCAGCCAACAAACACTTACAACTTAAAGGGGTAAGGTGAAGTGACCAATTGGAGTCAGATAGAATCTGGCCACTGGGTCAGACCAAAACCAGGTCAACGGTCATATTTTTAAACCTTCAGTCCGTCATTTTTTTTGCTGGATTTGGTTAAAAAATTACTCCTGTTTTATAATTTCTAGACACATCTTTTGGAAAGTGACTAGCAGTCTTATATTCTAATGTAATCTAATTCAAATCTGTAATTTTAATAAATTATTCCAAACTCATTTTTTTCCCAACCACACCAAAAAAACAAACAAACATTGTTACATAAGACCATACACCACACAACACAGCTTGTGGTCACAGATGCTAATCCTGGCAGAATTTTAAATAATGTAAGGGTATAATAATACTCCAAATAACTGCACTATGATTATCTCCCCTTGTTTTGTTCACGTATGTAGTATGTATTGATTTTATGTAGTATGTAGATTATGTATGTATGTATGTATGTATGTATGTATTGTATTTTGTATGTATGTATGTATATATGTATGTATGTATGTATGTATGTATTATGTATGTATGTATGGTATGTATGTATGTATGTATGTATGTATGTAGTATGTATGTATGTATGTGTATGTATGTATTATGTATGTATGTATGTATGTATGTGATGTATGTATATGTATGTATGTATGTATATGTATGTGCATGTATGTACGTATGCTGTATGTATGTATGTATGTATGTATGTACAGTATGCATGTATGTATGTATGTATATATGTATGTATGTATGTATGTACAGTATGTATGTATGTATTCTCGTGAGGACAGCAGTGAAAAGTGTGTGTGTATGAACACTGTTGTTGCTCTCCTGACATGTTCTCTACTCAAGATTCAAGATTTCTTTATTTGTCATTCCACAGTACACTGTAGTACGAAATTACGTGCAAAGTTCACAGCACAGAAACAGAGAAAAAATTTAAAACACAGTAGAAAAGTCGAGCTGTTAGCTATATACACGAAAATAAATAAATGCTTATATAACGCTAGGTGTGCAGAGCATGTATAGTGATAAATATAAATATACCAAGTCTAAAAAAAACTGAAGAATATAAATATCTAGATATATACAGTTGGCAGTATATCCATATTTAAAATAGTGCAGTAGAGACTAAGGCGCAGTAAGAACGGACACTAAGATGCATTTAAAACAGACAATTATGTACATGAATGGTAGTCAGATTGATATATATAGATAGATAGATTAGTCCTGGTATAATATTCAGCAGGAGTAGTCTTCGCACTTCGGTACTTCCTCCAGTGGGGGCGCTGCCGGGCGTTTCGGCAGACTGATCATATGACTGGCTGGCTGCGTCCCACTTCCCTTCCTCACTGGGAAAAACGCCACATCTGACTGACAGGGAGGGAGAAACACACACAACCACACAGGGGAGCGATACCACCGACTTAAAGATGTTGGCACTAATGAACCGACTCCTGGACTGGTTCAAGTCTCTGTTTTGGAAGGAGGAGATGGAGCTGACGCTGGTCGGCCTCCAATACTCGGGGAAAACAACATTTGTAAACGTGATCGCTGTAAGTCTTCAGCTGCTAGCCACCTTGTTGCAGTAGTGCTAATACTATTAGCGCTAATAATGGGATAAGAGTTACCAAGCTAACTAGGTCTGTGCTACACTGTCTGGTTTTCGGGTCAAAAAACGATGTGATGTTACTCAGTTTGGACCGCAGCACCCATAAAAACAACCCTGAAACTGAGTCAGGTTGGTGGAATTGTGTCAAAAAGTCAGCTGAGCTAACTAGTTTGCTGCTGGTAGGTTCCACAGACTTTAGGCTCCATAAAGAGGTGGTCCTCGTCGGCTAGTGTCGTACTGTTATGATTGTTTAGCATGCTAAACCCAAGCGCATTGTACATTCTTCACTTAAATCTGATCACTTCTAAACTGGGGGCTCATTTTGCACTGAAAGCTGTCAGCCACCAGGACGTTAACGTAAAAACATGTTGACCATTACAACAACTGATCACACACAGCCAATTTCACATTACAGCACAGTGTGTAACTTTTGTACAGGTGTCCTGCAACATTTGGAAACTGACCACTCCAAATACGTATTGTTAAGATTTTAGGATCTTGTCATAAAGAGGTAAAACTGGAGCTAGCTCTCTGAAAATGAATGCAAACGGGGGCGGTTATGTTGTTTTTAAACTTGCATGAAATGGTTTGATATAGTTACAAAAAAGTTGGTGTATAAAGTTGACCATATACCCAGATGGCCAGTGGCATAAACATGTAGTAGGCTATATAAGTTAAAATAAACGGAAGTTGATGCTTTTTGCTGTGACCATCAGCTTCAGATGCAAATTGTGATAAAATAACACATACAGATTGCATCTTTGCTGTGACCTCCTGGGGCCGGAGGTTTTTTTTGTTGCATTTTTCTCTTGTGCAACTTTGTGTAACTGTGTAGAGATGACCTAAAATAGGCAGTTTCTGGTGAAGCAATTTCATTGGCAAATCACTAGACAGCAACTGAGTTTTTAGCAGCATATTGTGAGAAGCAAGTTTCATGGCTTTGTTTGGAGTTGTTCACCAGTTTGTGGTTGTCATAACTCAGATGGCTCTCGCAACAGTTTGCACACATGGCTCTCTTCCATTAGCTCTCGCTGACAACCAATCAGATTTCTCTTGAGACTGACAGTCTGTCCTGTTTTGTCTTGTTATTTTAGTCTGTGCAATTTCTCTTTGATTCACACGTGTGTTGAAGTGTTTCTTTTAAAAAGCTTTTAACTTGATTGACAGGGTTTTAGGCTTGGGTTTAGGCCTGCACTATTTGGGGAAAAATATGATATCATGATTCTCTGCCACGATTTTTTTCTCAGAAAGTGTAATGTGTATTGTACACATAAACCATGACAAAACAAAACAAATTGGCAGTACCAACCAAACATAGATTCTTTTGACACCTATAGTACATTGCTCATCACCATAAGCCTGTACACATAGAGGCTTAAATGAATAAAGAAAATAAAGTACATACTGGCCATTTAAGTACAGTAGGCTACCAAAAATAGTGACAAGTAACATTGAACTAAATATGGCCCTGATACAGGCTCTATCTGAACTCCTTGAACATGTCTTTACATAATTAAAACATGTTAATGTCAGTGTCAAATGCTTTTAGTAAATTAATTGGAGAAAAAAAAAAATCAAAGTCATTTATAAATTAAATCATGAACAGGGGTGAATCGAGATCGCGATTTTCTAACCATTTATCGTGCTGGTCTACTTGGGTTTATTGTAAAACATATGTCCACTAGAAACACTTAATTGATTCATTAGTTAGCATATTGATAGAAAAAGAAAGACTGCCAACAATTCTGTTAGTCAGTTATGTTTTCTATAAAAAAGGCAAACATTCAATGGTTTCAGCCTCTCATTTGTGAAGATTTTCTGTGTTTCATATGATTATAAAGCGGACTAAACAAGCCATTTAAAGAGGTTGCCTTTGGGCTTTAGGAAACTGCCAGTTTCTTTCACAATTTTTTTAGACATTTAAAACAACAAAACTAATCAAATAATAATTGGTAGATGAATTACTAATAAAAGTAATTGTTAAGAAACACAGAATTCCAATAAAATCTCAATAGCCCTATCTGCCCAGAAACTTTTACCAGGCAGGAGCTATTACTACCCATGTTGATGTAAGGAAGTGTTAAGCAGAAAGCAAATCACCAGTGCACTATTTATTGTGCCTTCACATTTAAAAGAAGACAATGTCTTTACTATGAAGTTCAGAATTTGTCAAATGAATTAGAGTGTGCTGTTGGCATCAGGTAAGAGGGCTGGTGTCTAGGAGGAAGTTGGGTTTGGGGTTGGAACATAACCCAGATTCGTCACACATTGAAGAGATGAAAAAATGCCCTGCCAGCCAGCAACACAAAAGACTGAGTAAATAGTTGTTGTGGAGGTGGTTCCTCCTTCTTCAGTCATAAGACCGCTGCACTCATTTCCACTTAGTTTCATCAGGTGACTCCGGCAAGTCATGTGCTGTGAAATTGCAGTCTTGCAAAGGAGGGCGGGCAGAAGGAAGAGACACGGCTTGTGAGTTTTGTTGTTAAAGGGAAATGCTGCTGATTCTGAATGCTGAAGTGGATTTCCCTTCCTACTTCAGTCTGCAATATTGAACATTCAGAAGAGAACATGTAGATATATAGTGTTTGGCTTGTTTATCATTTTGGTTTAAAATGAGGAATTCCTGGTTGTTTGTTTATTGTAGTCCATTTTTATTATGAAAGCCAGTTATTTCATGGATCCAGGATACTATGCATCCTGATAAAGTTCATTTGGCCTTTGGAATTGAAATAGCCCGACATCATCACATACCCATTACGTATGTGATGATGTCGGGCTATTTTAATTCCAAAGGCCAGGGGAACTTTATCAGGATGCATAGTATCCTAGATCCATGAAATAGCTGCCCTTTAAATATAAAAACTTGCCTGCCTCTATGGGAATTTAACATAGCGGTGTGTATATTTATGCCCCCTGTATTTTAAGGAAGAAAATGTATTTCACAATACATTATTTATTCATTAAAAAAAAATTGGTGTCCTTAAAGGTTGAATTTTTCAGATTTCTTTTATTTAGGCATTAAGATCCATTTCTAAAAGAGTTTTTTTTAATTCCTCTTTTTAGTCAACTTGAGCATGGGAGTGTAAACCTATGCACGCCACTGTATGTATGTATGTGTATGTATCAGTATTAGACTTCAATCCAAGCTATAAATAGGATGTCAAATTGTAAAAGTATAAGAGATCCCATGCAACATGTCATATTTTTAATACATTTGATCAAATAATTACACATAGCTGCCCTTTTTTTCTAAAAGTTTTCTTTCCTGTCAACAATCAAAAGTCATACAGTTTCATAAGAAAGTACTTATACTAGTTGTATACTTCCTTTCAGTCTGGGCATTTCAGTGAAGACATGATTCCTACAGTCGGGTTCAATATGAGAAAGGTCACCAAAGGAAACGTCACTATCAAGGTATTTTAATCCTTCTGCTGTTATTACACTGTAACTGTAATTAATGAAATGAAAGCAGCACACAGGTTTTACAAGGAGGCAACAATAATTGAAACAGGAATATCATACAATTCTGCAGATCTGGGATATAGGAGGGCAGCCAAGGTTCAGGAGCATGTGGGAGCGGTACTGTCGTGGAGTTAATTCAATCGTGTGAGTATCTGTTTCGATTTTCAAGTTTGTCCGAAAAACAAACGGGAGGAAATTTAACAAGCACTTGGTGATGAAGTGGATGCACTGGAAATGTATGTAAAACACATCTAACTAATACTTTTGGTGTTGCTCATTTTTAGGTACATGGTTGACGCAGCAGATCAAGAAAAGGTGGAGGCATCTAGAAATGAGCTTCATAATTTATTAGACAAACCTCAGTTGCAAGGAATTCCTGTAAGTGTTCTCCTGAAATCAATTTCAAGAACTGTGTCATTTCTGCGGAAGTCATGCAAAACTATGTGTGGGTTCTGTCAATTGTTAGTTTCTGCAGTTGCAGAGTTCAGTTGTAATTAATTTTTTTTTTTTTAGGTTTTGGTACTCGGCAACAAAAGGGATCTTCCTAGTGCTCTAGATGAAAAGCAGCTCATTGAGAAAATGTAAGTATGAAAAAGTGTGCAAAGTTCTTAAAGGGATATTTCACCGTTGGAAAAATTAATATATCTTTACATTTTGGTCACTGTAGAAATGTGAAAACAATTTTAAAAATTGGTGATTTCTAGGCCAAGAAAAGCCAGAAAATGTGTTTTTGGCTCATGTGGATGAAAGATACCAAATCCCAGAATGCACTTGCTTCACTGCTCAATCTACTCCCAAGCCACGCCTACCTTTACATACATACGGTACATACATACAGCCAGTGAGGCATTCAACTCAAGTGTGTTTTATTGTCATTACAACATACACAAAACAATGTTTCACCGCGGCTCAAGTGGTGTTACACATTTAAAATATATAAAAACGACAAACGAAACAGGCTACAATTAGTGCACACGCATTATAAGCTCCGTAAAGTTCAGCTACTGCAATGGTAGCATTAGCACTTGGAGTGAGTGGAGTAAACATAGCCGTGAATTTGCGTGGAATGTAGAATGGTAGGTGTAGTTGGATAAAAGCACCACATTTCAGCACCCGTCCCTGTCCGTGCGGTAGTTTGAAAGCACATAATTGCTGTAAAAGTTTACTGCTGAAAAGAGAGAGCCTGTTAGCGTAGCTTCAAGATGGCTGACACCTGGCTGGCTTCGGCTCGTTTCGGGTAAAGAGTCCAACCCCCTATAGGAGGACTGAAAACACGCGGAACTAGCTGGCTTGTAGTACAGAGCTGCTGGGCAAAAATGCTGAAAAAAACCCAAGGTTTTTTCCCAGACACACAATACAGAGTTCTCTCGTCTCAGGGGGAAATGAGGGAAGGATGCACGGTCGTTCGAAAATACTACCTGGTTTATTATTTATTTATATTAATTCAATTACAGCCCATTTCTGTCATGCACAGCAGTTCACTGCAGACTCTTTTTGTCATGAAAATGTCCTTCTTTATTATACATTTCAGAGGTATAGAGAAATAATTTAGGGTGTTAATATTAGAGTATTATTTTAAACTATGTCTTGTCTATATATAATACAATTTTATTCTATATATTTTTTTACAATCCTACATCAGTTGATGCTAAACAGTTTTTTTTTTTTTCAAAGCGTGACTTTCATATATTTTTGTTAAAACTAGACCTGTGTCGAGTTGTAGTCCACTGTAAGGAACTAGAACAATGAGTGTAAGTTTTGGCATTGAAAATAAAATTCTGCATTGAAAAAGGAAACACAATTGTGTGAAAAAGTTCCACTGAAAAAGAAAACACAGGCTAAGGATATTTATTTGCACCCCTAACCCTGATGCCAGGCTTCGTTGCGGGTTGTGGCTCCATAAGACTCAAGTTTTCGCCTTAGTATGCAGATTCATCAAATTAATTAAATGAAAAAGAACTGTCAGTGTAAAATCAAACAGATTAAAAGAGTGACATGAAGAAAAAATGAGAAGGTTGTCATTAAAAAAAATGCAAATAATATCAACATCAAGTTGTATGCTTGTTTTATTTTGTATTGCCAGTTTCTTTTTTCAATGTCACTGTTCTAGATCCACAGGGAACTGGCTCCCTCTGCTGTCAAGTTAGAAACATGCGTTGAGAGTTGTGCTCATCCTTTAAACAATGCCGCCCACAAGTTGCAGATGAGTAAGATCGATCACCAGCCTTAATGCGGTCTTTTCATATTTATTTGTTCATGCACCTTTTTTCCCTTCAAAGGAATCTGGCAGCTATTCAGGACAGAGAGATATGCTGCTACTCGATTTCCTGCAAAGAGAAAGACAACATTGGTGAGTTGGATGGCTCTATAGACTAAAAAGAGCTCAAACTGTACAAAAAATTGTATGCAAACCATATCGTGTGTTGCTACTGAGTTAGAAATGCCTGAATCCTTAACAGAGTCTCAGACTGACGCAGCGTGTTTCCTTGATTCCAGACATCACACTTCAGTGGCTCATCCAGCACTCAAAATCCAGGAGGAGCTAAAGATATAAGAGTTGTTTTCCTGCTGTTTTTGCCACTTTATTGTCATGCCACCCCCCCCATCACTCTGCAATGATATAAAGTTGTATCTTCATCTCACAAGCTGCTCGGTTCTGCTTGTGACACATTTCCCCCATTTTCACCTTGTGGTTCTTTTCACAAACCCTCAGAATGCACTACAAAAAATGTGATTCTGATAACCAAGTTTCATGATTTTTTTTTTCTTTGGCATTATTTGTCCTGTAAAGCTGTACTTAAACTTAGTCAGAATCACATTTTGGATCTACATTTAGGCATTACCTGGTTGATCATACCCAGTGGTTTAGAACGCTAATCTTGGGTATACAACAACACCCTCTTGAAGGAGGGTTGATTCTGTCCAACAGGCCTCATATAACAAGCAATCTTCTTTACACAGTCAGATGTGATGCCAGGAAATTACTGACGTGGACGTGTATTGTTTTTGATGACTGTCACTCTCTGCTTGATAAGGTTTTCTTCTTTCAAGGACATGTCTATTGTTTTAGAAAACTCTGCATTTAAGCAAGTCAATTGATGCAGGTCTGTACAAATATCAAGCTAGTATGATTTTTACCGATGTGGGTGTATGAATATATGATTCTATTTAAAGTCTGAATGTGCTAAAAGTAAAGCTGTACGGGGTTGTGTGGTTCATATTGGCTTCTGTTTGTAAGTAGCCTCAGTGGAATGATGTGTCTGTGCTGCCTCGAAGCGGAGAGAGTGGCAGAATATAAGTGCCTTGTGCAATGTCTCTCACCTCTGAAGCAAAGCAGCACGCAAGGGGTGTCTACCTGGGAAGAGTAAAACAACACGTCTTCAATATATTTAAGAATAAAAAGGCATGCTTTTTAATTTTGACATTGTCCTGTTATTTGTACACTCAACTTTGTACCACAAAATAGGTGTATGATGAAAGGATTGGCATGGTGCTGCAAAGGTATTCTTTCTTCTCGTTGCGTGATTTTTGAGAAAAGCAAACCGTTTGATCTAATCATTGTACAATTTAAATAGATCCATATGGTCACATTTACAGTCATGTGGAAGTTGGTTGGTATGTTGGATCTATACAGGATTACCCACTACTAACTGGTGCAACAAAGCTCACAGGAAAGTCAATCCACACACACCTGGACACCTGCACACTCCTGGCAAGGTCTAATCAGCCAAAGTGAAAACACCTGGGCAGGTGTACCATGGCTCTTTAAAAATGCCATTAATCCTGAAGTAATCTTTAACTGCATTTCTTACAGAAATGTAACTACTTATTGTGTAGCCAGGTCCATTTTAATGACATGGTGATAAGTGTGTTTGAGATCTAATGACTTATAGTGCTGTGCCTTTATAACTCCAATCTGCACACTGATAAATGGCAATACTAGGGGTGTGCAGAAACATTTATTCACATTTTTGCATCGATTCAAGCTTTACCGATTCAAAATCAATTCATAGAATTCCAAAAATGTATTCATATTTTTAATTTTTTTTAAATAATTTTGTAATGACATGTATCACATGGAAAAAGTAACTACATTTACATACTTTAAAAACAGATGCTCGGAACTGTAAGCACCAGATTAACTTCCAGTCCAGGTCTGAAGTAGGCTTAGGTTATTAGGAAACAGCATTTAAACAGAGACAATTTATTTCTGAAATAAAACACGTATCTCACGATTAGTAATTATCTTTTTACAGTGGAAACAGGTTCGACCACCACCAGTAACAAAAGGACCCAGTAGTAAAGTAAGTTCATCTTATGAGAAGCATTACGGCACCGGAATTGATTGCATCAAAAACTAAAAAAATATTGCTTTGGTGATTTAGGAATATCACACTTGTTCAGAAGTTCACGACATCAACGCACAACTATAATTGGAGGAGCTTTACACCTTACCTAAACATCGCTTGCTATGTGCCCCTGAACGTCTCACTCCTGTGGCTGTTTTCTATTGGTGCAGAAGTTGAATCAGAATAATAAGACACGTCGGACCGGACTGCCACGAAAACGCAACCAGGAGATTGACAGCTCTGCGACCAATCGCAAGACGAGCCTACTTCGTTCTTTTGCATGACGACACAAGAGTAAACCCAATCACAGCTCAGAATCTAGTAGGGGCTGGTCTGTTGACAGGAAGCGTGTAGGGCGGAATCACCACTATCTCTGTGCTATTGTAGTTTAGCCTGACAAACACATGATTTCACATTCATTCCTCGGACATATGTGGACCTAAAGTATGCGTTTTAAGATCGAGCCGGGGCAAAGATGCAATGGAGGTCAATAGTAGTTGGTCTGGTTGTATTGAGACTCTCCCTCAGCTGTGTGCTGTGGCTAGCTTTCGGACTCGGACCTAACGTTAGCTGGGGGTTCAACTTCCCACTCGGTTTCAGTTTGCACAAATTAGACTTGTTATTCAGGGACGAAAAAGGGATCAATCCGCAGGGTAACTCGTGGTCTCAACGAAAACACGGTCACATACATGAAGAGGAGGCGACCACCTGCGCAAATGTTGGAGAGGAGTCAACCAAGAGACCCTACCTGAGCTTCTTCGATGGCAACAAGGACGAGTACGTCCGGAGATACAGCTCCTTCCCAGACACGCTGAAAGCAAAAATGAAGGACATGGCCAAAGAAATGTTTTATTTCGGGTATGACAATTACATGAAATATGCCTTTCCCGAGGACGAGCTGAATCCCATTGACTGTAAAGGGAGGGGACCAGACGTGCTAAACCCGTGAGTCATAAGCTGTCCTGACTGTCTGCATCGACAGGTTAATGTTTTCTTTTATAAAAGTGTGTTAATGTTTGTGCTGTCAATGGTGGTGGTTTCAGCCGAGTGGCACCCTGACTTGGCAGTGACAGGCGGTTACATTTGAACTGTCCTCTGCAGAGTGTAACGTTACTATTTGCATGTACTTTGCAATAGTAGCTGTAGTAATCCTACTGATCTCAGTACATCTTCCGATCAAATCAAGGAACTGTTTAACGTCTTCATCGCTTAATTCATTTGAAATCAGGATTAAACCTTATAGAAAATGAAATTGATGAAGGTAGAGAAAAGGTGCGGCAACTAACGATTATTTTATTATCAATAATTCGGATGAATATTTAATCCGTTCATTGTTTAGTCTATGAACTGTCATACCACAGTTACTAGGTGACATCTTATAATTGCTTTTTTTGGTCCAACCAAAGACCAAAAGGATAATCTGTTTATTATCACAAAAGTCCAAGAAAATCAGCAAATTTTCAAATTTGAAAAGCAGGTAAAGATGACGTTTTTGTTAAAAAAAAAAGAAGACTTGAGGGATTAATTAACTAATAAATACAAATAATTATGATTGATTCTTTGTTGATGAACTACTTGGTTAATCGAGCTCTCTCTGCGCTTAAAAATATCACACTTAACCAAGGACAAAAAGAGAGAAGAAATCCAGCAAGCTTAAGAAATCTTTACATGCCCAAATACCCAGTTTTTTTTTGTCAGTCTCAGGGGAGTAAAATGCACAGACACTCTATACCTTATTCAGTGAGCAAAAGCATAGACTAGCTGAAACACCTGCACGTTCTTGCCCTGTGTTGAACATTGAAACAGAAAGACTAGAATTACCCTACAATAAGCCATCTAATGAAACGTTTCACTCCCCATACTGTTATGTTAGACACACATGCACACATGTACACAAACGCTTCCACCGTGGCCTTATCCCCATGGTAAATCAGAGTAAACTGGTGTTCAGTTTGTATACAATACAGTATATATACAGTCATTGCACAATGTCTGTAACAAACACTAAGTAAAAGACATCTGAGGTTAAGTTATGTTAAATAGGATACCAGTTTAACAGAACCAAATTTTAAATGACATAAAAAAGCAGGTCGGTATATTTCTACAGTCCGGTTCACTCAAATTCCAGAAAAAACATTTTCTGCTCAGCCATCATGGTAACTAGCCATGCAGGATGTAGGCAAGTAACCAAACTCTTCTTTAGATGCAGCAGTGTACAGAAGTTGTGAGGGTTTTGGGGTTTACTAGAATACATGTTCAGTTAAATGTGTATTGAAATGTGACTGACAAATAAAACATTTCTTACTATCTGCAGAGTCAACGGTGTTATCCACCAACATTCCTCTCAGTCACATAATGTGGAACAGGTTTTGTCTTCAGTTTGAATGAAGACAAACCCAAATCCAACTCGCTGAGCAAATTCAGATTGTGCTCTCGCGAGATCTCTGGACTTCCAGGGTAAAAAGACATACAGTGGCATCCAAAATAATGGTGCCTGATGGAACTTGAGCGAAAATGATAAGTAAATCATCAGAAAATGTAGCATTAACTATTTTGATGATTCACTTTTCAAACAAATTCATATAATTCTTCTCATATTTAATAATAGTTTGAGAGATATTTGGGTTTGAACAGTTGGTCAAGCAAAATAAATAAATAATAAATAATAATAAATCTTGAGCTTTTATAAAATTGTTTTTACTATTGTATAGACCAATTGATTAATAAAATAAAAGAGAAAATAATTGTCAGCTTAATCAATAATGAAAATGGTTGTTAGTTGCCGCCCTAGCTAGAGCTGCAAGGATTAATCAATTAGTTGTCAACCATTAAATGAATCGCCAACTATTTTGATAATCGATTAATCAATTTGAGTCATTTTTTTTATGAAACTTATACAAAATCCTCGTATTCCAGCATTTTAAATGTCTAGTTTCATTACTCCTCTATGACAGTGAACTAGATAATAAATAACAAAATAAATAATACTTTGCGTTGTAGACAAAACAAGACATTTGAAGGTCTCTCTTTAAAGGGATTTTTGGCTTTGGGAAACACTGATCAACATTTGTTCACAATTTTCTGACATTTCACCGACCAAACAACTAAACAATTACTCGAAAAAATAATCAACACATTAATCGACAATGGAAATAATTAGCAGCCATAACTATGTAATGAGGCAAAAACAGCCACCCGTTGTCTTCAGATCAGCTTTGGCTTTAATTTTTTCAGGAGTCTTGAACCGGGATGTCAGGCATTTAAAGAAAGAAACCCTCTAGTTAGTGGGGAAATGTTATTTACAATTCACATTTTTTTTAATATGGCATTTCTGTTCTCTCCTTCCAGTAAGCTAAGATAAGACTTTGCATTCACATCTGAACTTCACGTTGTTGGATTTAAAACATGCTCTGTGTTTGTGTTTTTTGTCGTCCGTTCATTACGTCTCCCTCTTTTGCAAAGACACCAATGAGTCTGTTTCGCTGCTTTCATTACAGGTCAAACATCAACATAAACGACGTCTTGGGGAACTACTCCCTAACCCTGATCGACACCTTAGACACCCTACTGGTAAGTTACACTGTGTCTTTTTTTTAAACCACGTCCCGCAAAATCAGCAGTTTTTCTTTCTCACTAATCAGTGGTTAGTATTGACATTTTGCATTAACTTTAAATATGAGATTGAAAGCAGCTTAATCCAGTCTGTGAGGTAGTGAGTTAACATCACCTGTTTTGCAAAAAACAGTTATTTTGTACTACATGTCCCATAAAAGGCGCAGTGGTTAGCACTTCCTGAGTAGTTGTCTGTTTTTCTGTCACAGTCAAAACATCCCTTGACATGAAATCGAGACGGAGCCGAGTTTCTAAACTCAACTTGTTACTGTGTCAGCCCTAAACCTGATGGATCAGGGGCTCTCCTAAGTCAATTTCACATGCAAAAGACATGCACTTTTTGACTTGATGGCTCAAATTATTAATCAAAGCTTCTTTACAACAGTTGCCATCTATAATGATAAGAATAGAATTTTAGTGAAACACATGGAATCCATTTAGTAGTTATGCACCCAAATAAGCTTGTTAACACTGTGGTTATATAATGTGGTGTTTCTCTACAGGTGCTTGGCAACGTGACAGAATTCCACAAAGCTGTCAAGCTGGTTATAGATACTGTGTCTTTTGACAAGGACTCAACTGTGCAAGTTTTTGAGGCAAACATCAGGTACAAATGTTGCTACTATTTTCCTTCTGCTATAGTTATAATCAAATAAAATCATGATTAAAAAACCGACTAGCTTGCTGAAGATACAAATCTTTTAACCAATAGCATGTACAGCCATTGTGAAAGCAATAATCTTGAATTTGATCTTTTTATGATTACTTCTGTAGCCACCTTATTGGACTTTTAAATTATTTCAGCAATTTTTTTATTGATGACCGTTTTAAGTTGTCTGGCTGTTACCATGAAAACCAAAATGACAATCGATGTGATATCATGATATCAATACCAGAATAAAAAGCTTATTGTAATGATCTGTTCACGTAATGCTTCTGTGTGGAACCCTAGTGTCATATTTCTTTTTCCTTTGAAGGATCCTGGGCAGCCTTATCTCATCCCACATCCTGCTAACGGACCCGAAACATCCATTTGGCAAGGTCGGCTTTGACGATTACGATAATGAGCTTCTTCACATGGCTCATGACTTGGCTGTTCGCTTACTCCCGGCCTTTGAGAATACCAGCACAGGCATTCCTTACCCCCGGGTGAGTGAGACTGTTAAAAACTAGAGCTACTATTATTATTGCTATTTTTACAAGATACACGCTCACAGACACCTAACTTAAGGGAAGTTGAATGACTTCATACATACTGTAAAGACTGAAGTGTCACACAGCGTCTTCATTGGTTTGTAAAATGCAGGTGAATCTGAAGACTGGCGTTCCTCCTGATAGCATCAACGAGACTTGTACTGCAGGAGCTGGGTCCCTGCTGGTGGAGTTTGGGATTTTGAGCCGCTTGATTGGAGATTCCACATTTGAGTGGGTAGCCAGACGAGCCGTCAGAGCTCTGTGGAACCTGAGGAGCAACGAAACGGGTCTGTTAGGTAAGTACAGCTGCGTATGTAGTCACGTAGAGTAAATACAATTATCTTCTATTTTCTTTTTCTTTTATTTGGTTCTTTTTTAAGCTTCTACCCAGCATGGTTAAGTCTACAACATGTAAATATGATGCTTACAATATCATATAACTTAAAGCATTTTTATGTGATTTCTATCTGTAATTCTTTAGGGAATGTAGTGAATATCCAAACAGGCCAGTGGGTCAGCAAGCAGAGCGGTCTGGGAGCCGGTATGGATTCCTTCTATGAGTATTTGCTGAAATCATACTTACTTTTTGGTGAAAAAGAGGACCACAGGATGTTCCAAGCTGCTTATGAGAGTATTCACAACCACATTAGGAGAGGGTGAGTCTTATACTGCAAAAACAGGTAACTGCGTGCATTTTGGTGAAAGTGGGTGGGACTGGGGGCTTCACATCGGGTTGCCTCTGAAATAGAACTTTCTCTGCTGTGTGAATGAATCTCTGTCTAGGAATGGCCAAAACGAGCCAAATTAATGAAACTGCTTACGAGTTTACAGATTTTCTTTTTTTTGAGAGATGTGGAATATGAATTCTGAGACTTTAGGATGTCATGAGATGTCTGATGGGACATCTGTATTCACACGGTCACACAGAAACGTAACACTTTCCTCTTCCTTAGAAATCACTGATATTTAGCCCTTGAGCAAGTGACACAGCCTTAACTGTAGCTGGGTTTGGCTGGTCAACAGCTGACAAATGACAGGGGCACTGTGGTTGCCTTAGTATTTGAATATACAGTACAAACATTGTATTAGGATGTTGATACACATACATACAATACATATTGTGAACCCTCTTCTGCCTCTGTGTTTTTCCAGGAGAGAGTCATGTAATGAAGGAGAGGGTGACCCACCTCTGTATGTTAATGTGAACATGTTCAGTGGTGAAATAATGAACACCTGGATAGACTCCCTTCAAGCCTTCTTTCCGGGGCTTCAGGTTAGTTCATGCACTTTCAGCTATAACAGGTCTTATAAATAAGTGTCAAATATAGGGATCGACAGATACTGGTTATTCAAGGCCGATATTGATACCGATTATTAATAGTTATTGAAACCGATAAACAATATTTGGAACCGATATGCATGTACAGTGAAAATAAAAATCCTTAAATCCAAATTAAGATTTTGGGATGTCACAAACTCCATATAAAAACTTTGTTTAAACGCTTTAAGCAATTATTTAATAAATTGGAATCTTTCAACGTAACATACATATTAAAGGTGCTCTAAGCAATGTCACGCAATATTTTAAGCTGCAACGTTTGTTGTCACATACAGCAAACATCTCCTCACTATCTTTAAGCTGCCTGTCCCCAGGACACACTGTAAAAAAAAAAGGAGGAGAAGAGGGGCAAGCTAGTCTTTTTTTTGTTTGAAAACATTTTGAACTTCAACAAGAAGTAACGTCACCCAATATTGCTTAGAGCACCTTTAAAGGATAGTCAGATATTGTTGTGGGTGGGACATTAAGTCAGACTCAGTGGTGAGTGAAACCGAAGCAGAGGGACAAATACAAATAATCAGCAAACTGCCAAACTGTTGTGTTCAGCTAAAGTGTTGCCACTCTGTGTACAAGGTGCTGAATGGTGATGTAGATAATGCAATTTGCCTGCACGCCTTCTACTATGCCATCTGGAAGCGCTTTGGGGCTTTGCCAGAGAGATACAACTGGCAGCTGAAGGCTCCTGATGTGCTCTTCTACCCTTTAAGACCAGAGCTGGTGGAGTCAACCTATCTGCTGTACCAGGTACTAACCTGTTGTTGTAACACAGCACTGGTGGTGGGGGTTTATTATCTTTTACTTCAAAGTTGTTTTTCTTCACTTCCCACAGGCGACCAAAAATCCTTTCTATTTGCATGTTGGAATGGATATTCTTCAGAGCCTTGAGAAAAATGCCAAAGTCAGGTATGGATCATGTAATATATGCCTTTTTTTTCTTTTTCTTTTTTTTTTTCCTACGCTGCCTAGATACTTTAAGCTGAACTGAGCTGTGTTGTTTGCAGATGTGGGTATGCCACTCTCCACCATGTCGTGGACAAATCCAAAGAGGATCGCATGGAGAGTTTCTTCCTCAGTGAGACATGCAAATACCTTTACCTGGTAAGTTACAGTCTAGTATGCCAGAGATGGAGCTGGTATTTATGGATATAGAATGACATGAGAGCATACTGTGATGCTAAATATGTTGTAAATTTTTGATAATTGTAGTAAGAGCTATTGCAATTTTTTAAACATTATTATTTATTAAAAATATTATCCTATCAGATTTTGTTAGTGTCCCCCAGCCATTGTCAGAATACAACTTAGCCCAACTTTTGGCTCAGCTGTCACATAAACAAAAATGTCTCTCTTGTATTGCAGCTGTTCGATGAGGACAACCCACTTCACAAATCCGACAACAAGTACATCTTCACTACAGAGGGCCATGTTGTGCCTATAGACAAGCGCTTCAGGGAGAAACAGTGGAATGACTTGTTTCCTTGTGAAGAGGGAGTGCTGGCAGAGCAAGAACCAAACAAGCGGCCACCACTGAGCAACACCAGCAATGTGAGGCCATCCTCCTCGCCCAGCCCATCTCACTTTTCACCGTTTTTAATGTCATGCGTAACTTTTATTGTGATAGCATTCTGATTTCTTCCCTGTCTCTCTTTAACAGTGCAACAGGATCCCAGTGGAGCGACGGTACACTCTTCCGTTAAAGAGTATCTACATGAAGCAGATCGATAACATGGTGGGACTTTTCTGAGTATGAGGATGCATGTGGTGACATTGAGATGAACAGCCCTTCTGTACACGCTCCTTGGGTGCGGATGCAGTGAGGTTAAAAAGGATCGTTGTTGGTCAAAATCCTGACCTTCTGTTCCGCTGCTCAGGGTCCAGATAGGGAACTGACACTAAAGGAAACCTGAGAAAGCAGATTGATCACTTGCTGTATTACTCAAAAGACTGCGTGTGGGTTCTTTTGCTTTGGTGGGTGAGTATATCAACAAAGGTGAAGAACCTATGTGCTGGAAAATGAGGAGTCTTTTCAAATGCTTCATTTTTGCCTAGTGACGAATTGAGATTGGGTAAGGGGATCTTAGAATTGCTGGTGTGTTTTTGTCCGTTTAGCTGTTGGTTCAAGTGTGAGTGTTTATACATTGTGTATGTGTGATTGCGTGTGTGTATGTATGCATAATTGAAAATTACAGCTGATCTGTGAATCATATTGTTTTTTTGGGAACAGTGCCATCTAGCCACACATATGTACAATGTATATCTTAGAAAAAGCGCTCACCTCTTAAACTTTCTCTCTAAACATAATTAGTGCCTCTTTTCAGTTGATTCACTTGATTAGGTCTGCGCTTTTAAAAAAAGGGCTGCACATTGACATACTGACAGTGAGAAAGAGGCTCAGGAGGACTCGCTGTTTTAAAGTGCCTTTTTATTTTCTTGGTTTATCTGGATGTGTTGAAGTATTTGTCAAGAATTAGTTTGAGGCAACAAAGTTGATATTTGCACAATAGATGTCATTCCATATGTATGTTCATTTTACACTGATTATGACATTAAGATCCTTTTTGTTTTTAGACATGACAAACAAGCCATAAAATGTATCTTTTAATGTTCATGAGCGAAAACCTTCTGTCAGACGTATTTAGTAAACAGACTCTTGTTCAGAGTAGATGGAAGTAGCCATTTGTGTTTCTTTTTCTGTTTCTCTGTCACATATTTGCACATCATCATTACTTATTCATTGTCATGTGGGGAGAACTCAGGGTTGAAAGAAAAATCAATTAATGCTTTCATAAAAAAAATAAAACTTCCTTGAAATGTTGTTGCCTGAAATGTCTTAGGATAGTCTTAGTTACTTATATTGCAAATCTTCCAACTTGGTTATCTGAGGTAAAAGAATAACCACTGAGGTACAGCCATACTGTGAATATTCATTATTGCTCCACACAAACAGAACATGTGATATCCCCTTAACTGTGATTGATTCATGTACAGCTCTACAAAGAAATCTCTACTGGATCGGTTTGATCTTATACCAAACAGCCTGAGTGTCTGTAACACAGCAGAGAGCTTCAGGCTGCCTGGCTCGATTATGTTACAGCATCGGCATCTTCTTTGGCTTTGGGAAACAGCTGTTCATATTCTCAAGTGTTTTTATTTTAACTGCTCCAGGCCATAGCTGACGTCGCCTCAACCATTTTGTCTTAAATTATCTTCAAAGAAATAGTGACATTTTAGGAATTTTGCTTATTCGCAGTCTTGCTGAGAGTTAAAATAAAAGGTTGATGCCACTTGATACCATTTTTGGGCCTGTTTCACAAATGTGATTTGCGAGCACAGCTTTCATGCAAATCTTTTATGCAAATGTCTCTTGGTCAGAAATTGCAGATAAATAAATCAAGTACTGCAGGACTCTGGCATGCTAATGCACTGGTCAGAAGTATAGTGTTAGGTTTGTTTAGCACAACACATCCAAATTAATTGGATAGGAATTGACCTTTAATGGCAAATTTGGTTAAATGGGCTCCTGTATGGTAAATATAAAGCTAACCCCAGCAGTTGGTTAGTTTATCTTAGCACAAAGACAGGAAATGGGGAAACAGCTATCTTAAACATGTACAAGATGTAGCGTGTTAATTAGTGAGCTTAAGAGATACTAGGTGGTTTTTGGTACTTGGACCGAGCCAAGCTAGCTGTTAACCTCTGTTTCCAGTTTTTGTGCTTGAAGCTAAACTACAGCTGTCACCAGCTGCTGGCTGTAGCTTAAAATTTACCGTACAGGCATGAAACTAGTATTAATCTAGTCATCTAACCTCCGGCAAGAAAGCAAATAAGTGTATATCCCAAAAACTATTCTTCTAATCTATCTGATTTTTTTACCTTTTAAATAAAGTTAAAGGATGTTAACATTTTAAAGGAGTGTTTTTTCATTCATAATTCTAGAAAAGAAACTGACATTGAATAAATGACAGATTATGAACAAGACATTGCTGTGTTATTTTTTTATTTGTGAAAGTGGGAAAGTACTCTGTTTTCTATAAGCTTTAATAGGTTTAGTCAAGGTTTACAATTATTGGTTTCTGTACAGGATAGTTGGCTCACAGGCCTGTAGATAGTTAAACTTTACACATTGTTAAACAAACACAAGTATTTTTTTAAATTTATTTTTATTGAAGTATATTACATCTATCACTTAACAGTGTTACAGATCCACATGGTATCACCACCCTTCATGAACTTTCGAATAGAAAATTGTTTAATTGTGGACTTAACTAAACTGGTCATTTTAACTATTTCAAAAAGTTACATGCACTGATAAAGAGTTACTGGTGCATAGCTCTCCAAGAGATGATTTCAAGAGAAAAGGTACCTAGACTAAAATTCAACTCATCTGAAATCTGCACAGTATTTTCTGACTGAAGAGCTGTCTTCTGGACTTGGCCCGAAGTCTTGTCAAAGCTACAACTTCATTTGAAGACAACAAATACATTTTTTATTTTTTTGCATTCGCCAATTTTGAGGATAGTGAGGGGTTCAGTTTTCATCCTCAGTCCTCAGTTTGAATTGAGAGAGGATTTGTGGAATGTGACAGGGCTACAACATCACCCTGTGAAAAAGAAAAGAAAAAAAGTGACTCTGCTTATTAGCTGTTTATTAGTATCATTATAATACTGTGCAAACTTTTTCTCACCTTCATTGGGTTTCTCAGCATGATTTTTAAAAGAGACCACAATCTTTCAGGTTTTCTTTGATTATGATGTCGGTTACAGCGTCAAACACAAACTTCACGTTCTCTGTGTCTGTGGCGCAGGTCATGTGAGAGTAGATTTCTTTGACGTCTCGGCGCAGGTTCAGGTCTAAGAACTGCAATTTGATGTAGTTACCAGCATCCTCATAAGTATTGGGACCTTAATGAAAATAAGATAAATAGGCACATTTAATCAGTTTGTCACTTTTTAAAGTCCTTCAATAGGCTGCAATTTGTGTTATGATAAACCTCACCATCATATTCAGGGAAGCACATGCTGAGATGAGCTTTCTTGATCTTCTCAGTGAACACATCTTTCTTGTTGAGGAAGAGTACAATGGAGGTGGTGGCAAAGTAGCGGTGGTTGCAGATACTGTTGAACAAGTGCAGACTTTCGTGCATTCGATTCTGAAAGAAAGGATATGTGTTTTTACCAAATCCCAATAAAGAGCCTTTCAAATTAACCAGCCAATTGTCCACAAAAAGAAAATACACACAAAGTATAGAATATGAAGTGTAAAATATTACTGCCATCATACCACTTCATCATCCTCCACCAGCACCATGTCGTAGGCGCTCAAAGCAGCAATGAAGATGATACAGGTCACACCTTCAAAACAATGAATCCACTTCTTCCTCTCTGACCTCTGGCCACCCACATCAAACATTCTGCATGGAAATAGAAGAATGTTATCTGTATGATTGAAAATCCAGCAAAGTGGGAGCACTGATGAGGAGTCACTGGTGCCATCCTCTTGAGAAATACTGCACTGACTAACCTGAAATTGAGATCTTTCAAACCAAATGTAGTCTCGATGATGCCAGTCGTCTTCACTCTTGATCGCAGCACATCCTGCTCAGTGGGCACATAGCCTGGTTGGATCAGCCGCTCCAAGTCATTCAGGTAGCTGAGGGGAAATCAAATTCCTTCAACAACAAACACTAACATGGTAATTTTATAATTCAGCTTGGGTGATTTCTTACTATCCAGCTGAATCATTGAGTTGGTACTCTGAAGCCCTTTCAAAGCACGCCTGAATGCCAGAGTCTTTCCATAGGCGCAAAATGATGTCTGACATCTCTTTAGGCATGGTTCCTTCCTCAATGGTGTCTGCAAGATGCATGAGTTTCCTGGCATCATCCTGCAGGGTGAATGGAAGAGGACAGGGACACAATACAATTGATGTTTAATAGTCTGCTAGAATCCCTAAAATCAAATCCCCCAAATCCCATTAAAGTGTGTCTCAGCTGTTACCTGCTGATCAGCGTGGCCATAGTTCATATTTAATGTGGTCATGGCCTTCACAATGGCCATGATGGACTGCAGGGTGTTGCTGTAGATGATGACAATGAACTCCATGGATTCTTCAAGTGAGTAGCCATCTTGGTGAATAATTCTGTTAAGAAAATACAGGATTAGTATGTGACTTACAGTCAGTTAGAGAAAAAATAAGAGATTTCTTTGGCGCAAGAGTCAAATATCTTACTTCATCTGTTTGACGATAGTGCTTTTGCCAGATTCTCCAGCGCCTATATGAAGGTAAAAAAGACATATTAAATGTAATTATTCACATCAAATAATAAAACTATGCTTTTATTCCGAACTTGATCAAAACGTTTATGAGGATTTTGAAGAAATGTGACTTCTTCTTAACCATAGTTTTTTGCTTTTATTTATGTTTTGGATTATATTAATGTGAGAGGAGAATGATATTAACTGCAGGTTCATCAGACAGAGGATCCCAGCAAGTCATAATACTTCTTACTTCAGGTCTTATCTTATTTGATGCTTAGGTAAGGCAAAGTTCTTCCTGCTGCTGACCCACATTGTCATGAGGAGATGATTAAGCTGAGTGCAAAACTAAATCTGTAAGAAGCTGATAGATTTTTGAAACAATAAATGCCAGACTCAACCAATCTTGCAAATGATTTTGCTTTTAAATCCAACATTCTTGTACACAATATAGCCTACAGATATTTTGATGTATGGAACTTGTTGGTCCTTGAATTGAAAAGCTAACCTGACCACACTAAATTGCTCCTCACAATCCACAATTTACAAAATGCTGATGTATTTGGGTTATTGCATTTGAATGCTGCAGCCACAAGCCCTGTTTGGGTTGGGTCTAGTGTATCTGTGTCCTTCAGGGTTAAGCCCTTTGTTTTGGAGGACCTGTTTCAGGATTAACAAGGGATTGGGTTGAGTGATTATAAAAGTGTCGAAGCAATTCACTGACACAGGTTATTAAGCCTTTACTTTACTCAAACATGTTGTTTGTTTTCTCAAAGTTAAATTAGTCAATATTACGCAGTAAACCTTTAAAAGCTATTCAGATTACTATGGTCTATCCATGACACAAAGTCAACAAGATATGTCTGTGTTAATAACGTCAAGTCTTTGGAAGATTAAACCAAACTTTTTACACGAGACAAAGTAATACCCCAGCTCCAACTGTGTCCCATAGACAGGTAACTATTAACCATTACTTTTGCAGGCTCAAGGGGTACAAATATTTTCACCATGTAGCCTTATGGGGCCCTTAAATATGTGTTACCATGATGATAAAGTTTCGTCATAGCATCCAACTTGACTGTCTTTACCTAGCAGCAGCAGCTTGACAGTTCTTGCATCCCTTTCGGCATCCTCCTTCAGCTTCTTCTCCAGCCCTCTGGAGTGTTTCTCCTCAGCGCTCGCTCCAGCCCCCATTCTACTTCTCCCGGTTTGGGCCCCTCTGCTCAAAAGCCAAGTTTCAGAAAAAAATGGGAGATGGTCCTAGCTGATTGCCTACTTTCTAACCAGTGCCGTTAACTATGCAGCTGATGCGTCACCTGCCTGCGGAAACAACTGGAGAAGGTTTGAGAATTTTCCTGTCTTAGGAGAGGATTTCGCATCCTCTGCCCATCTGACAGAGGAGGGCCAATGGAGAACAAGGACAGGAGTGTTTTAGGGCCGTGCCAAAGGTGTGAGGAGAGGCAGACATATATCAGTGTAGGAGTGATCTAACCTTTAGGGGGACTTTGCTGTGCTCAGCGGAAGATGAACATCGGCTCAAGTGCTTATCTCTCTATGGTGTTCTTGGGTGCTTTTAAAAAATAAGTATGTAAAGATCAATAACTTGGTGTGTTGAGTGTGGTCATAGCTGGGAAACCAGATTTGTCACACATCAGGACCAAAACAAAAATGAAACACGATGTCTTGAATGTATGCTGTTTGCCAAGAAGTCCAATAGAGGGATTAAAACAACTCTATTCCACACAGGACAACAATCAGCAAATATGGGTGACTGAAATAAATAACCAGACCTCCCCCCCGCCACCTCATAGTCCAAACATAAGAAAGGCAAACTGACATTTCTTAGAGGATACCGCAGACTGAAAGGTGAGCTCCGAGGTGTTTAAAGAGCTTTGCAGTTTCACCTGACAGATCTCATTGACCTCAATCTCAAGATGGTTAAGAATCCTAATCTACTCACTTTCAATCAGGTGTGCATGCATGTACATTATGCGTATGTACGAGCAATGTACAGAATTTCCCTAAGTGGTTGTCACTTTTTCTGTTGTAAAGCACTTGTGTGAATAAAGTTTATAATTATCACTTTAACTTTACAGAGCTTTTTTGTGGAGTCAACATTGCTTAAGATCCAGATTCACTACTGCGAATGACAACACTGCTGCAGTCAGCGGTGGTGGAACCTAACTAAGTACACTAACTCAAAGTACTTAATATTTCTGTCACTTTGTACTTAAATAAATATTGTCCATTTTATCCGCTGCATTTATTTGACAGCTATAGTTACCCCTGACATTACAAACAGAAAAAAGATAAGCTTAGAAAATATGATAAAATAGTATAGATTAAACAACCGAACAATGTACAAAAGTATTAAAACAAATACTCCACCTTAATCAACTACAATAGTTTATATTACTACATAAATTATAATCTAATATGTGCAATAGTAGATCACTCAAGTGGACATTATTCTGCATTGTGTACTTTTACCTTGGATAATTAAGTACATTTAGCTTGTAATAATGCAAAATTTTATTTACAGTAGGTAACATTTTCAATGCAGACATTTTACTTGTGAAGGAGTATTTTACAGTGTGGTTTTGCTATTTCTACTTAAGTAAAGGATCTGTATACTTCCCCTACCAGAATGCGTATGCTACGGATCACATACATATTACACCAGAGAGCCTGCAGACTATGTGCTCACCAATGGCAAACAGAACAGAGCCTCTGTTATTATAAAATATAGAGCTTTAATTTATTAGTCAGCAACATTGATGAGGAAGAAAAGATAGTAATTTTTGTACAGGTCATTACAACAACATCAACTGTGCATTATATCATACATTACTTTACCTCAAAGACCCAGAGCAAAATCTGCCAAACAGAGAAAATAAAACAGATGCATGTTTGAAATAAATGCACATTTTTGAGAAGAGAGAAAAAAAGAGAGAAAAATAGAGACTAAGAGACATACAGAGAGAGATAGAGAGAGAGAGAGGATTTAATAAAAAACCTTTCTGTACTTTTAGCATCTTTCTTTCTTGCACTGATAATATTTCCATATTCCCACAACGAGAAAGACATTCACTGACACCCACAGCAACATAGCATTTTAAACAAATACCATATACATTACACTGTACATGCCATGCACAATGAAAAGCCACCTTCTAAAGAGTTTGGTACATGTTCTCTTCAGGTATGGTGGTGATCAGCTTGTTAGTGGTTGTACTTGTGACATTTTTTTCCCCACTGTATGGAAGCTTTATATTAAGTCTGTGACAAACATAGCAGGATGACACAGCATCGGACTAACAAAAAGTACAGTAGCTGTGGAAGCTGATACAAAAAAATCAGAACCAATCAAAGTAGTCAATTCCAAAGCACTGCAATCAGCAACTTTATTGTTGTGATCTAATAAAAGTGTAGAGCTATTACATGATAAATATTTACTTAGTGAAACCAATATTTAGCATGAAACTGGCAGGAATGGAATAATTGAGAGCTAAAAACAAACCCCAACCTTAAATCAATGAATATACTGCATATGCCACAGATACTTGTGAAGTATTTACTGTTTTATCAAGATTACCAATTTGGTAACAGAAGGTGCTTATTTTGATATCACAAACTGTCACAAACTCACACATAGCTGCCTGCTGGAATTTCTTATCTCAAAAGAAAAAAGAGAAGGCAATGTTATATTTTCAGCTTTTTTGTCATTAAAGGACCCTTTCTCCCCAGCAAAAAACAGCTTATCACAAAAATCACGTTTGTTAAGAATACAACATTGAGATGTGATATTCACATATAAACAAAAACAAACATTTGGCAGCTGCTAATTTTGGAAGAATTTGGGTGGGTGATGAAGCATCATTGCTTGAGGCCAGGCTGGACCACTAACATGAAAGGAGAGACGTTTCACCTGCCAAAAGGGCCTTTCATTAAGATGCAACATGTTGTCACAGCCGCAGTCTGTGGGCATTTCTTTCATCCTTGTGTGTCCCAAGAAATGTGATCATCATTCTGGCATCAGCTTGTATCTTTCAGTAAAACAAACAAACAAAAAAAAAAACTGTTCCGGTGCTGAGTTCTGGTAAAGAAGTTAAGGAAAGTTTGAGAATTTCACTGAAGCAGCGACTCAACTTCCAGCTTGGACACTGAATACTGCCAGCAGTCACGGGATCCAACATGGTCGCCTGTGACAGTTAAATACATGTTCAACGATCCTCTTCCATACGTGGATATTCCCAAAGTCCTGGGTTGTTGTTGCTGTTTCACAAAAACACCCAACATAGAGAAGTTTTCAACATAATAATACATTTTAATAAACAATAACACTAACAATAATATAATAATAACAACAATATTTGCACAAATTTACCTATTCACAAAAAAACATGTTTTCTAAATAGGTACAAAGAATCACTTTTTACAACCTACAATAAATATTGTGTATTTTTTCCAACAGTCACATAGAAACGGTTTGATGCTGTTGCTTTTGGTTTTGTCCGTTATAATAATTAGATTTTTCTAACTGGAGTCATTCCTCTAAATGGAGGGTTTACAGTGTTGAGGAGATGGTGTGAAAAGGTAGACTGGGGGAATATGATGAGGTGTATATCTAGCTCCTCATGTCTCAGCTGGAGTTGTTTGCTCATCATGATGCCTACGGTTGCGAGGCTTCTTCTGTTCTTTCAGCTCCTTCAGGCTTTTGGCTTTGTTGTCACTGAGGATGCCGTCTCCAAGCTGCCAGTAATCCTGGCAGTACTGGTTGATCAGGCCCATCTCCGGCTGGCTAAGGATGGTCAGCAGGTCCTTATACTGACCGGCACTGGGAGTCCAGGCGCTAGACTGGAGAGGAGGGAGGGCCGGGCTGCCTGTTTCCACCAACACGTTGTTGACCGTGCGACTGGAAAGGACCACAAGCTGCAGTTTGACAAGCGTGTGTTTGAAGTTTTTCTCGGTGGATGTGCACTGGTAGATGCCGCTGTCGGAGGACTGCAGTGAGCGGATCAGAAGACCTTGTTCAGTTTTTAGAATGCGGCCCTCTGAGCGAATCTGGAAGGACGGATAGTAAAGACGACAATTAGGAAGCATTTTTAAGATGTTACATGTGATATTTAAAGACTTTATTAATTCATTCTTTTAAAATATAACTGTAACTGCTTTACAGTGAAAGTTTTGCTCACCTCTTTTTTCCTGTCACTGTTTTCCTTCTGCAGGTGCCACTTGAGAGACACATGAGGAGACCTGGCCTGACACTCCAGGAATGTAGTGCTGCCCTCTACCCCATACTGAACCGTCTCCAGAGTATTCTTATTGGCTACAAAACAATATATATTTGATGCATTATTCCTAAAAAATGTATAAAATATGATGGATATAACTCAAGGAGATAGACAAGAAATACACTGGAATAACCAGCAAGAGGCAACATAATAGTTCAATATAATTCATTTAGTGGCATCTTTGGTTCCCAAATTTTGTCTGTATACTCTACAAAAGTTGTCCTGATACTCACTGTTAGAGTTATAACCTCTGCATTGGCGTATCGGGTTGCCGTACTTTACATCCTGCCGACGGCTCCGTCTAGAGGGTTCAGATCAACAATCAAAAATAAAAAGCTTAACTTCAACATATTTTGAAAATATTACATGCCTGTGTATACAGTAAACTATATATACTTAATCCTCACCTCTTCTGTGAGGATGAGTATCTGGAGCAGGATTTGCCGTCCCAGGCACAGTACGGGTCTCTGGCCAGACAGCAGTCAGCACAGACCTCCCCGTACACATCACAGCGATGGAGCGCCAGGTGGGTCACCCCCAAAACTGATCCAACATACAGTTGTTGCTATTTAAAAAAAACAAAAAACAGAGATGAAGATCAGAAAAAAATAATAAAATATAAAGATTTCTGAACACTACTTTATTAGACAGTTCTGTAATGTCTTAATGATTTTGAGATATTACATTTCCTTTAAAGAACACAGACATTTATCATTTATTATTTCATTTATTGTATCATTTGAAACATTTTCTAGGCAATATGTGTCTGGATAATTTCAGGATGTTTGCATATTTGGCTGTGCACTGACTTAAAAAATCCTGCCCTTCTGCAATCTACCATTTGAACAAAATTTTTCATAAAAAAGCACCAAATTACATTGTACTTTTTAGGACCCCTACGGTTTATAGTTATCACTTCCTTTCTATCTGGACCTTGAGTCTGTAAATAAAGAAATATATATGATATAGTATGACAACAATGGGAACTGTAAAGGTAAGCCAACCAAAATTTACATAATTTTCTTATTGGCATCAGTGACTATACACACGTGTTTTTTCAGATGTCTGATTGCTGTGCTACTTTTTTCTTTAACTACTTGGTCTGAGCCACTTACCCGTTTTGATGAAATCTTCATGGTGGTTATTGCTGTGGGAACCTGCAGTGACACAGTTAACAAAGCTTCTAATTATTATATTTACTCTTGTACATTTACAGGCATGACATTTGATACCAATACACTAACAAAAAGACCATGACACACACAACACACACACACACACACACACACACACACACACACACACACACACACACACACACACACACACACACACACACACACACACACACACACACACACACACACACACACACACACAGGACAGAAAGAGAAGAAGTAAATAGAATTAGTTCAGAAAACTGACCTTGAAGACCTCCACTTCCTCTAAGACCAGCTCCTCTGTCTGCAAGTCGTCTCTAGGCAGGACAATTACTTTCTGGACTGTCCCCCGATCTGCAAAACACAAGAGTGAAGCAAGTTTAATTCCAAAACTCTTGAAGTTTTGAGCCATGGACCTAAGCTTCGGCTGAACTCATTTCATCCATCCACTTATGTCTTATCTGTTTTCTTTAAGAGAAAACTGCTTTGAGAATTCCCAAAATTAAGAGGGATAAGCAAATCCTCTACTTGTATGTAAAGCTGCCAGAGAGAGCCATGGTTTTAACTTCACAATAAACTTCAAACTTGACTACAATATTACTGGACAATCATCACATGTCAACTGAGGCTTTGGAGCACTGACCTGTGCCCAGGAAGAGCACCTCATAGCTCCCGTCAGCAGCTGCCACTTGGTCGACTGCAATGGTGGTGAACTCATAGTCCACGTTGGTTCTGACCACCAGGGGGCGCTTGTGCACTGGGTACACAGCATTGTACATGGTGGGGTGGTTTCTCATGAAGTTGATAACCTCATCTGGGTAATCCTTTGTGGATTTCATGTTTGGGGTGAAAGTGCCTCCAGGACACTGTTGACAAAAAAATAGATCTAACCGTGAAACCAGCAATTTACCAAATTCCTTTTGCAGTAAAAACATGTTCTTATGAAAAAGGATGACAGACAATTTAGTTTGTAATGGGAGGAGTTGTGTATTCAGGATCTTTTTTTGTTTACAACTCACAGTGCCAGGTCGTGGGTAGGGAATCTTCCCTGTGTACGCCACCCACTGGTAGTTGGGCCCCTCCTTGTGGGCAAAAGGCCCATTGAAGACCATACGGATGTCAGCCATGGAGTAGACGCACACTGCCGAGCCTTTAAACACAGCTCTGGAGGAGGGCAGGAGAAAAAAGGGTGAACACACAGAGACAGCAGCTAGAGGATTCAGATAAACTCTCTCCCTGAGATAATTACTACAGGTTATCTTTGCGGCTGGTAGAATCTACTTCCTTCCCACGTACTCAGCCGGCCTCTCACAGGAACGCGCTAAAACATTATGACGCACAAACACACCCTCAAACTGACTCAACTAGAGTCAAGCTGTCTGACACACTGACATACAAACACCCACGTTCTGCAGAGAATCGCCAGAGCCCAGGCTCTCGCTGCTGTGTGGTGGGTGTACTATGTTTATAACTCCTGTCATGGGCCTCTATCATTAGCAACCCATGTGTTTTTATCAGCTGGGTTTAAACATGCCTAATGTCTAAGGAGAGGATGGGAACAATAACAACAATTATAAGTATTGGTTTTTCAAATACATTAATCAAGACATGTTTATTATGACTTGGCGCACACCTCTCCCTGCTTGTGCGCAGTCAGAATCTCAATTTTCATGTCTGGTTGGTTCCCTTGAATAGGAATTCTGTGTGTTCAATGACAACTTGCTATCAGACCTATGAGAAACTATAGGCTCAGTCAGTCTCTCAGAGGAGTGCGCTCCCCCTCTGGGCTCCAGATTCACAGCCTGTGTTGTCTTTGTAGCCTGATTCTGACAGGCCCTATGCAACATAGCATTTTAATATCAGAGAGAGAGAATGACACTTTCAGGCTGACTGAAAATGAACAAGAAACTGCAGGAGGGAAACCAAAATACACCCTCTATGAAAGTTAGAAAGTTTGAGAGACCTGTCAGTCACTCACCCTGAAACTGAGAAGACTCCATAGATGACAGGATTCTTTGTGTCTTGAGTTGGCTGGATATACACATCCCCTAAAAGATAAAGACAACAATTATAGTAATTAGTCAAAGTCATAAACCATAATAAGCAGCGGTGGAACAAGATCCTTAAGGGAAAAGGCATTTAATCAGAAACAAAAAAAACAGAAAATACTCCTTTACAAGTAAGACTACCAGCCCTGCATTCAATGGACTTTTTGGTCTACTCTTTTCTGTTTTTGAGAAATATTGGGTGATTTGACCTTGTTGGACCTCAAACAATTATTCAAAGGATCTGTAAAAGTTTAAAGGGGAATTCACTATGCATTGTGTTTAACTATGTTTTATGTTCAATAAGCTTTTCATATGTTTTGAATGTAAAATCTGAATCTGCAAAGTTACTACAGCTATCAAATACATTTCAGGGTTTCCTTTGGGATTTGTTTTTGCAGTGGGGGCAGGTCTACCCTGCATATTGTCTCAATACATTGCAAAGGGTGGCCGTCTGTCGGGACTTGTACGGTGGAATATTTTGGTAGGTTTGAGACTACCCAAGGCATTCTGCCCTCGCTCAAAATCCCTTAATCTTGTAAATATTATCAGCCACTGATGAATAAAGATATCTAGTCTACAAAAGCACAATATCTGCCATGATGAATGGTCACACAAAGAGAACATGGTGTAAGTAAATATTAGTGTCCGTGTCTCATGTCAAATCATTCCAAGGCTTTATTAGTTCCCAGATGCCACCTGGTTCCAACCCAAAGTAATTGTAATTGTGACATATGGATACTTTTTGCTTCTTTGGAGGGGGCGTTAAGGCAGACTTCCTCATGAATTGCGGTTACCAGAGCCTCAATGAGATCCTGAATCCGAACTCTTCCAATGCTGAAACTACAGTTCCTTGGTCTCAGCAGGGAATATAAGTGAAATAGAGATCTCTGGTGAAACATGACTTTAATGGGAGCCATATGCATCCAATGACTGTGGGGCGAGGCAGTTGTGAACCCTGCATATCCTCTTGATGGCTTAATGAGAGAAAAGTGCAAGGAAAAACAATAAGGAAGAAAACTGGAATAAATTTCAAGTAGACAGGTTGAGTAGAATAACACTTCACCCGCAGTTGAAAACATAGGGTCCATTCAATGCTGTGCATCAACAGGAAAGTAGTTTGTTTTAAATGGCCTTGAAAAGACAAGGACAACAATTACCTGTAGTCAGAAGTCTTTAGAAAACACCAATTACAATAAAAAGGCATGAAATCCTATCCTCTCTTTTTTATAACCTCAGATCTTTCCATTATTATCCGTGAAGCTAGAAACAAGACAATAATCTGCCACTCCACAGTATAACAATGTAGCGCTGTCCCCTCAGATTTATCTATCAAATATCACCTGAATGAATGTGAGAAGCAGCATGTGAAAGAGCAAAATGTTAAGCCACAATTATGCATGTGGAATTGAGGGTGAAATGTATAACAACACATGATTTGATCCTTTATCTAGTGTGCACAAAATAAACACAATGGAGCTTAAATTCACATGGCTTGTGCCAAAACATCATCTCTGACTCAGCAAAGTTGCAAAATAAACATACTCCTTTGATCACAAGTTTGAATAATGTAATACCTTACATGCCATAATAGGAAAAGGGCAGGTAATGGATGCAAACTAAAGCAAAAATTAACTTTTGGCAGACAAAGTAGAAATTCATAACCCATCTGACGCCAGTTTGACAGACCTGGCTGCAGAATGAACGCTGTTAAAGAGAAAAGAAATAAATCAACAGAGAAATAGAACAAGTTGCGTCATTGCAACTTTTGTTTCTGATGTGTTATCATAAAGAATCCTTGAGGCGCTCTTAGCGTCACATAAGCAGAGAAACATCTCTGATTTGCTGTAAGCATAAAAAGAACACAAAGAGAGGGGAAACATCCATTTTTAAAGTAAAAATAAGAGAAAGTCTGTTTCACTCAGTGAATAGTCACTGGATGTAGGAGGGACTGTCAAATGACTACATATAATATATCATTAGCTCCGTGATACCCTCTTTAAAGGATGTGCAGCTAAAATATGTTGTTGAAATGTTCACTTAGAATAATTACAGAGAAAACTGAAAAACAAACAAAAAGCCAAAAATGACCTATGTCTTCACGTACAGTAAAGAGTTTTAAGATTTGTGAACTATAGTAAAATAAAAAATAACTCAATGAACAACCAAAGATCCCCTCCATAATTACATCTCAGAAAAGGCAATAAAACTTTATCGCCCACTCATTCATTCTCATTTTGGTCTGGCAGACATATTCATCTCTCTTGTGTGTATGTGTCTCTTTCCATCCGTCTTTATATTCCTCCTCTCCCTCGGTACAACACTGAATGCTTTCTCGTCTGTTACCCCGACTGAGCTTTGCCATCTGAATCTACTCCACTCTCTCCCCCGAGTCCTCATACAACCACTCCGATGCCTCTGCTGGGCTCCATCAGGACCAGAAGGACTGGAGACAGAATACACTTCTACCAGACTGTCTGTGGTTGTGGGAAGACTGACCAGAGAGCTGTGGGATGTTACACTGTACCTCACAATGACCTCACCACAACTGAGACTACGACTGACCTGCTGTGCTGTGGAGAGATGACTAAAAAAAGCAGCAACATTGACAGAAGAGCGCTTTTTTTTGCCTCTAACAGAGTGCTCTTAATGCAGAACATACGTTTGCAACACGCAAAGCATCATCACAGCAGGAATAAGAGATGCTACTCTACATTTAGCTCATAGCTGCGCTTGATGGGTGAATTATTTAATACTGTCACAATATGTGGGCAAAATCTGAATGAAAGAAAATATAACTGAGAGACAAATGTGTATCTATCTATCTATCTACATATAATTTCTAACATTTTGATTAAGATGCATTTTAGTTAGTTAATTTGAAACTTTATTGTTACTGATGTGGAACATTGTCATTGGTTTCACCACAATCAACATAAATTAGAAAAGAGACAATAGTTAGAAACAGTAAAATATTGGAAGAGCTTGGCATTCAATCATATGCAATCAAAAACAGTTTAATAGGCTTATAACAAAAAGTACAATGTACAAATAAGACAAAAATGCAAATTCAGTGAGGTGTTGAGGGATGGCCCTATATGATTGACTATGTATTTAATCATTTAACTGCGCTTGGGACAAATAATTTCTTCTGGACATTTTTGGTGGCTCGTGGCAGTCTAAAGCGCCTTTCTCAGAGAGCCATTCAAATTGTGAGTACAATGGATGCAACGGATCACTTTCTGTGTCAAGGGCTTTATTTTTGGCATCCAGTACGTGCCTGCCGCTTAGTTGCATCTACAAACTAGTTGCATCTGTGGTTTCCCTTTACATTTGACACGTAACTATCTGTACCACGCGGCCAGGTTAAAAGGAAAGATGCTTTCCAGATTCTTGTACAACAAGAATATTCTGGCTCACCCTGAACTCATCAAGTGTCCTGAGTAGAAATTACCTCTCTATAGCTTAAAAAAAAAAATCTGTTTTAAATTTTTTAAACAGAAAACATGCATTACATTACATGCATAAAACAAATACATTTGTTTCTTTAATTTAGAAAAGTTGTATTATATGGTGTTAATTGTAATGTCTTTCTATCATTGAATTGTGTTTTATTCCCCGCGAGAGCACATTTCCCCACTAACACTGACAAAAACCAGTGAAAAAAGTATTGAAAGATCTGCTGCTCATACCACCAGTCATAATTTTAAGGATACTACAAATCCCTTGTTAATCCTGTCAGTCATGTGAATGACGGACAGGCCGGGACGATCCACGGGGGTTGAACTGAGCACAGCAGCTCATTACTTTGATTACTCTGTATGCGTGTGTGTATTTGCTTTTCAATCTCGTTTCTTTTTTTTTTTTATACAAGTACAAATTCTCTGCAAAACATGTTGCTGGTGCCCAAAAGCAGAACAGTCACAGTCTGGTGACGGTGTTCCCTTTCAGGATGTTGCTGTGTTGATGTTCAAAGGAATAGAAATGTCAAGCTTACCATGTGAGTCAGTGATACCTTAATCTAAAGCTGCAGCTTCCCTGGGATTCTTCCCAGCATTGCTGTACATAAGCAGACACATGCTGCTGTAAATGCTTGCTTGCGGGGTGTGTGTTCCTCCAGTACAGTGAGCTTTTGGCTCACACACTGCAGCAAAAATCTGAGTAGACGCTAATGCTGAAGGCCTTAAAACTGTAACAACATGGTAAAAGTATGCAAAGCAAATGGAGGGCAAAATGTGAAGAGAACTCTACAAATGAGGACATTTGTTGATACAGAATCTGTCAACAAGAGGTCCATCTGGAGATCCTTGATTTAAGTTATATTTACACGGTCACGTAAGATTTCTCACTTTCCATCTGCCACTTATTCATTATGTGCTTCACACCAAGTCTAAGCTGATGCATTAAATGTTCCCTGAGTTGTGGAATATGATCTGTAAAAAGTATTTCATTTAAAATTTGGTTTTGCAGTTGACTTTTAGGTCACAAACACTGACTAAATGATAAACAGGTGGTGGACACAGGACACACCTGGCGGTGAGGGACCGGGGTGTATACATGAGATGAAAGAGATGCTCTGAAAGGATCAGCAATGGAGGGAGGTAATTAAACAGGCAAACGGCAACTTAAACTCACTTAGTTCATCAAAGTGTGTCTCGATGCCGTCAGCTCCAGGCACTGAGCAGATGAGTCGAGCTTTCAGGAACGTGCTCCATTTGTTGACCAGACAGCAGTGTCCACCATCATCATTCTGTAGGGAAAAGACAGTAGTCATCCAGCCACCTCTACAGAAAGAGTCTGACCAATGTCTGACTAGCACCTGTTTGAAGCAACCGTCCAAACTAACTGCACTAGGTCTGATGTTATTGGGCGTGTATGAATAAAGATCAGCTCTGTGTTTCAGCTTGGCCCATCTGCACAGGAGGTCGGCCAACTTCTATTACTGAGGTACCGATTCAAGGCCTTGGGGAGATGATTCATGGGCTGCAACTCAACACATTTTACAGAGTTCAAATGATTTACAGAGCTGGAAGATGTACATTTGGCGTATTTAAAAAAAAAAAAAAAAATCTACTGTAACATCATGTAGGGAAGTCTTTTTGAAGTTTTGTGTGGTAAAAAAGGGTATCATGTTTCAATATTTTCCAGAAACAGATAGAAATGTTTTACATTGTTATTATTAACCATTCTAATAAGGATGGCAATGTTTGGTGATCCTCTAGAGCCATTAGCAAGTCTAATTTTTGTTAGACTGGAGTGCCTTGGTAGCCGAGTGGTTATAGCGCATGTCACGTAACCGCACATAGCCAGTTTGACTCCAGTCCGGGACCTTTCTTGCATATCAAACCCCCCTTTCTCCCCTGTTTCCTATCTAGCTCTTCACTGCCAAATTGTCCAATAAAGGCAAAAATGGCACAAACAAAATCCTTAAAAAAACAAAAAAAGGATTCACTTAGTCAGTGAAATATCTCAACATCTACTTGATGGATTGGCGACCAAATTTTGTACAAATATTCTTGGTTCTCAGACAATGAGACATGATGACTTTGGTGATCCACTGATGTTTCCTCTAGCGTCGGCATTAGGTTGACATTTTTGTGTTTTATTGAAATAACAAGTCCGATGGAGTGTTGTACAATTTGGTACAGAAATTCATGGTCCCCAAATGAAGAGTTGTAGTTGATCTAGTGCCATCATCAGGTCAAAAATGTCTGTTTGCCCAACACTGGTTTATGGCCTAAACTACAACGGTAAAGACGGTAAACATAATATCTTCTAAAGATCCCTGCTCTAGCATTGTCATTTTGAGCATGGTAGCATGCTGATGAAGCCAGAGACTAGAATCCCTAGCATGGCTGTAGACTCTTGTTTAACATATTGTAAATTGTATTCTTGAGGGATGCATCTGGCAAACACATGAAATGTACTGAGATACATTTTTCTGAAGTCAATGTACACATGGTTTGGAAGTTTTGGATGCTGTGCCATTATTTGTCTGTCTTCAGTGAAAATCAAACCTCCAGCCCAAAGCACTACATTACTGAGAAAGCACAGCTCTGGCTTTGTATGGATGTATATGTATGTATACAGATGTGGACTAAAGTAAACTCGGCTGCGCAAACATTTCGTGCGGAGAACCAAAATAACTTTGCTTTCCAAAACTAAGCTGTTGAGGCAAACAATAAATATTTCGTTTTCTGACTGGTAAGTGGAGTGTGTTACGGTTTTGTGCTCAGCAATTACTGATGATCATGGGGAACTTTCTTTATGGGCCTCTAAAAGACTAGGAAACAGGCAACATGCTATAACTAACCATTACAGAGA
Organism: Etheostoma spectabile; assembly: GCF_008692095.1. NCBI lineage: Eukaryota > Metazoa > Chordata > Actinopteri > Perciformes > Percidae > Etheostoma > Etheostoma spectabile. The sequence goes on from NC_045736.1 coordinate 15,889,722, forward strand.
CATATAAACCTTTCAGTTGTAATGACCAACATGAGGTTTGCTGACTGGTGTGATAACTCACCAGGCAGATCCGACCTATCCTGGACTGGGTCATGGGACTCTGACCCATCTCAGAGGCTTTCTCGCGGAAGAAGAAGTAGAGCTTGTCATCATTCTTCTCAGCGCTGTCTGGTATAAGGTGTGCATGGACAAATGTGGGATCTGTAGAAAAGAGAGAGAAAAAAATTCAGACCAGTTTTAATGTGATGATCCTCAGCTAAGGCTTTGGTGTGAATATAATACAATACGTTATCTATTAAAGTAATCAAAGTTGTATATCAACGTCAACCTCTGTCCAATTTTATCTATCTGGATAAGTTCACATTAAGTCTGTCTAAAACAATACTTATATGCCCATATGTACACTAAAATAATTTTTTGGTAGCTGCAATAATTCCTTCTGCACACACTGACCCTTAAGAGATCCTGTCCTTCCATTCTTCCAATGCTGATTACAGAGTACAAAATTCTTGTTCAGTGCAAAAAAAGTACTCTAAAGTTAAGCTGAAGCTAATATGAGGCAGTGTGACTCAGACATATCAAATTTATGTACACCCCAGTTACTCGTTTTAGTGTTGATATTCACTCATAATTTGTGTTTTCACTAAAAAGTACATTTGTTCATTTCACACAGAATAAGGCCTGTGGATTGTGTCCCCTATCACTAACATGAATGGCCTTTATGATCAGGAGAAACTATTATAGCATTATAATATAGCATGTTCAATTACTATTGTTTTAAGTCAGAAAGTGAACCTATCCTTTAACTGTCCCTGAAAGCAGTAGACTCTGAAGAAAAATACTATGAGATTGTCATCCATGAAAACACGTGAGGCCTAATTACTGTTTTGGAGTACATTTTAGCCTTGCCCTCACTAACCTGATGACAGTGAACATGTCATAGTATGTATGAAGGCCCCACAGAGAAACTAGATGAGGCGGATGTCTATAGAGAATGATTGCTGCTGTAACCTAAATAATAGTAGCCCGGAGCCCAGAATAGCACTTTTACGGTCCTAAACCCACCCCTTTATTTCTTCCTAGTGACAATGCTTAATATGGCATCACAGCGTGGTCCCACTGGCTGACTTACTGGGTCAGAGCTGGGTGCCCCTCCCCACTGTGACTGACCAGGGTCCCAAATGAGGACAAACCAAAACCAGAAGGAGGGAGGGTAACCAGGAACCATGTAATGGGGGGAGGGGGAATATCCGAGGGATTCCACGTGGCTGATTAGCAGGACTCAGGTGTCCCGATTCAGTGTGCCACCACCATGGGACTGTTGTCAGGGAAACAGGGTCAAAGGAAAATTTCGGAGCCAGCTACGCTGGGGGAGACCGTGATTGATTTGGCAACATCAACTGAATGCTCCCGACCAGCATTTACAATGCTGTGACAATCGTGGTTCTTTAGAGAGCGGAGCCTACTGTGACTCATTATTGACATTCAGTAATTTCTCCCTGCTACTACACTACTGACCTTGCGGTCAGGCTCTGCAGGCACGCGGTCAACAATTAGCGTAGTGCATTTTATGCTTCGAGTCAAATGACCATGTGGTCACGTGGGGCAGGCTGGAGAGATCAACAATCTCTTTCCTAGACGACGCAGCTCTAGGAACAGATGATGTGCAGGGCGATGTTGAAGCTACATATGAGAAGTTACATGAAACATTACAGTAGAGTACTACAGGAGCTGGGGAATTAATAAAAAAAAAAAAATGGCAGAAAAGAGATGAGTGCAAGAAATAATGATGCCTGCAGAACAAGCCATGAGTTGAGAAATTACCGTTTAACCATCTGGAGTTGTACTGATCCGTCCTCATGGCTGTCTGCTTCCCCAGTGTACGGAAGATAGCTGAGTCTGTTCCCATGAAATCAATGTAGACTCCTGAATACAGCTCTCCATCTGTCAGTCACAGAGAAAGAAGCGAGAGTGAGTGCAGAGGTGAAATCATGACAGATGAACATTTTTCAGGTTAATGTATAGAACACAATTCTCTCTCTACCACGTCTGATTGAAACTTCATTAAAGTAGCCTCATCCCTCGCGGTTTCATCAAAATCAGAATAGTGGCACGTACAATACAGCAGCTGTGGCCATTCAAATTTATAAGTATTTACTTTGAATGAGGATTATAATGCCTTTAAAACCCAGAGGACAGTGCCAAAATACATCATACTTTGGAAACCTGATCAAACCTGGTCAGGCAGTGCCAGAAATGTCATGTCTGAGTTAAAAAAGGATGACCTCACAGTTATATTGCAATCAGTCCTATATCACGCGCATAAGGTTATTCAGTGTAATTCCAAATGTAGTTTAATAAAATGACAGCTGGATTTACACAATTTCATCATGTCTGACATTGGACCTCAGTGTGGTATGCTAATTATTTTCTTGGTGGTACAGGTGTGTTCAGGTCTGCTGGAATTGAGCTGACATAGCGCAGCAAAGAAAAAGGTCACACACAGACACACAGACACACAGACACACAGACAAACACACACAGACAAACACACACAGACACACAGACACACACGACACACACAGACCACACACACACACAACACACACACACACACACACACACACACACACACACACACACCACACACACACACACACACACACACAACACACACACACACCCACACACACACACCACAACACACACACACACAGGGCAGGAGGTCACTGATCAACAGCCATGTCTGACCACCTGTAAGCTGCTCACAACAAGAGACCACCCACTGGCATGAGCACACACATCAGTCTAAAAAAGTGAACATTTGCTGTACTGTCAAAAACCATCTGGTTGCAGATTCCTAAATGTGAGGATTTGCTGATTTCTTCTGCCTCTTCTCCTGTAAAGTGTATGTCTTTGGGTTTTTTGGAATGATAAGCAAAAACATATCATTTACATATCATTTTAATTTCATATACAAAATAATTAAATGATTAATGGAGATATGGGCCGATTAATAATGAAATAAGTTGCAGCCCCAAACTGAACATTGATGCAATCTAATGCCCAATAAGAACATTTAGTCTCCCATGATCAGAAGAGCTTATTACCTTCGAACAGACTAAGAAGTAAATAATCAAAAACTGAAAGAAAATATTTAACTCAATAATGTAGAGTTTCACAGAATTCAAGCAATCCTTTAAAAGCACGTACAGACTAAAAACAAAGACTATACTGCTATATTGCAGAACTTCTTTGTTTTCCACAGAAAGCTATTCAAAGCTGCCTATGCACGTTGGATGAAGGACACAATAAAACAAGGAGATACTTACTGATCAAAGCTGAGACGCTGTTCAGTTTGGGGTCATAAGGACATTTTCCTTTCCCAGAATCCACTTTACCAGGTTCAAGTCGGAAAATGTATTCCTATGAATGGTAAAGAATCACATCATCAATAATTTTCTCGTTTTCCTTTCTCATTTGATAACAGATTTAATGTGTTTAAGGAATCATTTGTTTTTGTTTGTGTGTGTGGGTGGGGGGGGGGGGGTATTCTTTTAATGCAGCAGGTGCAAGGCACTTTGAAGTATACTTAGATGCTAAAAGAAGTTTTTAATAGCATCAATCTAATAATGTGAGTGACAATGACGAGGTGCGAGCTGTGACCTTACGGGGGCTGAAAAACAGACTCTCTCACAGTATTATGGGATCTGCTGAGGGGAACAAAAAGCATACAAAGCCAGTTATCTGTGAGATGAAGAGGTGGCGGAAAATGCTGAGGGCAATCCAAAACTCTTCCACCATGCTTCTGATGTTAGTGGCTCAAACAAGAATTCATTATTTCACAGTGCAAGAGGACATCTTGAACATCTGTGTCAACACTGGTTATGTGTCTACATGGATTATTTGTCAGGTATTTCAAAAGCTGGCTAATGATGTCTGACAGGTAGGAAATATATAAGGAAAAGCAGAAATAATGCCAAAGCTGCAAGTTGTTTATATCCGGTCTTGGATATGCTTTTAAGTAACAAGATAAAGCATGATTTAAAAATATGTGCGTAGAAAAAAAAAAAAAAAATCAATAAATCAAAAATCTTTTTGGAATTGTTTTGATATGGGGAAACAATGTTGCGTTTATGTTGGAGCCAATCGCTCATTGTAAGAATGTGATGATGTTTGCAGGACCTTTAAAGGCTCCAGTGGCATGTGAACAATACATTTACAAAGCATTTTTTTGTGTCCAGTGCTGTTGGAGGGAAGCAAGTTTTTTACATTTACAAATACATATATTCAAACAAATATTTTGGTATGTTTTTTGAGATTCAGCAGTTTGGCTAGCTATTTCTGTTGCTTCAAGCTCTGTAAAAAAAAAAATTGTCATCCCTACTACTCCAATTGGGGCAAGAAAAAGTATTCCAGGTGGGCACCAAACTTAAGCCTTTACAAAACTTCCTTCAGCCCACCTTCGCCTCCAAAGGCTCTGATGTAGTGCTGTAGTCTGCTGCCCGACTTGTTCTCCCTCCAGATTGGGGTGACTGTAGGTAGTGGAACCCCTAAAACAGAGACATGGCACAATGGGCCATCTCATTATGACATTGGACACCTCGGAACAAAATGAATTTAACTTGATGATTACCATGACATATACAGAAGAGGAAAATAGTGCAAAAACGAAGGACCGGGAAAAACATGTAGACTTGACGAAGATGAACAATTAAAAAAAAAAAAAAAAAAAATGTAAAGAAAAATGTCAAAGTGGAGGTCAAAGTAGAGTGAAGAGAGCCTGGTGGGTGACCTTCATCATTTAGTAATCATGTTGGATTAGACTTAGTGTCAAGCAAACACATCTGCAAACTCCATGCATAAACCATGCAGTGCCAGGAAAGAAAAGGAAAAGGAAATGCAAGAAAATGAGACACCAACAATTGAAAAAAACACGTTACATCTAGCAGTATCAAATACAGTGGAAAGGATGGAACAAGATTATTAGCCTCTTTTAACAAACATGATTGAATCACAAAACTAAGTCTAGCTTGGATTTTGTGTAGTCTTTTCTCAAAATATATAGTTTTTTTCATGTAGAACTTGACAGGTTGACACAAACTCTGAAACACTCTGAAAGGAGCTCTGAAAAGCCTTAAAAAAACAGGAAGAGTGATGCAGTTAAAAGGAAAAAAAGTTTGCAGGTAAGGGAAAAAGTTGGCAGTTAACAGAGGACTGTAAATGTGTAAAGCCCGCCATGTGCAAAGCGGAAGAATTTTCGGAAACAACTGGTTTCTGTTTACATCTACTCTTGCTGGAGAAAATCTTTACAGTGTGAAGTAACATAGCATTTGGGCCTTTGGGGAGAAGTTGAATGACAAGAGGCTGGACTGACCTTTACATTGAAATCTGAACTCTCCCTTTGAACAGTGAGACTAAACAGGCAGAGTGGTAAATGTAAGTGTGCGGACTGTAGCCGGGCTGGCAGCTGCCGCAGATCTGCGAGGCCGTTGTGCTGGAGTGAGGGAGGGATGGATGGAGGGATGGACGGCGGGAGGAAGGGGTGAGCTACAAGTCTGATGATGGATGAGCGGCTCCATCAGTAATGATGGCCTTTCAGAGGCTCTCAGCCAGATAGAAAGACAGGCCACAGGCTCTGCTGTGTATAAACCGGTAAGGGGGGTACTACGGATGGATAGAAAGGGTATTTGCTACATATACTGTCAACAAGCTTTTCCCAGTGGTAAGAGAAGATTGGTGCCTCAGCGTTAGGACTGGTCATGAGGCTTTTTTTCTTTGAATCTCCCTACTGTGAAACAGAACAAATCAATGAAAAGTAAGAGGCAGAATATGCTGGAAGCGAAGCAGAACCCATGAAATTGAGGAGCAAGAGCAGAAGGAGATTCTCTGACCCAAGACCGATTGACAGATACGTTTCTTAAAAGAAGCAGAGAGTAAAGGTCAAAATGTCTCCACGGCTGCCTGGATGCGCCTTTGGTTACCTGTGACCGACGTCCTCGGTCCACATAGGTGCAGATGGGGTTGTACGCGCCTGTACCACACACATACAGGTGGGTCCGATTCCACGGCTCAATCAGACGGATGAAGTTTCCACATTCTCCCTGTGGGAGAGCAAAAACAAAACCCACTAGGATTAGAGACTTAGGTTAAAAAAAACAATTCTGATCATTAAAGTGCAATTGAAAAAAAGAGTTACATAATACACAATGTCCCACTGATGTTTTATAACCCCTCTGCCTGGCTTAAAACCATTGCATCTATCATTTTCCCTGTTGGCTGGCTAATGTTTGGCAGATCTGTTCCCTGGCTCTGTGTGTCGGCCTGGCCCAGGCTTCACATCAGACCACACCATCATAGGGAATTGTTTCCAAACACCATATAACTGTGTGGCAGAAACCAAGAAAAGCAGTGCCTCTCAGCTGTGAAGAGTGCTTGCTATGGGGATTGAGGGTAGATACAGTTCAGTGTTCTGTCAGACTTGAACTGAAAAACCTTTAGGTTTGTCCAAACAGGACTGGGATTCTAACATCCAATTAGGATTTTTTTTTTTAGAAGAGACTTGTGAGCTTTAATCTCAACACTGGTGTGGTTTATTTCTAATTTTAATTATCTAAGAGGTAAGAATCTAGACAATACTTTTGTTTGGAGTAAACAGCTCTGTGCTTTCGAGGTCTGCAGATTTCTAATCTCTATTTGTCCAACCAGCTGCCTGCCTTCCTGGTCTCAATCCACCCAAATCAAAACTTCCAACTACAGAAATGTAGAAGCCGGTGATGTCTCTTCAGATTGTCCGTCATGTCTGCTGCTAGTGACAGCTGGCAAAAAGAAAGGATAGCGTAAACCAAGGGTAAAAAAATATTGTATGCAGGATGGGGGTTGAGCCATTTTGGCTCTTAGCAACACAACAGATGCACAAGTCAGAGGATTGAGAGGATGTGTTTTTGAGCGTGTGTGTGTTTACGCATGTGGGCCTGTGTGTATTATTCAGCGCACAGTTGTGCTCCCCCACAGACAGCACAGTAGGGATGATTGCCTTTGACCTCCTGCCTGAACAGACATCCCCTCTGAATTGCTTTTGAATTGTCATCATCTGTCATTCCCTAAAGAGCGGGCCAGGATTGCCAAGATGTCTCCTGGTAGCCAATTTTATTTCTTATTTTAGTTATGAAATTTCAAACCCACCACACACACAGACACACACAGACACACACAGACACACACAGACACACACACACACACACACACACACACACACACACACACACACACACACACACACACACACACACACACACACACACACACAATGTAGCCAGAGGCAGTGAGTGGCATGGGTCACCAAACACGCATAAATGAACATTCCAGTTAGATAAACATCAGCCTGCGCTCTCTACCAGCAGGGGAGAGAAGGGTTATTAGCCAGAGCCTTATCACCCTGCCAACATTTGCCCCTAACATGGTTGAGACAAGTCTGTATGTGTGTATTTACGGGGTGGAAACATAATCAAAAGAGAATGATCTGCTTTTTATATGAATTCAAATGATGACTTTCCTTGTGGGGGCTGCACGGGCTGTGGCTGTGTTTGAACGTGTAAATTGTATTAACACTTCAGACAGGCCTGTACCTTCCGGTGGCTGATTTATTTCATGTGCCTGCCTGGACAACACAGGGTAAACGTAATTATTGTGCAAAAAATAAAACTAGATTATGTGAAATTTTTTTATTTGAAAATCTATTGTATGTAAAAAATGTGTAAGGGGTGCATGGAATATGTTTTCAGCTCTCAGCGGAAACGAGTGAAGGTCGCAACTTCCAAGTTCCTGCTGGAGCTTAATTGGTGGCAGCTGTACGCAATCAGCAATCAGGGATGCAGAGACAGTCACACACTGGACGGAGCTTTAACGTGTCCTCCACGGACCCCAGTGCTACATTCAAATATTTAATGTCGCCAAAAAGACACATTGAAAACACACTCGTGATTTTACACAAATGTACTACCAGATGATGTTTAATGATGAGTGTTTGTGGAGCAGGTCAAAAGGGAAGATGGTTTAGAGCTGTGCTTGTTCCTGCTGGTACATTGGGGGTTAATGATCACAGCATAATCGGTGCAAATTACAGCTCCAACTCCTGATTGCCTTTTTTATTCATTAATCTGTCCAATGTTTGTTTTGTGATTAATTGTTTAGTCCATGAAATGTTTCAAAAAAGTTTAGAAAAAAGTGAGCACAATCTCCTAGAGCCCCATGTGAAGTTTTAAAATGTTAATTTTATCTGACCAGCAGTCTAAAATCTCAAATATCAATAATTAACAATAACATTAAAGAAAATAGAAGCAGTAAATTATTATTATAAAAATAATTTTGCTTAATAAAACATCTGAATTATCGGTAATGGACTGATTAATTAAAAAACTACACTCAGCACAAAAAAACTACAAACAGCACTCTTTTTATTTTAATATCATGATACTTGAAGACTTACATTGGTGTCTTTCCCTGACAGGACACATTCAGTCTTCCTCTGGAGGGCAACAGGCCAGTGGATCTGACAGGGAAACATCAACAAGTTGGTTAGATGTAAACCTCAGGGAGCTCAGCCACGATTTTTGTTAGTGGGGCATTTCTTACTATGAGCGGCTCCTTGTTGATGTCATGCAGGTCCAGAGAGAGGATATAATCTTTGCTGCCCACATACATGCGGTCGTGGTCCTCATCCATGCGAAGGATTCGATAGTCGGTCGAGTTCAGCAAAAAGGAGAAGTGGTGAGCGGTGCCGGTAGACTTTAACTCTATAAAGAGGGAAACAATTTGAGGAATACATTTTTAGCTGTGTAGTAGAAAAACGTTTTTAAAAAAACAATCGGAAAACACAAACCACAGACATGGTCACAAGGGAAGTGTGTAGGCTGCTCATTTTTGGCACAGAGATGGCCTTTCGTTTGCCAAAGTCATTTCATTCTTTCAGTACTTAGAGGTGATCTTCTCTCTATTTACTTTACAAATGTAAACCACACGCGCCTACACAAACGGTATGCAAATACTGATGTCATTATAGTATGCTAATGGTGTGCCAAATCTTCCCTTAGACTCTCTTAAATTAGTTTCCAGAAGCGGTTTGTTCTCTTCTTCCATTCAGTACTACAATTACATCCTGCCATTATGGGGTGATGGACAGTCTAAATCTGGTTGTGGCAGGTTTGACAAAAACAAGAGGCATACAGTAAATCTCACAAAAGCCAGAGCTGAATGGCAACCGGCAAACAATACACTGATGTATGGCAGCATTAAGGTGTCAAGAAAACATGGCCATTATTTTGGCCTGTGCGGTTTTTTTCACACTGGATCACTCTATGCTCAATTGCTATTGGTATCCACAATTTGGCTTCCATTAGAAAAAGCCACATGGCAGATAATGCTCAGAACCTGGCAGTCTGACTCTGTCTTTCCTTCACCTTTTTTAAGTGGAAATGATGGCCTTCACTATAATCTCCTCTTGTTAATTCTTATTTCCAACTGCAACAGAGAAGATGCCGTCCACTCCAGGGCTTAGTCTCACACCATATCATTCATTACATTGCTGCAACCTTTCTTCCATATCACTGTTAAAACTATTCTAACATGAAACTTTTCTCAAATGGCTTACATACTTCTCAGGGAAGATCACTGGAGTGAGTTTAAGTTACACTCGGGGTGTGAGGGGAGATAAGTGGAGATCCGGTGTATGGAAAGCAGCTTTTTCTCCCCGTCCTCCCATTACCTCCCGAGCTGTTAGAGAATCTGATAGGAGGTCTCTCTGTTTCTCTTGCTCTTTTTCAAAACTAACCTTGGGAAAATGGATCCTGCACGTGCTGTTCTATTTGCAGAGACAACTAGAGGACCACATAGTGGACCTGTTCATAATCCACTTTAATGAGACCAGACAAACAACCCTACTGTTCTCCTTAGCCAAGTCTGAGACTCTCTGATGCTGAGAAAGACTCCCTAAAACAGCTTTTCTTGACTAGGAGGAAGCAGAATGTCTTATTACTTTACTGGGAATAAAATGCAACATGATGTTTTCCACCTGCACAAGGCATTTTAAAATACTGACATGAATTCTTTGCCAGAAAGCTTCTCAGCTGCTGGTGTTCTGAGCTCTTTCAGGAACTGTGAAATGCTGTAGTCACGCTGCAGCATCACAGCACCCAGTGGGTTGGATAAGGTAGTAAATAGGAATAGACATGGCTGTCACCCGTGTAATTGTTGTAAGATGCCTCCAAACACACCCATGCTTTAATTCTCACTTCCCCTTTCATGAACACTGAATTATAGGAGGCCTTGGTGTTTATGGACATTCAGGGGAATCACATGTGGTGATATGAATATATCCGTGTATTGTTTTAGAGAATTCTGTACATTCAATACAAATTAATGATTCAAAGCCATGGGAAGGCATAGTCCCTCATTCCAATGCAGGATTTCTATTGCTTATAATAGTCTACAGTAAACAATGCATACATGCATGCAGGATTACTGTTCATGATCTTATGTGATTAATATTAGCTGCACAGTTTACTGATCACTTTCTTTGTACCATGTCAGATCTATATTACGTTTTGGCTGCTAGTTTACATTAAAAGCATTCAACTGGTAAAACACAGGGTTGCTTGTATTGTGAAGAAATGCACTGAAAATGCAATGTACTGTATTTGCCATGGAGGTTAACACAGACAGCAATCAATAGAAGTGTCTGCCGTAGTAGCAAACCGCCTTGTGGTTACCACCAGTAACAAAGGGTGTTGCAAAATGAACTAGAACTGAAATGTTAAGGATTATAACTTAAGTTGATACTGATTTCAACCATATCACCCAGCCCTAGATCAGAGGAGCACATGCATAAGTAGCCTACAGTAAAGTAGGAAATGGGTGCAGGCGGTGACAGCAACATGATGATGAATCACAGCCCCACTGGATGTCCTATGCACACACACACACACACACACACACACACACACACACACACACACACAACACACCACACACCACACACCACACACACACACACACACACACACACACACACACACACACACACACACACACCACACACACACACACACACACACACACACACACACACACACACACACACACACACACACACACACACACACCCTTGTCTGCTTGTCAACCACACACACACTCAGCTAGCTAGCTAGCTAGCTGCTCTGACAGACCCAGCACTTCAATGATACTGGAGCTTCAGGGACACCAGATGTCACCAGCTGACATCCCACATTTATCACCTCTGCACTCGGAATCGCACTCAGGGGCATCTGAATGGGAGCCTGCTGGCTGTTACAAGTCTGACAGTGGTTAGGTCACAGAAAAGTTCAATGAGAGTGGACAGACAGACAGACGAGACAGGCTAGACAGGCAGACAGATGACCTACTACGTTACGAACAAACATTCATCAAATCACATTATCAGTTAGCGGTGACTGGCTTTGAGTGTCTGACAGCCTGTTAGCTTTCTCACTCACTTCTTTTGGAGCAGACCTAATTTCATTCTGGCAAAGATGACTTGAATGATCCACATTTCATCAAAAATAAAATTAAAAAATAAACCCGGTAGAAATTGAGGTCCAAACTCAACTCTTTATACTCTAATGCTAACAAACACACAGTAAAATATATATATATATATTTTTTTTATTTGGGAAATGATACTGTAGTAATGATATTACCTGATAAAACCTTTCTTGGCAAAACAATACAAAAACAATAATATTGTAATTTTAACTACGTGAAACACTTTTAAAATAAAATAATAATCTTGTTTCTATAAATTTGCATGACAATTATATATTATAATTGTATATTTGTGGTTTGTTTAACTGATAGTCATTCAACATCCACATGAAAACACACTATTCTTGCCTAATTTGTCCAAATCTAACTGCTATTGACAGACCCCTGATACATAATGGAAAAGAAAATGTTGGGCTGTGTTTGAAAAAAATTAGGCCTAGATCAAAAGGAATTAAATCTTTTCATAGACATCTGTTCATCTCACATGATTGATGACTACTTGTGATGTACTATTAATCTAAAGAGCAAAGACTGGCCAAAGTGTGAAAAAAACTTTCAGTGGGTGATGTGTGTATACACATGCTTAGCTTCATCACAGCTCCCTTTTTTATATGCAGCACCATACTTTAACATTATAAAATTGCATTGTATGAGAGGATAATGCATGGGACTCATTCCAAAGCACGTTAAAAGCCTACATAAATTGCATCTCCCTTTAGCTGAAATAAAATGAGTCTATTATAGTTATACTGTACATTAACTCTATTCATTTTACCATTTTAATCTGTGATGATAAAGTGGCAGTCTTGCACTCAGGGGAAATGCCACATCTTTGCGAGATGAGACATGCTAAAACACATTTTCTTTGAAATATTGCCTGTGGCGAGATAAGGAGTAAGGCATAACAGTCCACCTCAAAGCGCTCATATGCTCTATTGTCAGCACACACTGATGTTCTCAGAAACATTCCTGTGTGTTGCAGCTCAGCCTAAATTGGGCATGCCTCTAAAGCCAAGAAAAATGTTATAAAACAAAACACAGCCTTGACATGGTGTTAAACGGTTGAATTTATAACCAGCTGGTGAATTCAGCAATGATAGGCTACAAGTGTCTGTCTCCAAAGACCACATGATCTGGTGTATAGCAACAAGTTTTTCAGCAAAAAGATCTTTCTAATTACTACCAGACTCACAGACATAATTATCTTCTCTGTCTTTTTTCTGTGCTTGTGGAATTGCCTTTGTTTCATTGAAGTTCTTTTTTGTTGGGTAAAACCCAATCTCTTCCTACTACTGCCCAAGAATATGAACGACATCTGCTGGTAATCTGAGCTTGTAGTCTGCCCACCTGTCAATGTGATCTTTCTGCACTGTGGTCACTCTCTGCTTTGTTCTGCAGCCAAGGTATGTAGCCTTTTGGCCAAGAGATGTACCTTGGCGGGGTTTTCATGGGTTGCCCTCAGAGGAACATAAGCAACCACTGTTTTGAATCTGTAAGATGTCAAAAGACGCAGGTCGCAGACACCGCTGCGACTTCTTTTCATGCCATTATCAGCCTTGCAGATCTCTCCTTTTCCGTCATTGTGTGTGTGCATGTATATGTGTGTTTGTGTGTGTGTGTTACGGGTAAAGAGAAGGGGGTCCTAAGGAAACAGGCTGCAGAAAAACACACAAAGCTGCCCAGGCATCCCAGGCATGTTGTCTGAATTTCCCAATCTACTCATGTTCACATTCTCATAAAGAAGAGGTGTGGCCCCACCTTGCTGCAGCTTGTCAAGGTGTCCCTGTAGATATTCTTCATTAAGTGAGGGACACACACAGCTTACATATCAGCACTGTCCTCAACAGAATAAAGAATTCAATTTCCTCAACAATTAACCTCATGGTTCAAGTAATGACTTGATTATTTGTCCATGGCAAATGCAGAGGTGACATGATGTTATATTATTGTACAACTTCTTAAGGCGGTCAGGATGGATAGTTAGGTCAGGAAAGCGCGTGACTTTGACATAGTTGACTACAGCCTCATTTGACATCCTACTATCAGTCAAACCTGGTTTCTTTTAACCATGATAGCAATGTTTTCTAAATCTTTAAGAAATAGTTCAACATTTTGGTAAACGTGCTTATTTCACTTGTTTTTGCTAAGACTTAAACTAAAAGATCAATACCCCTCTAATGTCTGTACATTAAGAATGGAGCTAAATTAACGTAATGATTTGAAGCACGGAGAAACAGATAGCCTGAATCTCTCAAAATTAAAAAAAATACACCAACCAGCATCTCTAAAGCTCACTAATTAACTCATTGTTAACTATTGTATATCATTTGTGTAATCTGTATGTGTGTGTTTTACAGGTGTTAGTAGGCACATTTTTTTAAACTTTGTACGGCAGGCCAGCTGTTTCTGGCTCCTGTTATACTAAGCTAAGCCAATAGCTTCTATCTCCATGCCATAACGCACAGACAGAGCGATATTGATCTTCTCATCTAACTCTTGGCAAGAAAGTCAATAAGCAGATTTTCCCAACATATCCAAGTATTACTTTAACCATAATCACAATACTTGTTTATACCATATCCAAGAAGGTATAGTTATCTAAACCCAAGCAGACCTTACCTTGGATTTTTAGGTATGAGGACTTTTTGATCCATCGGTGTATTGTGAATGCATACCATCAAGGATCAAAAGTTTGGGTGTGTTCGGGGCAAATCCCAAGTGCATACTGAGTGTCTGATGTTAGGGTATCTTTGTAGGTGTAAGCACACAGGACGGAGAGGTCATTGCAGATATCAGAGAGGCTGAAAACCAGTGGGAAGCCTTATCAGCCCAACCTGTCACAGCTTTGTGTTTGCCTCCGTTCAGCAACTCATAATCAGCCTCTCACCACCCACTGGGGCCAGGACTATTGACTGAGAACACATGTCACTGGAGCTGATTGCTGCTTACCTGTGCCTGTCAAGGACAAATAATTGGCACCAGATTACGTCTTATCTCTAAGCTTCCGGATGCTGTCACTCAGATGCTCTTCACGCTCATTTGCCACTGACACACTGTGTGTGTGTGTGTGTGTGTGTGTGTGTGTGTGTGTGTGTGTGTGTGTGTGTGTGTGTGTGTTTTTACATAGAAATAGAAGTAGAGCTCTCTGATCCTCACATCAAATCAGGGACACCTGTCTTCCACAGCACAAATCAAGAACAGAGAAAGATTGATTTAAGTAGTGAGTTTCCTTCCTGAGTGGCAATGAGAGATTATAACAAATCTATTTTTGCTGTTTTAGATGACAGGAAAGGTTAATTAAAGCATGAGGGAGCAGAGCAGGAATTCTTCAACTGACAGGAAAGGTCATTTAGTTTCTCTGACTGTGTGTGTTGTACTGCATGTACTCATCAAAAGTGAATACAGTGGGATTGGATGCAAAGAGGGGTAATACAAGGCATGTAATTCCAAATTTGATTCCTATTACACAAAAGGATGGACCATAATAAAAACTTAATGGATATTAATAATGTTTCTTATTAATATTAATTATTTTTCCAGAAAACCAGTCCAAAAACATATAACAGTCAGTGAAAAATAATAATTTAAAACTCATAGTTTATCCATGTTTCTTTAATGCATTTAGTAAAGACCCAGCCAAACCAATGCAGTGTGACTACTAAAAGCCTGCGGTGTCTCATATATTAACTACCATTTCTTCTCCCCTAACACACACTGCCACAGACAGCTGCCCCCCACAGCCCTGCAGGGCCGTAGGTGAAAGGTTAAAGGACAGGAGGGGTTTGGGGTGAAAGCTTTTTTCTGGCCTCCTTCAGCATAATCCGGATTATCTCTGGGGGGGCCAGGCTGGATGCCTGCTCCATCCTGGGTCAGAGGGAGGATGGTGGTCATGATACTGGGGATACTGGGGTGGGATAGTTTGTGTAGAGGAGGACAGCAAGGAGAGATTGGCAAACATACACCTCTTAAGTAATGTTTGATAGGGGAGAAGAACACTGTTGTAGCTGTTAAAAGAAATAGAACGTACAATTAATTGAGATACGGTGCTGTACTGTTGTTGCTTCACAGAGTGAGAAAAACACCTTTCATCTAGTTTTTATATTCATGTTTTCTGCTTGGTTACACATAAATAAGTATAGTGGGATACGTTCAAGCAGCATGAAACCTTTACATTTGACAGAAAAGAACTTGACGTGGCAAGAAAAATTACAAATCCATATTCATGTTGATCAGTAAGTATTATGAAGCCAAGTCATTTTTTGAACAGTGTGCAGGTCTGACTGTCTGGCTGTCTTCCCTTACAACACTAATCTCTGGATTTTGGAGATCATAAAACACTTGTTTGCTTCTTAATTTGTTTATGAAATGCTCTATCCCAAGGCTCTGTCCAGCCCAAGGCTGGTCGTTGCACAAGTATTTGTGAGTGTGGGATTGGGGTGACGCAGATGCTGCAAGCCGCTGTAATGATGATGAAGCTGTGTTTGTTGTTGTAGCTGTGCTGTCGCTTGCAGCAGGCTGGTCGGGGCAGCAGCAGTGGTCAGCAGTGACAACACAGGTTAGAAGGATTATGGAAAGGGCTGAATAATGGGACAGCGCTAGTGTGAATGAGTGAAAAACCCTTCCCTCCCTTGCTAACCTCTGACCCGGTACTCAGAACAAATACTCTCCCTCTTTTTCAGCTGCACCAACACACACCCAGATGGACAATGATCTCAGATGGGTCTGTTCATTCTTATATATGGATTTCTCCTAATCCTCTATTCAATTGGAAGCGTTAAAATTTGCATAGCTCATAAACCAAAGACGTCAATATATCAGTTCTCAGCCCACTGATTTTAACCAGAACTGAACAAAGAATAATTTTAAGCATGCCCTCCGTCTTCCTCGTGCATCAAGGTCATGGCCAGTGTGTTGCTAGCTGGGGGCAATAAGAGGGGGTAATTAGGAGGTAAATTTAGAGAGACCATTAGCAGCAAGTGTTGATTCATGGTCCACTGGGGACAACAGCCACCTCTACCCTCTTTGGGTGTTCCACTCTCCAGTCCAGGACTGAGACTCCGCTATATTCCCTGAGGTCATTTTTCACCCACAACAGCAAATGGCGTGGTAGAGGAGTGAAAATGGAGGGAGGAGTCCCGAGGGGAAAGGAGCCTGACAGCGAACCTAAGAACTTCCATTTATCAATGCAGGCAACAGAGAGCCATGGAAACTCTGAGTCAAACTCTCAGAGAGCTCCTCTGTGCAGCCAACACAGAGAGGCTGAGATCCCCTCAACTGCTGCTGAAGGGGCAGAAACACAGCTCACAAAGGCCCAGAGAGGCTCTCCAATGTGTATTATAATCATGAGTTGGACAGAGGACAAAACACCCTGATTGTGTGCCCAAATAGACAACAACACTGATTGAGAGCTCAGCTGCCAGCTTAGGTAGAGGGCATGAGTAGAAAGAGAGGAGAGAGTAGCCGTAAAAAGTCATGATAACCCCAGAAAAGAGAGGGCGGCAGAAATAATGAGGAAACCAGATTTTGCGGTCAAGCGATATCGTATTGTATATACAGACTGTCAAATTCACGTGGTAAACAGACTGCACATACCATCATTTAAAAATCTATGTGCTACATTTTCACTACATGTATTATAGGTCAAATGAGCAAATAGCACTATTCTATAAGACACACAAGATGTTCGCTATTGACTCTATATTTTTTAAATGCAATAGAGAACAGCAGAGTTTGGTGCTAGTAGGTGAGAAGAAATTGTTCAGATCCAGCCTGTTAAAAATGATGATGATAATAAAGGGAACTGTTGAGGACTCTTTGACCTTTGGAAAGAACTGTGACCTGGTGGTAATGGTTCAGATGCTCTGAAAACCTTTTTCCTGATGGAATGTGGACAAATAGTCCAATGCTTGGTGGGAGGAGGTGTGATAGTTGTGAAATGCTGATATAGCATTTATGGTAGACTCCCTGGACAGAGTATCTTATCCGGCAAATGCCCCTACACCAGCAATGGGAATTATGACCCTAAGAAAAGAGAGTTATGATATGTTGTTATAAAACTACAAAGTATGAAGGAGGCAGTCAAGGTGGATGGACAAAATGTTGGACTTTGACACAAGAGAACGCTGTTTTTTATGTTTTATCTTGACAGTCAATGTCTTTAAACCATTACCAAGATTTTTTACCTTAGCCTAACCGGGTCTTTTTTTGTGCCTAAACCTTCCCAACCCCTAAGCATGTCAGTCTCCGATTAGAAAACCCAACAGTAATTTGGAATGCACCAACAAATACCGTCCCAATCAAGAAGCACGTTTGTGCTGTTCGGATGGCCATGCAAAGAAAGCTTTTTTTTTTTTAATGAGTTGCAGTCTAAGTGCATTTCCTATTCCAGACAGTGATGCAGCTCATTAGGATAATCTCCGCGGTCCATTATAAGAGTGAAGTTGGAGTGGAGGAAACTATAGGTAAGTAGAGACACCACTGTGCTTTCATGTGTAAGGATTCAATCTTCCAAGCAGTCCAGATAAGGTCTGATACGGAGTTGTGACTCCAGTTAAAACCCTTGCTCTATTTTATTAAACAATATGTTTTTCCGTTTTTCAATCAACCATTTATTTGGATGGTTTTCAATTTACAGCAGGCGATAGCCAATGTCAGATAACCAAAATGCTGCTTCCTCTATTTGATAAAATAAAACAGAATTATCTCTTAGTGAGGAGTGACGATGAAAAAAATACCTCAACAATCATTCATCACTTTCCGGTCCTGCATCAACCTCTTCAGATTGTTTGAGCATTTCCGCCAGCCTTGCACACCATCCAGAACATTGCACGGATTCTTTAAAGATGTTGTCACGCATGCAGCTCTTCCAAAAACTTTATAGCATCCCAATCTATCTTAAATCTCCCTCTCTATGCCTGGTTAATGCCTTTTTATTTAATCACCCAGGTTCCTCTGACACCTTTTCTTTTCCTCAGCTTGTCTGGTCCTGCCAGCATCCACTAGCCCCTGTCTGCATACCAACCTATTGAGATAGCACACATTTATTTCTTTTACACCCAGCATGCCACAGGTGGAAGAAGCAGGGTGATGGGGGAAATTCGTAAATAATGTGTTTAGTGATGATGTATTTTTCTTTTACTGTCAGGCTTGATCTTCACACATTAAAAGTATTTAGCTCCAGCATGAAGAAAGAAATAGACATGAAAGAGTCACATCTAATGAGATTCAACAGTTCGGCTTCCATCGACATGTGCAAGTTTTAAGCAAATTTCTCAAAAGTTGATTGAATAATATGTATGTGGTTCTATCTGCTAGTGTGCAAAATTACTCAAGATCCTGTGACACAATGACATATTCAAACACGGAGCAATACGGCTGGCATTTCATTGCCGTTTCCCAGCTAAGATGGAATTTATGTTATTTTAATGAATGACTTTGTCTCATCTGTCCACACACACCATGTGGCGATTTTCTGCTACCCTGGAGATAGCGACAGGATGACAAGCAACAAAGGCCACTGTCTACAGCTTGAACTTAGGATGTTTTGTAGTATGTGTCTTCAACTAACAGGACACATGGAGAGTCAGGAGAGAGACCATTTTTTTTCTTAGCCAAGGGACCAAATGCTTTTTTGCAAACATGCATTAAAACAATTGGATGGAAACACATTCAATAAACTCAGCTGGAGCATTTTGATTAAGTGTGCTGATGGAAAATGTGGTATCCTTTGTAAAATGTGCTGCGTTGCTCAAGGCATGCTGTGTATTTATCCAATATTGGCCGTGAAATGAGATGAACAATTAGAGGTTTGTGATGTGAATATAAACCTGCCCTCAATCCCAAATGGCCAGCCAGGTCAGCTAGTTGAGCTTCGGGGTCACCAGCATCTGTGGAGTTATCATACTACAAGCTACTAATGGGCGAGTGCCAGAAGCCCATCTGCCTCTGCACAGTTGACATAATACTGCCTGCTCTGCTGCTGCATACATCCACTTGACCCAACGTGGCTGCTAGACAAAGGCAGGGTCACCCCCAACCAGGTACGCGTCAGTACAGATCCCGGGCCGAGCCTCATGCACTAATGCCATATGACAGGCAGGAGACAACCAAATAATGTTTAACAATCAGGCGGCTGGTTGTTGAACAGTTTGGCAAGATCCTCAGATGGGGTGTTTGAGTCTGAGCCTGCAGTGAAGATTTGCTTATTTGTCTGACAGGCTTTGTGCTCAGTTAACAGAGAGTGGGAGTTTTGCCACAAAGACTTAGGCGGGCATGCATAAAACCAGCTGTATGTTGGTTAGTCCACCACTTTATTCAAGACTGAGCTATAAAGTTGAAGTTGAAGGAAAAAATAAAGTTCATTGAATTTTATATATCAACGATTATTAGATGGATTCCCATGACATTTGGTCCTGATATTCATGGTCCCCAGAGGATGAATTGTAGTAACTTTGGTTGATACCACCTCCAGGTCAAAGCTTTCACTTACCCTGTGATATATCTAAACATCTACTAGACGGATTGGAACAGCATTTTGTTGCAGACAGTTATGGTTCACAAATGAACACAACGTGAGGTTCACATTTGTGGTTTTTAGAGAAATGGCCCAAGAACTATTGGATGGATTACCCCCAAATTTCAATCAGACATTCATGTTCCCTTCAGGAAGCATTGTAATTACTTTGTGTATCCCTTAACTTTCTTTCTAGCACCATCATCAGGTAAAAATGTTCATTATTTGGCTTATGACATGAGGGCAAAAAAATATAAATATTTAGTTGGGTCTCTGCCATTTACAAGAACATAGAAGGTCAAGATTTGTCCAAACACACTCCATAAAGAGAAGTAATTTTTAAACAAATCAAACATAACATTCATCTAGTAATCCATACCATTAGTGCACTGGTGAACCATCAGATCAATATGGCCTTGACCTCAGCAATAATTCTGAAGGTAATCAAACTCCAAGCACAAACTCTGCCTTTCCAGTCTCTTAAGCTTTGCAACCACAAGTTTGCCTAAGAAAAATAAATGTACAGCAACATACTCAGACGATTTGTAAATATATTCTTAAAAAAAAAACAGATATTCCCTGACAGGCTATCACAGGTAACTCCTGAGTTGTTATTACTTGGGAAAAGCCCAGAAATACTATTATGTTTTTTTTCTTTGGCAGGGGTGAGAGCAGCTTGAGCTCCACAAATGTGATATGTTATTTGCTAGTGTTTCCCTTGAGCCCAACACTGCCTCTGCTTACAATAAGTATCGTCTATCACTTAATCCTTCAAAAGGACAAGCAGCCGCTTTATCTGTGTGTCTTTGAGTCTTTCCTTTAGTAATTTCTTAGTTGCATAATGAGTTTCATGGTCAAGCGTGCAAGAACTGCATCCCTGACTCTTTTCATGAAAACTCTCTTTTGTATGTGCCTCCTTTAACAGTAACTG
Organism: Etheostoma spectabile; assembly: GCF_008692095.1. NCBI lineage: Eukaryota > Metazoa > Chordata > Actinopteri > Perciformes > Percidae > Etheostoma > Etheostoma spectabile. Next base: position 15,910,742 of record NC_045736.1, read on the forward strand.
ATTATATTTTGGTACATTTACAGGCATGACATTTGATACCAATACACTAACAAAAGACACACCACACACACACACACAACACACCACACACACACACACCCCACACACACACACACCACCACACACACACACACACACACACACACACACACACACACCACACACACACACACACACCACACACACACACACACACACCACACACACACACACACACACACACTTTATCTAAACATTCAAAGAAACACAGCAGGAAAGTTGGTTGAGTGCTATGGGAAAAAAGAACGTAGGGAGACCAACTGGTGAGAATAAGCTGACTGGATGCTGTGAGTGACACAGAGTCCATGTTAACTTGTTCATTTGCTGTGTGTCTGTCTGTCTGTCTGTTTGGCATAAATGGAAGCAGAGGAGTGGAGAAAACAAAGTGGGGATGACAAGGGCATTCATCTTTTCTAAGTGGAAAAGTGGCTGTATGATGCGAGATGATGGAAGTGGGAATGGAGGGAGTTGGAGCAAAATGAGAAGGGGCTGCAGTGGGGTAAGACATGGCAGAAAGGAATCCAGACAGTGGGAATGCTATTGAACATTGTTATGGAAATAGTTGGGTTTGGGAACATATTCTATAGCAGAAATGGTTAGCACTGTGGCCTCACAGCAACAATGTCCCGTGCTCGAACCCTCGTCTGCGTGTTTTCTCCGGATGCTCTGGTTTGCCCCACCAATAAAAACATTTTTCGCTCCCTCTCCACCAGGCTGATGTGTGGTGAAAAGCTGCCCTGCATCATCCAGGTGGGTGCTACACATTGGTGGTGGTGGAGAGTAGTGCTTTGGGTGTCTATGATAAAGCGCTTATATAATGAATAATAATAATAATTAATTTGTATTATTATTATTATTATTATTATTATTATTATTATTATTATTATTATTATTATTTATTATTATTATTATATTCAAACTGTAATGACTGCAGTTGAAATTCTTGTTGCAATGATGCATTGATCTTCAAGCTTTTGCAAGATGCCAAATATTTCATGGGCTGCTTTTACTTTTGCAATTACTCACCATATGCCACCTGTCTTGTTTCTAGGTCAGAGGGTCTCTGTGATAAATTGACAAGGCAATAGCTAGGATTATTTGAGGTGTAAAGGTAGTCAAACGTTACACAGTTGCAGAAAACAGCAAACAGGTGCGGTATTTAAATCCAATCTCACAGGGCAGCAGTCAACTTAGACTACAATCCGCATTGGAGTTTGTTCAAGTATCCCCTATAACGGAAGCACTGACTTCAGTACCAGAAGAATGTTTGCATATCTTGGTTTTTACCAGCACGAATGGCATGCATCACTCAAAAATGAGGGGGCTTCACAGAAAAAAACAATTACAGGCTAAAACTTCAATTTACATTCCAATAGGTTAAATATGTGCTTTGAAAGCAAAACAATGTCATTCAAGATAAAACATGTTGGCAGCCATTACAACTTAAATGGATAATGTGAATTGTCTGCTAAACGCGGGCCCCGCTCTCTCATCGCAGGCTGCAATTAAAGCAAAGCCACCAAAGGTCAGGCTGACTGACAGGCTGACAGACCTATAGATTACTGTCTGTCTGTGTAATCCATGGCCTTTTTACTCCCTTCGTTGAGTGACGCTCTCACCCCTCCCATTTAAAAAACCAGCCCCTGTTGAGTTGGCTGCTTTCATGTTTGATGGACAGATGGGACATCCTACTCCGTGACCCTGCCACCTTCTTCTCACCCGTGACAATAGGGGTCGGTGAGCGTGGCTGCTTAGGGGCAGTTGGGAGAGGATATTTGAATGGTTATAGTTAGCAAGAAATTCATATTTACATAAGTATATGTTTCCCAATTTGAACTGTGGCGTTGAACAGTGAGGTTTGGCAGTCAAAGGAGACAAGTTGCAAAACTGAGAAGGCTTGAAAAAAAAGCAGGAAAAGAGTAAAAAAGCAAATACAAGATAACATGTCTGCCCTGAACAAATCACATCAAGGCCTCTGGTTCTAGTAAATCCTTAATGTCAATACTACTCAGCAATTACTACACACCAAGCATGAAATGGGCAAATGAGATTGTCCCCTGTTCACATTAGAGGCTATGCACCTAAAAACCAACATTGAATCAGAAAATGGCAGTGATTTCTCTGGCATGTTGTTGTTGGCAATTCTGCTCAGTGAGATTTAGTATGTACACAAATGGAGATAGATAAGAAATGTTGAAATTAACTTTCCAACAGATGAACAGTCATGATGCAACACATTCAAAACCATAGCGGTAGTGTCTTATAACAATTTTTTTACAGTAGGATCCAGTAAGTCATGGCTATTTGGCTTTAGGCTCACACTTGTACTGAAAGCAACATGTCCGTACTTCCAAGTGGAAGATGCACAGACAATTTTGACAAGTACCTGTTTTGATTAAAGAATAGGAGAGATGACAAGATATGAAGAGAAAACACAGAGTAAGACACGAGTCTTATCCACTAGGAGGTAACATGCGTGACAGAGGGAAATCAAAGTCACAGTCCCTCCTTCCATCCTCACATGGAGTGTTGGATGCCAGTGATTGCACGGACACATGGAGGCTAAAAACCCTCTTATCTTACACATCATACCTTCTCATGAATCTGTGCTTAGCCATCCGCTCTGTACTGATAAGGCAACCAAACTGACTGATCCACACCAGGAAGAGAGACACTTTTTTTTCATTCATGAGTGGCCTTTCTTGCTCTCTCTCTCACACACCCTTCTTCTATCTTCGTTATCTCATTTTCTATCATCAGATGTGGACAGAAGACAAGTTTTCTTCTGCTTGGGGCTTGTTTGTTTGTAGCTTGTAGCTTTTCCAGCAGTCTGGTTATGATCATCTGAAGCACTATTGTATCATTCTCAATATTCACACAAAAAAAGTTAGGAGTGCTGACACATTGTCTTTTAGTCATCCCACAATCACGTCCTTTAATAATAAAAAAAAAAATCCAGTGTAATGGCTTTTACTTAAACTGAAGTACTGCAACAGGAAAGTGTCAAGGACTGCCCATCTCATGATACAAAACAGTGGTCCAATGATGGCATTTCTCTGGTAGACCAACCCAGAGGTTAACTCCACAGCTGCTCCCTTATCTTTATAGTTTATGTCGTTTTGTGAATTAATGAGGAAAATATATCTCTGTTTATTAGAAAATGTATGATATTCAGCGAGACAACCTTTACAAACCACTGCCGCTTTTAATAATTTTAAAGGAACAATCTAATTTTTGGAGAAACATATTGTCTATCTTATCCAGAGTTGAATTACCAAAGACTGAATCACACACAGCAATGTGGGACCTTGACACAAAACTGGATGTAACAGAACCTAACCAGCTTTCCAACAACTCCACACTGCATTAGATGGTTGTACCTAAAGTATATACGTATACAACAATTAAACATTTAGGTTTTATAAGCAGTTACATGTAGGGTTGGGCGATTGGACATATATATCAGCTATTGGCAATTAGCTGAGTACATCAGTTTTTTTGAGGCAAAATTTGTCACTTTACTTTGCTTATTCAATTTAAGAGAGCCAGTGTGGGAAAAGGAGTGTGAAGAGCCAGCATATTTTCAGTTAAGAATTGCACATACACCTGCACAAGTCTTGGCAATCGGTTGTTTGGGTTGACAGAGGATGGAAAATGTTAACACATCACCCAACCTTAGTTTAGAAGTACAGCTTACTATTAGCAACAAAACCCAGTTAACTGCACACCTGATGTGACTAAAAATGCTGCGCAACATATTGTTGAACTACAACAGCACAGTACAAGTACATTTTGTAAAAAGCTAATATTAGGATGTAAAACTTGAGCCATCATCACTACAGTTTTCATATGAAATATCTTTGCAACTACTGAAACAATATAGCTTTTACATTGTGACAGAGACAAATCCTGTTAAACACCACAGCACGCAGTGCGGTGTAGTTCTTGTTGTTTTCATGATCTAATTTGCTCAAAATGCATTGCAATGGTTTGTTGCTAATTAATCATGCATGGATGGTTTAAGAGGACAGAGTAATTTGGCCATGGTGGTGAAAAGGTACATTTCACGCTGTGAACCATTTTTTATGCGAGTGACATGCGAGTATAATCAAAAGCCACAGACTAATGAATTCAAGGCTTTTTATTCTTTCTAAATGTGATTACACTTGAACAAAGCATCATTTAGGTTGGAGATCTTCCTAATGCCAAAAGACACTTTTTGTTTCCTCTATGTGATTCTCAGCTGAGTCGATCACATTAAAACTCAATCTGTCAGCCGTGGTAAAAGTTTGTGTCTCTGTGTTTGTGCCAGGAGGTGCTGCTTCCTATAAGCCCTCAAAGGGGCTGTCTGTGGTTTTCCATCATTGTAGTGCATGGTCCAGAGGAGAACATCAATTCATCTAACATGAAATCCTACAGAACATGAAAGCCCAGGATCACAGCCAAGCTTTGAGCGATGACTGTTTCAGCATTTGTGCCAAGAGGAGGAAAAGTGAGAGACGAGAATGATGAGAGACAGACAGAGAGAGCGAACAGAGGGAGGAAGAGGATGGACAGAAATTCTTTGAGTGTTGAGGCTGCGCAAGTGTTGTATGCCACTCCCCCTCCGCTTACCCAGGGACATGAATGAAGTAAATGAATGATGGACCCAGCCCACACAAACGCCCCTCTTCTATTGAGACCAAGCAGTCCATTCACGGGGATGAGTGAGGCGTCGACACCAACAACAACAAAAACAACAGCAACATAGGAGGCCCTTGCTCCAATTTCTCATCCATACATATGTATGCAGTCACACAGATACACACATATGGCACAGATACCATTGACAACACTGCCAACATACCATTAGGGACACCTAGAAAGAGTTCCTGAGAACAGGGCTGACTAACAAAGCGTGAAGGCAAAGAGGAGTGAACGGGGCAGGCCTGGAAAAAATCTTGGCATCTCGTCAATGCAACCACCACAATGATCCGGGATGCGAGGCCATTCTCTCCCTTCCACAATCAGCACATTATCAGGAAGCCCATCAGTGCATGGACCCAGAAAATAAGGCCCGGAAACCTCATGTTCCACCACATTCTGCCCTTTCCTCCTCAGCTAGGCTCTTCTCTGGGATGGGCTCAGGGGGTTCTCGCCCACACAGGGGTGATCTCATTCAGAGGTCTGACCTTCAAACTCAGGCATTACTTGCCCGAAGCCACACCAGCTAATGGAACATGGGGAACATAAATCCGATTGAAGTGAGATCAATCTGAAAAGCAAGGCTTTGCTATTTACAAAGCATTTACATCTCAAACCTTGAACGTGGGCTTTGTAATGATGTTAGCATCTGACTGAGTGTTCAGTTTCGCAAATTATGCATCCTGCAGAGAGAAGGTACGTAGAGTGTGTGAAAGCCGGAGAGGGCTAAAGCTAAGAGATGAAATACAGCTCTGACAGGAGCAGGAGGAGAAAGAGGAATGCTCTGGCTTTTTAAATCCAATAGTGAGACACCACTACTGCAGCCGCCCACAAGATCATGGTCAGGCTCAACCACAGGTCTAATTTCTTCCATAATCACATAGACAGCTACTTGGTCTTCCTCCAACATACATTGTACACACAGAGAGGCTTGATAGCCTATTAGTCTAAATCTCCCAAACCTGAAACATTTCACAAGGTTGCGGGTGTTTGAGTTTGCCCAGCTTCTGCCTGAAAAGTACTCTAACCTTTCATTTTTGAAAGAAAGCACTTCCCATAAAACTTTGCCAAACTGACACAGAGCAAGCTATTTTTATAATATAAATACTCTGCAAATGAAAATATTTGTACTTTGGCTCCATATCATTTTGTAATGTCAATGAATAGATGTGTGGTTCAGAATGCAAATTGGGCTTTAGTCCAAATCTTCCCAGGTGCCAAAAACACTTCTTCTAAGACAATATGCATGACAATATGTAAGTGTGGATAAAGTCAGCAGTTTTCATTGACTCTAACATCAAACCTTGCAGGGCGAGGTTGTTGCTGGGGAATTGGCACGGAGTTGAGTGGTCCGATGCAGTCTCCAGCTGAGGTAAACCATCTCAACCGACACTCATACACCACTAATGGGAAGCAGACACACAATTTGTCCTGAGTATGCCTTTGCGCACCCACACTCCTCTCCTCATTCTCACATCCCTCCATCTATCCACGCTCTGGCTGAGATAGCAAACCTGACACTGATGCCCTGTAGTCCATTAGCACTCTCAGAGAGCCAAGTCGGAGTCTGCTCTATTGCTCCCTTCACATTTTCCTCCACTCATCCTATCTTCCTGACAGACTCTTACACTCCTTATCTGACTCTCTCTGTCTTTCTGCCTCTCTGTCTCTTACCCTTCCTCTTTTCCTCCTGGATGATGTCTGAGCTGGAACAAGACGTGCTCCTTGAGTTCAACTTGTCAGTTTGGGTCCATATGGAGGAGAACAAGACCAAAGTCACTCATGTCAAATTCAGATAACATCAGTTGCCAAGTCTGGCAAAGTCAGTGACTCAAGTCTGTTCAGTGTGTTCCGTGCTGTCGTCAGTTGGAGGAGCCGTCGCCTTTCATTTGGCCCGATTTGATATGTTAATTGGGAGGCGGGCAATCTGACTCAATGACCGATATGATTGGTGGAATGCTAACCCAGAAATGATGAGTGGGATAAGCGTGACGATCATCCCGATTTGTCGATCTAAAATGAAGACAAATTCAGCAATTGCATGGCCTATTTCTCGCTGCAAATGTTTTCAGAAACATGTTTTTGTGAACTATTTTTGTAAAATATGAGGTTGTATTCCAAATGAGACGCCATGATGGCCTGGCTGTGAAATTCCGGAGAAGCCAAACCCACGTGACATGTTCTTCCAATATGCTGCCTGTGTTAATTTTTTGGACAACAATACAGATTAGCGCAGCCTGCTGTTAAGGAGACAAATTATGTCTTGCACACCCGCCTCTCCGATGTGTTCCAAGGCACTTTTTTGACCAACTCGGAGAGACTGGTCAGTCCAACTTCCTTTTCTGCCAACGGTCGGCTGTCGGGTTGGTGTGTGAGAGCCTTTAGACACAACAGCTGCACAGATAACTCTCCTCCAGCCGGTCTCCTCTAATGTAATGTCAGACACACCTGTTATTACTGATAGGATGGCCAAACAATTGCCTTTTCCTACAGTGTGAGCTTTCTACCTCCAACAGTTACTCCCTGTCTAGTCTATATCCAAAACCTTCCACTTCCGGGATTGCTCCATTGCCACCGGAAATTCCTCTGCATGTCCTTCTATTCGGCCGGATGTCTGTTGACTTACATTTTCTTTGTATTGGAATTTTAAACTCCGGTGGATTTATGAGGATTATGGTTGACTGCTCCTTAGATCTCTGCAGGGCAAATCGAGACGGCTAGACTATCTGTCCAATTTGAGTTTTCTGTTGCAAGACTAAAACAATCTTTGAATGTACACATGTTCCACCATAACAAGCTCTTACCGAGGCTATTTTGCAGCATCACCGTGGCTCTGTCCGGCACTTAGCACTGCCCGTGATGATTGTAATGGGTTTAAAGACATGCCAATAAACCAGAGCATGTTTCTTTCCCATCCTGGAATGCTGTGTGGACTAGCCAGACCCTGTTCCATAAACAATGTTAAATAAATCAATTCATCAGTCTATAAAATGTCAAAAAAGAATGAAAAATGCTTCAAAGCATGCAATAGCTGGTGTTGTTCAATCATTTCCTAACCAAATGGTATTTAATTTGCAATGACATCCAAATTAGTTATCACATTGCAGACACTGGAACCAGCAAATGTCTTGGAGTTTTGCTTGATAAACCACTTTGAGAAACAATGAATACACTATCAAAAATAGTGACCAACAAAGCAACTTATCAACTTTTTGTTTTTGCAAAAAACTCAAATTTTGCAGTGCGAACACTACTATACTAGAAATGTATTAGGATTGCAAAAAATGAGTATCTCATTATTAATTATTCTATTAAATATTTTTTAAATTGATCTGCAGTCCTCATAAGTGTTAAAGCAACTGAATATAAACTCACAATACACAAGACGTTTTGTTCACAATAGTCACCATATAAATGAGGTCAATGGCACTGCAGTAACCTGACCCCACCACTGACAGACAAATGATAATGAATGATAGCTGTCTGAATAAACAAGTGGAGAGGTGCCCTTGACCCGCTGTCTCCTTAATTCCAGTCTTGGCTACTCACAGATTGCTCCCACACTTCGGTCACATCTGGAGAGCACGGCCCATTGGCCTCTACACAGACAAACCAATCCTTCAGGTATTTACTCACTAAACTCTCCAACCTTACCCAACACTTTCACCAGACAAGACAGCAGCCTTATACGTCTATTGTTTTAGCAAAGTTATTTTCTCGTTTGTCTTAAACAAGCCTTGAAGCCTCCACGATGCTTTACTTCAGGATTTCCTGAGAGCAGACAAGACAACAGACATCAGGGGAAATAAGCACAATGCTGTGATTACATCCCGCCTCTCCTCTGTGGAAAACATCATTTGAACCCGATTTGGTTTGTGAAGAGTGACAGGTAGGCGCTGCTATGGCAACCAAACCAAAGCATATAAAGCTCTTTACAGAAGCTCTGCAAGCATGTGAGCGCATGCATGCACACAAACAATGCAGACATAACACATGGACTTGACATGAATATTAAGACTCTCTCTCTCTGTCACTTTGAATCTTTAGAGATAAAAGTAAAAGAGTAAAAGCCATTGCATGCTCTCTAACTTTATCTTTAACCACAACTGTGTTGTCCTCTTCCACCCCCCCTCATCCCCCTCATGCTCTTCTTTTGCAGGTGGTGAGGTTAATCACAGCCTGCATAATACTCTGCCTCTAATAATGATTAAAATCACACCTTTAGAAACATGGGCTCTGTAAAGTGCTCTGAAGCCAGAAATAAAACAACTACAAAGAGTCCATTAATCACATTAACTACACAAGCAAATCAAGTTCCTCAAACATGACAAATCGGTCTGATGTACCATTGTGGCTTTTGCGTATTGTTATCCTGTCTGCCACATTTTGATCTAAAAACATTGGCTGCAACAGGAAACCAAGAGACACAAACACCCACCAGGATGTGTACACACACACACGCACAAGTGTGGCTGTCTCTCACCTCCTGCTGAGTGTTGCTCCCCTTTACACAGCAGGCAGAACTGTAAGGGCTATTTATCGAACCTCCCAAAGCATCCCCTATGAAACAGTCACTATCATTTACAAAAAGAAGAACTTAAAACATAAAACTATCAACATGAATATTTTTAAAGTAAATGGCATGGACATTAAACTCTATATTCTTTAGAATTTTCATTCCAAAATTTCTAGTCCTTTGATAAAAAGTTTAAGGTGTAATTCCCCGTACATAATAAGGACTGGGTCCAGCGTTTCAGTTAGATCGATGCTATCAGCAATAAAAATTTGGTTATGCAAGATAGTAATAGCAAGTAAAATCTAATGGTTATAGTCCGCAGAAACCTGATGAAACATTCAGCAGTTTAAATCAGTGTATTTTTAGATTCTGCATCAATGTCAGATGTAATCAGCAACTATGGCAAAGTGTTTTGTTCTCCAGTTGAAATGATGAACCCGCTTGTTCTCTGTAACAACACTGACTAATGCTCATGGATACTGTAATAGTATTACTTCTGATAAACAAAGTTGAAACAATTTAAATTGACAGCCATACTGTATGATAAACCTTTATTTTGGTACATTATCCATATGTACTACAGTGTGGAGGAACATTGATGTTATTGAATAAAAAAAATGTAAATGCAAACAGTGAAATATGTGAATATAGAGAAGTTAGGGAGTTACTTGCACCAACAGTAAACCTCATGTTGTCTGTTGGCAGCTCCCATATTACATTACATTATTACATAATACAGTATGCCATTGTCTTTACCACACTCTTAAAAGGTTAAAGTTTCAGCTCCAGTCCTGAACCAAACGTCAAACTACCTTGAGCATTAAAAATGTACAGGCATTGTGCTTCACCGCATCTCACTGAAGAAGACAAGCTTTTCCTGAGGAGGCTAGATGAGTGGATCTGCTCCTCTCCAGAACAAATAATTAAATCTATGATTAAAATGCCTAAAGACTGGAATAATAAATAGCAGAGTAATTACGGTTTCATTTGGATGTTGTGCATTTTTATCACCACAGGGGGAGATTCCAGCATTAATAAGTGCTTAGGCAAGGGCTCTGCTTGTCAGCTCTGAGGAAACATTCAAATCGCAGCAAACTGTTTTCAATCTAGAGCTTTTCACTGGGAGCAGTGATTTGTATGTGTATTTCTCTCGGTGACACCATTACAGGGTTGGGAGCCAGCAATTTATTGAGTGAAAATTACTCAAAAGAGCTATACAATATTGACATATTTTTTCCTTTCAAGCCTGCAATCGTATTTAGCACTGCACTTACTTCCCGTTAGGCTAGCTTGTGTGCAGAACTTTTTTGCGCATATATCCACCCACTCCACCTTTATGCATTCCTCTGCCTTCTCACCATTGTGCCTTCATCTCAAGGAAGGTCTGGGCACTTTAGAGAGCCCGCCGCTTTTTGAGTGTAATAAAACAGTGTGCTCCTTTGGTGGGTGGCATGCGAGGTGCTCTCCTCCCTTACCTCACAATGCCAACTTCTTATCAACAAGCAAATAGAGAGGGGGGGGAGTGTAGAATAAAGGCAGAGAAGGAGGACGACGAGGCAAAGGGAGATACAAAAGAGAAAGAAACAGACAGAAAGGACACTATATTTAGCACTGGAGCTGTCACCTTCTGTTTTTCTCTCCTGAATAATCATAGTTTGACAGCATGCATCCTGCAAAGCAGAGGTTGCTGGGATGCACTACCCCCCTCCCCTCTTCATCCCCCACCAGCAGCATCTCTGGAGAGAAAGTAGCAAGTATTGTAATAATTGCTGCGGGCTCGCGTGCCACAGCCACCACACATTACTCTGTGGAAACATTTTGCAGTGCCCTGACATTTTCTAATGAAGATAATAGGAAAGAGAGGCAGCTTTGGACTACTTTGCCAACAGGTACAATGTTGCATAATGTGACGCATACCAAGAGAGTAAACTGCACTCAAGTACTGTATGAATGCATGAGCAGCAACGTGACCAAAAGACCATCCATAATTTCTAAGAATTTGAATGAATGTAGGAGAGGGACAGTGAAAGACTGTGACAAACTTGTTACCCTCATGTACTGATGATGATTATCTGCTGGGAAAGAAGTAAACAAGCACAGCTGGTAGGATGTGAATTAGTTAATGCTGAGTGTGAGTGGTTCGAGTGGAGCAAAATGGACTTAAACAAGGCCTAAAAGCTTATTTGCTTTTGTGGAAAAACTATCAAACCAGTGTTGCTGTTGGTATCTGCTTGTTTCTCCAAAATAAACATTGGAGGGAATGTTGCTTCTGCACGTCATTTATTTCCTAAAACTTTAACTTGTTACACTACTTTTCTTTCATGACCCCAACATTGCTTGTTGTTGTTGCTTGTCTCTTTATTTTCCAAACTCCTGAACAGTAAAAAAAAAAACCATCCACAAACAATCTGTCTCTGTTCCACTCTGTTGACCACTTCTATATTCTACATTATATTATACATTAAAATATTCATTAGGCAAAGCCAAACCATGAGCACTTAAGACTGAATAATTATTATTATCATTGCATATTACCAATAAATTAATCTTTACATTGAGGCAATCTGCTAAGGATATTCCACTGTGCAATGCATGTCACATAATGTTTACCATCTCTGATGTTGCATGTAATATAATGCACTGTAATGTGACTAATTACCGAAATTACTTTTGGTAATAGCTAAAAAGCCGGAGGGTTTTTGGGTTATGGGAACAAACAATTCCTAATGCGGCTGGAACCTGACGTAGCCAATTACAGTAGCTGGTTACATACAGCCTGTTCACCTTTGTTTGAAGGAGACAGATCAAGGCAATCAGATGGGTGTCTAAATTACTTAAGGTGACTTTGTGTGCTGCTTTTTTTACATCTGTGGGAGTGTTGCAGGCAAAGACCTTGTCTGTCAGGTTTGTCTGAACAGCCAGGGGTCAGATAGTAGCAGACAGGTTAGCTGTGGATAAGCCAAGTCTCAGCATCCCATTGATTGCTGAGACTTGGTTGCAGCAAAGCCTGGCTGAGGCACTTTGCTCGGTCTCCAGTGTCACAATTATAAATATAATAAGGAGTGAGGAGGCTGGGCAAGGTACAAGGAGATAAACGTTGCTTTGGTATCCTTCATACAATCTGAAGAAAGTTGTAACATCTCATGGCAAGACAAAGGTGGTTATGACTAAAACACGTTCTCTTTCACCAGTGGAGGCAAAAGGACACCAGCAGTACAGACCACCTACATAGAGACACGTCACGTGGATATAATTTGAGGAAGACAAAGGACTTTTATCATGTACTATATACACACATAAATCTGCCTATAGAATATAATCTATGGAAGATGAAGTCTATTGTTGTATGGCTCAAGCTGTAAAGTTCAAACTCAGTAGCAGCTCCTAATTATTCAGAGAAGCGGAGGACATCTCGCAATTTCTGATCTTAACCCTGAAAGCAGTCGGGGAGATGAGCCGATAGTGAAGTCTTTGTTCAGGCGCAACAATCATCGATGCATTACGTGGGACCAAAAGACTGCCGGGGAAAGTGCAGAGGAAGGAGTAACCTTAAGATTGTCCCTGAGAATTACAGCACTGCCTGGCTTTGTCGGTCTTTCTTCCCAGAGCTAACCTTGCACCCAGGTGTTCCACAAGGACCAAAGAGGCCAAAGAAAAACAAAGTTAAACACTTTCAAATGGGCCAGAGGATTAGCGTAACAAGCTATTACTTGTTAATATGGTGCCATTCTCCCACAGTTTGAGGGCAGTTAACCTCTGGTGTGACTGGCTTCTGTTTGAAGGGTCACAACCTCGCAAAGCTCCATGCACTAAAATAGCATGTGATTATAGACCTTGTTTAAAAGTAAATATAGGAGTTCCCAGCAGCTGATCTAAGCCAGCCTCGTTCAGTCTTTTATGAGAGATAATACACCTGTGACCTCTTGTTTATGTGATATAATCCATACATCTAACAACTAGGTTATTTGCTAAGGTTATTGTCATAACCTCAACTACACTTTTGAATTAATCAAATAATTTATCTTAAAAACTGCTGTTCAATTGTACTTTTTTGGAATTTCTTTTGTAATTTTAGTGATTCATTGCAGCCCTGTGTTTTGTAAGTGTGTGTGTGTGTGTGTGTGTGTGGCAGGATTGGTGATCTATCCTACGTGCTTTGAATGGACATTCCTAGGGTCTTAGTGTCTGTTTGCTTTCTTGGTCCTTATCAAAGTTAATAACTCAGCTCGCACAACATACACTCAATACCTACTTTGGGAACCTCAACTGATCATATTATCAGCGTAGGTTGCTTAAGGTATACCTTAGTCTTAAGCAATCTGCTGATAATCTGGTGGTGTCTTGTATTAATTTTTTATTTTGGGATCCTGCAGACATGGAGCTTAAATGTTGAACAAAAATTAACCTACTACAAGTTCATAAAATTCACCACAATATTCCATTTTGTTTATTGAACAAAGAGAAATGATTAAATAAATCATATTAATAGAAAAAGATGTACATGAATTAAAAAATAATTACAAGTTCAAATAATAAAGTTGGAGCCGAATACAAGTGTGCAGGATTTTCTTCAGCAATTAAACTTAAGCTGCTATGTCACTGTGATGTTACATGGGATCTGGTTTGTTTAGGTCCTTTAGCTTTCAGTTATGCAGACTTCCAGGAAAACTATACAAAGAGTACAAAATAGACACAACTGAAACGTAGTGATTAATAAAACACAGTGTGTGGAGAATGGAAATTCAAGGAAAGTGTTTATAGCAGATGGTCACACTGAAATGCAGAAATAATACTGTATACTGTATATTCCATACAAAATATTATCATTTTTGTTAAGATATGGGTGTGTATCTTATGTATGTGTATAACCCGTTGGCTGTTGCTTTGACAGAGTGCAACAATTTGAAAAGCAAAGACAAAGTCTTTTGGATTGCAGCCAAAATCAGCAACATCGTCTCTACCAACAATATGAAATGTAAATAATCAGTGGGAAGTGATACTGCGTAACCTTTGTGGATAAACATGTGAAGCTAGGTCACAGACAGAAGCAAATTCAACAACAGTGGGGGGGGGGGAACGGTTCTATCAGCTGCTACAGTTACTACAAACAAAAATACTACATGTGTATCTCATCTCCTTGTTTTGTTGTATAATAAAAATTGAAATTCCATTTAAAAATCAGCTTGGATCATGTTATCAGAAGGAGCTTATTACAACAGATCTGTATGCCAATACCAAACGTTTGTCATGAAACCTAAGCCAATTATTTAGTTAAGTACACTGGTACATAAAAAATGAAGAAAAGCACATTACGGAGCTATTCCCAGCCGTACGGTGCAAAACCAATACAATTAGGGAATGAACAGCTTAGGGGGCATTTCCAGTCTCCAGCTATCTGACGTTGCTCTGTGAAGCATAAAGTATCCTCCAAAACTAATTAAAAACAAAAATGGAACTCAATTAAAAGAAGTAGAAAATAAATGAACTCCAGTTCATCAGCGGAGGGTAAAATCCAACTTGATTAGAGACAGAGAAATAGACATGGGATGGTGAGAGAGGAAACAAACAGATAAGCAAAATATCTGAGAAAAAGGGAGAAACTGGGAACGGGTAAATCTTTATTTACAAAGCCCTTTAATTTAAAGTTTTAAATAGTTCTGCAAAAGATCAACAAACATATTAAAGCAAATAAGTCACGTCTGCTATTCCAGGAAAAACTATATTATACTAGAAACAAATGACTGATCATAGATGTTGTAAGAAAAAAACAACTACATGATTTTCCAAAACTCCACAGTTCAATGCCACAATTCTCAGAGAAACCATCAGTTCCCATTTAGTGTTTCTAACTGTTCAAACTGTACACAGAGTGCAGATCTGAAAAGTGGTGACCTCATGACAGATACTTATCAAAGTCTTCTTCAGAGGCAAAGGTACTATAAAACCTTGAGAGCTTTACATGGACATGATGGCTAAGCCGGTGCTGGAATGACAAAGCACAAGAGACTGCACCGCTGAGACCTATTTTAACAGGACAGTTCAACACACACAGGGTCTCATGTGGCACTGGCAAACATTCATAACATGCTGGATCTGCGCCCCGAGTGTGTGCCCAGCCAAGTGTTAAATCTGACTTGATTTAAGAAGGGAGCTGAGGTCGCACAAAGGCCTGTTTGGGGAACTAATGGCAGCCAGGCGGTTAAATGAAGACATATTCTTTGGTCCTGAATAGTCAGGATAATCAGCAGCACATCTCCTCATCCCTCTCATCACGCCTCTCTCACACCGACACACAATCAAACTCTCTGTTAGGCAGTAAAGGAATACACAAGCCTGCCAAGCTCTGAATTCAGCTAGTGCCAATAGTTTACCCACAACAAAACCAAGACCTAAAAGACTGATGACAGAAGCGACCAGAAGCGGTGATGTACATGTCTGTAGAAAAACACAGAACTTAACAGTGGGTCACAGACACAGCAAGTATTTTCTTACCTTTGAAGGACAGGAAGATCCTGGGAGCAGAGAGGGGCTCGTTGGAGGTGAGCAGCGCCCCAGTTGATAAAGCCAGCAGGGCCAGTAGCCAGCACAGTTTGTCCCACAACATTGTCCCTCTGTTTGTTAACAGAGGAGAAGGAGAGTCCAGGAGCTGAGGGACAGAGAGGGATGAGCGTCAGACAATAAGCCTGCACTTCCATCTCACAAATCAACTGCAGCAACCAATTCTCAGTCACTGTGCTGCATAGTGTAGTCTTTTTGGTACTAAATTCATACACTGACAACACAGAACATCAAGCAGGGGCTAAGACACATCTATTATGTAGCCTTCCACATATGGTCTTTTATTTAGCCTTCTATATCTGAGGTGCATTGGCTGTTTGTCTTATTAAGGACACTTCAAATCTTGCCCAGGTAATTTTAATAGGGTGTGCAATATTGACCAAGTAACTTAACCCACACCACAAAACCTGAGGGTTGACAGAGTCTGGAAAGAAACTCCGCTGGCTCAGCACTGATGAATCTCTCATTGTAATGTGCTTTTCCTAACCGCCCACATTTATTCTTGCCTTTGCTTCTGTGCGCTGTAAGGGCAACAGTGTGAATGGACGCCTCCTTTAGCTGGAAGAGCCAGAAGAAGCCCGCACCTCGCCACTCAATGCCGATCCTCACTTTAATACAACGTGTTCGTGAATGCGGAAAATGCCTGGTCAAGAAATAGTATCACTATAACACATCATAAGCTGAATTTCACCAGCACTAGCCTACAGGGAGTTGGTCGTTAAGCCTGGCGAGCAAAATCACAAAGCGCATCAACATGCTGTTTTGAGCCACAAAGAGAGCTGAAGTTAATAATATCCACCACAAAAGGATCTGAAGACGCTCCAAGTTATCAGCGTGCGTACAAAAAAAAAAACGTGTAGGCATGTACAATGAATTGACTGTGTGTTTTGGAGACAATAAAACAATTATAGTGAGCGTGTTTTGCTGTAATTATCCATGCATGGCACTGATCTACTCGTAAACGTGGATCTGAGTCTGAGGTCGAACTGTCAGTTAAGGGTATAAGATCAAGTTCCACATTGAGCCCTGAAGGCACAACTCCAAAGCAGACCGTAAACGAAAATAAAGCGTGACTGGGCTTTGAGTTATGAGGACATGAACATGAACCTCGTGTCATTTATAAGAGGATTTTATAATTGTGAAAAGTAGCGCTGAGGACCAGTTACATAAACTCGGTCACTGAATGTCAGATTATAAAGATACAATACCCAAAAAAAAAACTTTCAACACACACACACGCACACGCACACGCACACGCACACACACCACTTTGCTCTAGCATAATTTTGAATTTTGTATTTGTTTGAGTAGTACTAGTACTAGGCTACTCATGCTGCTCATTTAAAACTACCTCCCACGCGCCAGAGAAGACACACCAAACATAATGAAGGCAACTTGACATAGCCCATATTACTTAAAATAATGTAAGCATATTCCAAATATTTAGGACAACATTTTTTGACAAAACTTTTAAAATATATATACATATAGAGCCCTAATCTTGGCCGACTCCACCAAATATGCCTTCCTACAAATTTATAAGCACATTTGTATCAATACAAATAATGGATTCGACTTGCAAAACAACAACACTTGCATTATAACCTACCTTCTAGTGCCGTTCAGTAAATATTGTGATAAAGCTGGTCAACATTTAAAAACATCCACCCCAGATCCTTTGAGCTCCTCTATCCCCGCACGCAGGAGTATCAGTGTATCCACCGCAGATCCTGCACGATTATCCCCAGAGCCAAACAAAAGCTTAGATTTAAATTAACTTGACGCGGCCGCCTTAACTTAAAGTGATCTCTAAATCGCATCAACAGATTCTTTTTTTTCCACTAAAGGAGGTTAGAAACAAAGAGTTGTTCCTGGAGAAGCGTGACAGAGAGGAGCGCAGCGACGCTCAAGCGTGTGTGCAGGAAAGCGTCTTCTGCAGGTGGATACACTCACTGAGGTCTCCCGGCAGTGGACACACCCATGGGGGAGGGAACCTACCTTAGCATCCTTGCGCTCCGCCCCGCCCCGCCCCAACGTGTAGCACGAAACAATGCTGCTCTGCATTTTCGCTCAGGCAAGGCTACAGGTAAACTGGTAAATGATTAAGAACACACTAAAGGCTACATGGGGTAAAGGGCAGGAGGAGATGTCATGTTCCCTTCAACATTAGGCAGGGGGTTGTCCAAAATGTCCTGCTACAATCAATTTAAAAAAAATGAAAACATTTATTTGTACCTCTGCCAGTCCGACTGTGTTTGTGTGTTTGTCTCTCCGCAGAATTACAGTAAAACTACTCTCCCGATTTTCATGAAACTTGTTGGAAGGGTGTAACATGGGCCAAGGACCAAGAATGCCGATCCGATTTATGGAGCGGATACACAAATTATTTTGTATGCGCATTAGTGGCGTGACTTTTCCACTAGGTGGGGTTAGGCTAGGGTGTATTTTCCCCATCTTTGTTATAAGTTGGAACTGGGATGCTACAAACCGACACTCAGCGGTGACGTTTAGACGGTGAGTTTAAGTTTGTGTGATTAATTATCATGTTTTAGTATTCTGCCGACTTTAGCCTACTGTCTTTTATGTGTTGTAGCAAGCTCAGTTTTAAAGCTAGAGTGAAGGTAGTGGTATCATGTCATGCTAGCTTGTCAGGAAGGGGGCTAAATAAAGGAAAAAACGTTTCTAATAGCTGTGGAAATATATTCAGGCAAATAGGGTTGCGGTTTCATATTTGCATATTATAGAAGACTGGACCAATGTAGCTCAGCCTAAATTCTTTCAGGAAGACCTAACTTTTTATTGGTGCACTCCTAAATCAATTCAGATGTTATCATAATAAATGTACTTTTTGCTGTGTATAACTGTTGCACATATGCAACTAGTCTCTCCTGATTTAAACATAGCTAAAGAAGAAAGGAAGACCTAATTTAATCAATGCTCTCTTCCTAAATAGAATCAGTTGGTGGAGGCGTTCACCTTCCTGCTTAACCAATCAAAATTTACACAAATTGTAAAGGCCAATCAGTCACAACCCTGCTTTAAAATCTGTTTCTCCCTTTGCTATCAGCTGTCGTTGCAAGCAAAGAGTGCTACCCTCCACCTCCCCTTCCACCTCCAGTCATCTACTCCAGCTGACCGGTCGGGAACCACCTTCGGTCTGGTCTTCGGGCTCCTTCGTCACCACTACCGGTGTCTAGGTTCCATTAGGGTCAATATAGATATGAGAAATAATTGCATAGCAATGGAGTCTAATCGCCAAACACTTTGTACATTTTATTGAGCTGTACAATAAACCTTATTTGCATATCTGCAAACATGTCTCTCCTGATTGAATTGGCTTTGGTGAAGGTCTGCGCTCTCTGACTGCTCTTTTAGTTTAAATCTATTTTTAATTACTTGAAAAGAATTTGGAAAGACATATTCATGCATGCGTCCTCGGTGTCTTAGTATTT
The DNA here is from genome assembly GCF_008692095.1 of Etheostoma spectabile. Taxonomy (NCBI): domain Eukaryota; kingdom Metazoa; phylum Chordata; class Actinopteri; order Perciformes; family Percidae; genus Etheostoma; species Etheostoma spectabile. The sequence continues at coordinate 15,929,990 of NC_045736.1, forward strand.
CCCACTTACCATCATCATATCATAATTTCCATTCATTCACATTTGAAATTTGGGTTTTTATTTTTTCCCATAAAGTATGCATTAATCTACTTCTGCACTTATATGTCAGTGTGATCTGGTCCCCTAAAGTTGATTTACAGAGTTGGTAACCAAACCTAAAAGTCTTTATGATATGATTATGTTGTTTGTTTTAATTTTCCATTAGCATTCATCTGTGTCACCAAAAGGTAAACATATCAAGGTTAATATAAAGATAGATTAAGATAAAACAAGCAAAGAAATGCATTTTTTTTTTTTAGATCTCAAATAGTGAAACTTTTCCAATTACAATATGTAAAATCACTGTAACACATGGCAACTTGGGTTAATGGGTAGTAGGCTTTATTTTTCCTGAGAAAAGCAATATTTAATTGTGACAAATTCACAGCACCCTGTGTCCAAACTGCATGCAACAACAAGGTCTTAAACGCTGAACTCAGATGTTTCAGTTTTATCGGTGATGCTTTTTTAAAAGGGTGAGATGTCTTTTTGAATCTCCAGAAGAAGCTTGAGTATCAAAATAGGACTGATGTCATTTCACAACTTGATATGCCTTCGACGGCCAGGTACTGATTTTTATTTGTTGACTTGTGCCAACATCGAGTTGTGCTGAGGAGCTCTCAGATGTCAGGGCTGAGCCACACAATTGCTCAGTTGGCTCAAATGTTAATTTTTTTTAATGAGACATTAATCACTTACTTTCTTTTGACTCAGGAGGAGAAAGAAGAATACCCGAGCCAACAATAATTCCAGATGACAAGAAACATTTTACATTTGATGCAAGCAGCTGCTGCGTGACTCTTCAGCACAAGAGGAATCTGGCTGCGTGTTCACATAAGAAACCGTTGAAAAGTGGCCAGATGGAGATAAGGTAGATTTATTCCAACACCTCGATGACCTGACAGAGGATCACTAGCTCTCGCCTCAGATAGGCATCAGATATTCATGGACAAATGGAGCCTTAAATCTTTTAATCTGACTCGATCCCTCCCCTGATCACACTGGCGTGTTTTGCTTCTTATCCAGTCAATGCACAACACAGCTGCCACCCATGTGTGCATGCTTATTATTGCATAAATGATAAATACAGTAGCATAGGTTTCATGCATGTTGTGTGGATGTAACTATTGCAGGAATGTATATAATCAAATTGGAATTTGGAGAATACAATCACTGTCTTTCATTGAATTATGGCTGTGGAGCTGGTCCCTTTGTGTCGGTTCACAGGAAGTGTAATGTTACAGTGAAACAAAACCAAACCTGCAAAACTGACTGGGTGGTTATTTCACTGAAACTTACTTGGGGTGCTGCATTTAAAGTAACCAATTTGATGATGAATGACTTTGCATATTTATTCGATCATTTATTTCGTCAAACATGTGAATACTTTGCTTCTTTTGCTATGCTTTTGTGTTATGTAGAATAAATTGGATTCATGACAAAGATGTCTCTTAAGCACATTTATCTAAATGGGAACAAAAAGATACCAGATCCCTGGCTGTGACTTTGAGTTTTCTGTCCTTTGAAATATGTTCCTTGAAATATATAGAAAGATAATCATTACATTAGTCTATGCAAAAGGGGCTTCACGGTGTGACTCCAGGCTTTGATGCTCATAGCCAAGAAAGGGAAAGAGCTCAGCATCAGCATTTGCCATTTAAAGTGTTGAATTTCTCTCTGGGAAACAATAACCCCCACGCTGACAAGCTCACACACACACACACACACACACACACACACACACACACACACACACACACACACACACACACACACACACACACACACACACACACACACAGGTGGAAGATATTGATATGTTTTAGTCCATCTGAATCTCGGACGATGTTGAAAAATCATCAGACTCGTTTAACGTATGCAGGTGGGCGTGTTTAAAATGTAGTCCGAGCACAATACACTACAGAGCCAAATAAATAACAACTTTCATAAATATGTGGAACACAACTCCCGACCCCTCAGGACACACCAAGAATAAATCAGTCAAACAATAAAATCTCTTTCCCTAAACTTCACATATCAGCAGTTTAAACAATCTCCAATCCAAATGCGTGTGGCCCAGCCAAGTTAAATTGTTTCATTACCAATGTTCACGTTGTTTCCCAGCTCTATCTATTGTTATTTCTCTGTTTTCTTTTTTGTCTTCCCTCCTCTGTCTTGTAGCCAACATCTGCATGTTGTTCCCTATATTTCTTTTTAATCAACAATATTATTCCCATCTTCAGGCCTCTGGTGGCCTCACCATCTGTCGCTTGCGTGAGACAAGAGGAAAGCAATTATTGAATCCTGGCTTTGAGGAGCTCCAGCCTTCATAAAAGTCTCTCATGCTTTCCAGTTTTTCCTCTAGTGTTGCTTTCTCTAGCAATATATCTGTGGAGTACAATGTGAAAGATAATGTTGAAACCAAAGATCATCATTGGGGGCCAGACCACAGAGGCAACACATTCTGCGAAAAAGTGACGTCTTTTTGTTCTGCAGAAAAAAAAGCCAGGTTTATAAATCTGAGTTTGAATGCTGCTGGTGGGATACTTTGTCTTTCTTTCTCTTGAGGAGTTTAATGTTTGTTACAGATATTACGTCACATCACTTAGAATGCTTCGCTTTTATCTGGCAGAATAAACATGCCAGTTTTAGCAGGTTTTGACTCCAGGTTGAACATATTTAAAAAGGTTGCATTTTTCCCGGAGGAAATGAACGCAACGTTGCATATCGTTCTCACTCGTTCTCTGAGGATTGCTCATGAGAAGCACTTTATGCTTATTTATCCACTGCAACTTTATACATGGCAACAATGCACTGCGTTAACATTTACTCACTGCATTAACAATGGGTGTGAATCATTTGGCATCTCACAATTCAATTCTAAACTGAATATCAATGCATCTCAACGCAACATTTTTTTATTTTTGTGATTGATTAAAAAAAATATACATATAGTTTGTTATATTTTGACATATGCAGTATTTGTCACACACAAGTTTTAATGAAATGTTTTGTCTGAGGTTTTTATCTTGTAGTCATTCCTTGCTTAAGCCTTAAACATGCTTGTGAAAGTCACCTTCTCTCACAGTAATCTTCCATGTCAGAGGCTCAGTCATGTTTAAAGGTTCTTGGAACATGAAACATGAGGTGGTCAGATGTAATGCGATGAAGTAGATGAACAGCCTATATGTGTCTTATGAGTTCATGAGGGTAACCATTAAAAAAAACATTTTTTTTCCTTTTGGCCATTTTTGTGCACTCACACATTTTTCCTGCACTCTTGCCTAAACTCTAAGTTGTTGTCCATTATCCCATCCTCTTTCAGTCACTCTGTTATCTGATTTGTACATGTGGTACAGGTGCCAGAGGGAAATACAAATCTAGGAGTTTCATTACGTTCAATGAATTTTCCCCTAACCTTTTGCCATCAATGACCGCACCAGCCACAGCACGTCTTTTCTTACAGGCTGTGACAACCTTAACCTCTGCCTCCTAACTCCACCACATGATGGGAAGGAAATTAACAGCTGTTCATTACTGATGAGGTGACGAAAGATGTGCACCCGCATACTGCGGCGCACATCTGCATGTATGCACACATCTACATGACACCGGCAGATGTGAGTGCACACAATTGACCATGCACGTTACACCAGCAACACATACACAGCTAAGGATGCTGTGACACACAGAATGGCCCTCAGTGCTCTGTGAGGGACACATCATTTGTGTAGAATATAATGAGGGAACATGTACTCATCCCTCTACCTCAACGGGAGAGCTGTTTCCTTTTGGTGTGATAAGATATTAAAAATTCACACTGTTTCTTTAGCGCTTTGACTAGTAAGGCAGCATGCTCATTAGCATTTAAATGGGAAAATGATAACGCTGCACTTTGCAGAGTCATACCTCCATCACAAAGCTGGCAAACAGGAAAAAACTTGAATCAGGCCCTGAAAACTTTGATTGTGTTTAACACTGGAAAGTGGAAATAGTTACATATAATTACTAGCGTTGTGTCATTGTCTTTTCTTTTTTTTACTTTTATACATAATGGGTAATATAACTGTCAGTAAATCTAACTTTAGACATCCATTTCAGACACTATTTGTTTTCAAAGGAAGCCTAAATTATCACTGCTGGAGAAGCTTTCCCACTTCAAATTTTCCCGTGAATACAGCAACATTTGTCTATTTTTGTTGAAGTACATGCTTGCAGGAGAGACATTCACACTGTTTGGAGATTCCCATTGAGATCCAAGTTTGTGAGTGATCCCAAACTAAATTTGTGCTACTTTTGGCAGCATCCCCTGATGCTGGCAATGTTGACTTTAACAATTAAATAGCCAAGAAACTGTAAAGCTAAAAAAACAATAGCCTCTATGTAATGTAAAGGACAATGTTATTGCTTGCTAATCAATCAGTAATTAGCCAAATTCATTTGCAGTTTAACGCATACCTTTCTTCCTTTGATTGCTTGCACATGGCATACCTTTTGAGCAGCACTCTTTAGCTTTCTGGCACTCTTTTCTTTACACACATTTCTTTTCATTCAGATCTCATTGTGTTTGCCATGATGGTCATTTTTCTGCTCGTATTTGTCTCTCAGTCATTTGTCATAGAAGCTGACTGTGACTCAGCTGGAGCTTTGCAGGGCTAAAAATGGGACAGCTGCCTTTTTTTTTTTAAATGTCACAAGTTTGTCTCATTGTATCTGGCTCACATGTCTCTTGCCTGGGAATGGGAAATGGAGGGAGGAGGGCAGCTGTGGTAGGATGATTTGGTATGAATTAGAGCTGTTTCCTAACAGGCTCCACAGGGTCTGATCCTCTCCCCTACTTGTCTGGTGGATTCCCCCCACCAGTATCAACCAGAGGAGAGCATGTATTACATTACATCAACTCTTTCCCCCCCTCTTCTTTGTTCTTCACAACTGCAAACAATAACAAAGGTTTTATATTTAGCATGACTTTGTGGTTGAAGGTGCCCCGGCCATGCTACCTGTGGTTGGTTGATAGGGGTTTGTGTAATAGTTTTCCCATGCAGCATTGATGGCGTGGGGCTCCTGAGGGTCCGGGCTGTTGGTGTCATTCTTCATCGGCATCCAGCCGCAGGTCTTTAGCCAGAGAGGGAGACTAAAGACAGCAAGAGGAAATGACTGGTCTTTTTGTTCTAAGCTGTACTCAAAAGTGGCCAACTTTTGTAGTTTAACTCAATCTAATATAGTCTGTGGTCTGATAGGGGAATACATGGGACTTTTGTGTTTTTGCCATATTTTTTACAGTCTGTGTGGAAAACCTCAATAGTTTGTTGCTTATTTTCCTACATAATGTTCAATTGCAGCTATTGAAAGACTGAGAAAAGGGTTGGCTTACAAGACAACACTTTGCTGTTTGCTACACTACATCACATAGCCTTCTCCTTTCCCTTCTTCTGCTTCTTCTTTACCCTTCACTGTTTTCAGTATGTTTCAGTATGTCACTCCTTACTATCATGGCTCTAGGTATGGCTGTGTTGGTCTGTCGGTCAGTCAATCCATCACTCTGGTCTAAAAATCTAAAATATCGCAACAACTGCTGGATGTATTGACATTCATGCTTCCCAGAGGTTGAACCCTAATAACTTTAATGAGCTTCTGACTTTTATTCTAGCGCCATTATGAGGGTCACATTTGTGGTTTTGAGTGAAATGTCAAATATTGGGATGATTGGCATGGAATTTGGTACACACATTGATGTTCCCCTCAGGATGACTTATAATAACTTTAGTGATCTCGGACTTTTCATCTGGTGTCATCATCAGGTCAATATTTAAATGTTTTTTGTTTAATGATAATCAGCAAACATAAGCATGCTAACAGACTAAATTAATTTTATATCATCAGGCACTTCTGTACTTACACTTGCTTTTTTAGGTACATAGTGTTTTCAAACTGATGAAGTATGTTCATACAATGAATGAAAGAGTGAGGAATGCTGGACACTGCTGGCCCTCAGCAGTGGCCAACTTTGCTGCGTAGCTGAAACTTCTGAATATCGTGGGCGAGGAAGCCATAGCAGTTGCGATTGAAGCATCAAAATCTTTTTTTAAGTAACACTAAACTGCAGTCAGATAGTGAGAAAACAAGCCAGTATATACTTTGCCGGGTGACAATAGGTGGCAGTAATGCTTTGCCCGGCTGCAATTTAAGAAGAAGAAGAGTCATTTCCAGTCAGTGCATCATGGGCGTGTGCGGTTTAAGACAACACTACCCTGTCAAAATGTATGCTGTACACAAGAAAATGTATAGTGTACAAAGTTTACAACATGTACAGTAAGTGTACACAGGAAGGTATCTGAATTGAGACACACCTCAAGACTAACACGGTTTAGACCTTTATCAGCAACATTAATATTAACATTTTCAATGTGCGCATTCTAGCATACTGATGTTGGCAGTTAGCTCAAAGCACTGCTGTGCCTGAGTACAACCTCACAGAACTATGGAATGGCTGCAGAATTTTCATCTTGTTATCAGTCTACCTTTGACAAGGACAGGATTGTGTGTGCTTTTATGGGGTAGACGGTTGTAGTATATAATGTTTTATAAACATACATTTACAATGCCTGTCTTTAATTTAATCTCCCTTTGCCTTGCAACAACTCTAGCTGGTCTATGTCGAGTCTCTTGTCCTTCACCCTTCCCGTCTCTCCCCATCTCATCCTCCTGTCATCACTTGCTCTGATGAGGCCGTGAAACAGGTGGCTTGAGAATTCAAAATGACGGAGGGATGGAGACCAAATAGCTGTGTGTGTGTGAGAGAGAAACAGAGAAAGATTTTGTGTCTGTATGTCTGTGTTCATAAAAGAGGGAAGAAAGGAAGAGGCTACCCAGCAATAATAATAACAAAAACGATAGAAAGTTGGTTACTTGGTGTTTTTTGCTGATAATGCTAGCAGAGCCTGCAACCACATTTTGTGTAGTTCTCTCTTTTGGAGTTCCATTAGATTCCTCTTTCTGCCTAGACTGTCAGCCTTTCGCCAGATCACACTTTAATTAAAAAGTTAATGTAATCCATCTTTATTCAAACCCTGGACTCTAAGAATAGTGACAGATTGTACGGTTTATACTATAAAAAAAAGCATTAATGACTGTAGCACTGTCCAGTTCAGATGAAACAGATATAGTGAATAATAAGTACATCCATTCAACAGAACATTAATCAGTTAGCCTAATTAATTTATATCAAATAGATACAACAAATATAAATGAGCGAGCCTTAATAATACAATAGTATGTGATTGAGTTAGCCTAACAATTTTTTTATCACATTCAGCTGAAATTAAATAATTATATTAACTAAATGAAATTGATTTACATTTGTCCAACTCAAATGTACATGATTATTGGAAAATAAATGAATATATAAATTATTTGTTCATTTGATCCCCTATTAACATACATGAGACAAACCTGGTTGACACTTTTTATTGAAATACATTAAGATTTGAACACATTTTACTCAAAAATGTTTTTCTTCTTGTTCCTCCTGTTGGATGTTTGAGCTTCACCGTGCTGAATGATGTCACAACTAATTTGTTATTCAAGTCTGAGCCAATATTTAATTAATATTAATGTGATGTACAAACTTGAAGCTGTAAAGTGCACAAACACTGAACATGGGTGTGCAGTACTTCATGCATGCAACACATGCATGCAATAACATGTGAATGTTATTGCACCGGACATCTTGCATCTTGCATCTAGCATAATAAAACCAAGACAAATTATTGTTCCATGCATATTTGTATGCGGCTTAATACTAATATGTCTGGAGGGAATCTTTAAACAAAAATATCAAGATATTAACCTTTTTTACTAGATAAAATACAAGTATATGAACTTGAATTAACAGTATACTGGTACAAATGAATTCCCAGCTACCCCAAAATCTCAACAACAAAGACACTATAGCTTACATGTGCCAAATCCGTCCTCAAGCAAGTTTTGGTCCAGCCCTGCATATCAGTTTAGGTTCACACGTGGATGTGCGCCAAACCAAAAAGACGGGGAACTGTTTTCAAACTGTAATTATAGGACATTCATAGCAGAATTTGGCAGATTTGCCGACTATGACACACTCAGAAATTAGTTTTCACATTCAGGCTGTGAAACCAGCTGCTGTAAAAAAAATGTAATCAGTGTTTTCGCCGAATTTGCCGATGGCTAAAAAACCTTTTTGCTGACTTTTTAGAGCTTAATGTCAACCAAACTTAAACCAAGAAAGCTACATTAGACATGCAATAATACAGTGAAAATATATTTGACTTTCGATTAAATAAAAGCAAGTCAACAAACTATACATGTTGGCCCTTAGTGCAATTCTTATTTTTCAGTGTGTCCCTTAGTGAAGTTGAGTTTGAAACTCCTGCTATAGTCTGATAAAATGCACTGAAAATACTCTGTATTTGGATAAGTTGCTGGCCTTGAACTACCATTACATAAAGAGAAAGAAAAAAATCTGCAATTGGCATCTACAAACAATAGGCAATGGCAAATACAAAATTCCTCATTACTGTTCATTTAAATTGAAAAGAGCCTTGGTGGTTGGTGTGTTATCATAGCTGCTAACATAAACAAGTTTTGTGGACCACTGTTAAGACTAGCAAAAGAAAAAAAATAATCACAAAACGTTCTGCGTGATTATAAGCACCAAGGAAGTCATTTAAATAAAACTTTACGTAAATGTCACTTGCAACATAAAAAAAAGAGTTCTGGCCACTTACAATCAAAGTGAAATACAGCGTGTTGAGCTGTGTTTAGATCAATTTCAATCCATCTCGAGAGTCATGAAATCAAATAAGTAGAAATGAATGGCACTGAGGAGGTAGAGTCAAGAAATTATGATGGAGAGGAGAAATGGGCAAACTTTCTGGGTGCAAACACCTGTCCAAGACCAAGTAATCTCAGTCTTAAACCCTCTATCACGGTAGATTGTCACATGGTTTTGTTCTCTTATGCAAACAACTTGATTTTCAGCTGTTGTATCTTTGCATTCAGCTGGTGCTCATTCAAATTCATTATGATCTTCTGGAATAAGAAAGATTTTGTGTCTGTATGTCTGTGTTCATAAAAGAGGGACGAAGAAAGGAAGAGGTTACCCAGCGAGAATAATAACAAACACAGTACAAAGTTGGTTACTTGCTGTTTTTGCTAATAATGCTTGTAGAGCCTGCAACCACATTTGTTTTAGTTCTCTCTTTTGGAGTTATATTAGATTCCTCTCTCTGCCTAGACTGTCAGCCTTTCACCAGAACACACTTTAATTAAAAAGTTAATGTAATCCATCTTTATTCAAACCCTGGACTCTAAAGGAACACAGATGAAGTGCTGGAATAGTTACAGATACAATACAAAAGCATTCATGACTGAGGCACGGTACAGTTCAGATGAAACAGATAGTGACTTAATATAGAGCACTTTCTATGTAACAAGAAAAATCTAACAATGGACTGGAAAAATAAATTCTGCAGCTTTGCAGAAAGAGAGAATATCTCCCTGGACATCTGTTCCCAGAATTTCCAGCAGCAGTTGTGTTGTAAAAGATCCTGTAGTAAGTTGTCTGGAGACAGTATGGCACATCAAGCGCATATTCTAAACTATGCCTTACTCTGTGGCTTAGTTCTCAATTTAATTAACTGTGTTATGTTGTAGGGGGGACGTCACAACTGTCAGTGGCTCCTCAGTCAATCCCAGAAGAAAGTCCCTCAGTCTTATCACTGTCTGCTTTCCCATCAGCACTCCCTCCTCCCAACGCTCGGGTTACTGATCAGACTCACACATTTTGTAAAAATTCTGTTTTGCATGATTGATGTATTGTTAGTCAGTCATGTTCAAATTATGGCTTTGCTTTTATGTCAGCTGTGGTTCATTTAGATTTTCGTCAAAAAAAAAAAAAAGGTTCCAATTTGCAAATACTTTTGAAATATAGTAGTTGCGTCACTAACATTACACCCTATAAACAACGTGTTGACAGTTTAATCATCAAGTCAACCACTGGGGACAGTGTCCGGCCTCAAACAGCTGCCAATGAGTAGCACATCTGGCTCCTAATTTTGTAGTAAGAAGTTTCGTCAGCAATTGCCAACCAAAGTAAGCTAACCTCATCTTGTCTGTGTGAAGTTGACAGTGAGATAATATGCATCTGTATTTTCAGACCTGCTGCTGTTGTCCAAAGTAATAAGGTTGTCTAAGACTGTATTTATGTGCAGTTTGTACACATTTGTAATTTTTAGAATGGAGATTCCTTCACTTTGTTGTTTGTAACTCACACAGAGCAGACAGATGTTTTATTGTCCAAGACACCATAGATTCCAGCTTTCAAGTTGTGTGACAATTACTAAAACAAATTGGGCAATGCTGGAGGAGCCTGGATTCCAGATCCCATGAATCACTCCTCTCCTGTTAGCATGTATAGATAGTATTTTAATGTTTCTGTCCCAGTCTAAAACTAAAAATTATAAAAAAAAGTGTGACAGAGGTTGCATAACCTCCCAGCAAGATGTGTTTCTGATACAAACCAACAGGCTAGTACAGATCAGCCAAGGCTTAGATGCTCCAGCAGTTTTCTTCTGGGCGTATGATGGATGTTGGCCTGTGCACATGAATTCCACATTAGCACTCTAAAGCGAGGTTGACAGATTCAACTGTTGAATAAATATCATCGGCGCCACAAACGTGGGGAACATTTTTGTTACGGCTAGTTCCTAGTTTGGACCCCGGTAGCAGATTCTGACACAAACTCAATGGTTTAGTTGTAAGTGATTTTTATTGCATCTCTGTTGTTGCAAGTTCGAGAGGTGATGAGGTGACAGTTCTGATGGAAATAGATAGTTACAGGTGGTATGGAATTTGTGTCAGGTAACAGCAGTGGATCAGCTTTGACAGGTGTTGCAGATGAAATAGACACAGGTGAAGTTGGATTCAGTAGTACAACAAAATCCAAAGTTAAGTTTCTCACTGGAGAATGAGATACTGGAGAATAAGGCCTGAGGAGTTACCACATATTGAGCAGAAACAATTTGGCAATGAGTGACTGGAGAGCTGGGCATCTTCTAATGAGCTTGATTGTAAATGGAAGCCAGGTGTGCCTAGTAATGCTTTTAGAGCCACACCCTTGTAGTTGAAGTCACACACACACACGCACACACACACACACACGGAAAGACTGACAGGGAAAACAAACAGAAAACACAAGGGATCCAGAGGTCACAGACCGGGCTGTTACAAGTCTTTACTGTTACACAATGTAAACTGTTCAGCATCTCTAGTCTGTGTGTGAGATTTTGTACGGGATGTAGGGACATGACAATGTGGTGTTATACAAAGTTGACAAGTTAATTTTCAATGTAAAATATGCTGAAACTGAAAACCTACTGTACTCAAAGGCTGGTGGCTGACAGAAGCAGTTGACAGGCCTGTGTTGAGATTGACATGTTCATTCAGATTTTGTTGGTTTAACATCACTTCCGTTTTTAGACATTTTACCAGGCATACTAAGCAGCTAACACACGTTTTACTCAGACACATTGACACACAGTCACAGTATGTACATAAAGCAGCAACACATGTAGTCAGCAATCTGATTGGGCCAGAAGAGGCGATCAGACAGACAGCCCAGGGAGAGGTGGCGCCTGTCATGTGGAATGGATCTCATTAAAAGTGTGCCCCAGGTCACACTTTGATGGACAGGGAGCCGTCAGTTTTCTGCCAACTAGATTAGCAGGGACAGAAGACCCCCGTCCTTCCTCTCTGCCCCTTGAGAGCCCACAGCATACTAAGTGGGTGCAAGCAGACTCTTATGTGTGCCCCGCAGCCTTCGTCAAACCTCTTACCTCTGGCTTGCCAATCACAAAAAAGACAAACACATCCGCCTCAAATCCGACAGAAAAAAACCCACCTGCTGTGTCAAAAGGTAGGTGGGAACAGACCTTTTCTTTTCCACCTTTTCCCTGGTGTATCAGGTTGTTCTACTGTCTCAAAGCCCAAGTCTCCTCTGCTCATTACTGCTATATTTGTATGAAACAAACAATACAATCCAAGCACTGCTGAGAGTTGAAAATGCTTTTGTCAAACACCTGATATCATAATTCACATACTGCACTTCTGAAATCTAAAATTTACCTTTTCTAAGGTTCACTGAATTGAGGTAATGCTGTGACCTGCTACATGCTTGTGTACAGTCTCTATTACTGAAATAAAGTACAACCTATTCAATTCACATTTTATATTTCTGGCAACAGTGGTTTATTTAGAACAGATACAACAAGAACTCTACAGTTTTGGAAAAGATGGAAATAGGGAAACACTTGAAAAATGGATTCTAGGCAAACACTGAATTATTAAAATATACTAAATACATTTGATGTGAATGCTATTAACTAGCAGTATACTTCTACTGATTTTCTCCTTGTTCAGTCTCTTCCTTCTTGTTATCTTGGAGAAAAAAGAATGTGCACTGTAATCATGCAGTGTCTTACTGTTTATCCCAACATTCCCAAGAGTTCATGTCTCCAGCAATAGACCTGTGGCATGATGCCCAGGACAGTGGCCATGGATGGCTCACTTTGACAAGCATGCAGTCAAGGCTGTGCTAGCTTCACTCAAAGCAGATCAGGACTCCCAGAAATCTCTGACACGCTGGCTGACGTAATACAAAGTCCATTTGAATTACATCTAAATCTGGGGCTGGTAAAATTGAGAAATAGTTTTGGCAAAAGATAGAAATAATTTGGACTATTTACAGAGCTGAGGATGGGTGCTAGGAAATGTGTCAGTGTTTAATAACCTCAATCAGCATTTTTGATTTGTGACAAGCCACGGAGATATATGAAGTATCCCACATTTAGTCCATGCTAGAGTCTGATTGGTATGCAGTGTGTCATGCTCAATGCATCCGTAGTGATAAAGGCCAAAGGTAGTCAAGAGAGATATAAGGCAATGTCATCTGCATGCTCTATGTCCAGCAGCTTCTTTAGCTTCTGAGCTCCACTTTTGAGCATTAACTAGTGCAGGCAAAAGTGAACAAACAAATCTTCTCTACTGAAACATTTTCTAGGTCTGCACTAGTGCATACTGAGTCAGGAAGTAGTCATAACCTCGCAATCTGAGTCTATCAAGACAATGGGTAATCTTGTGTCTACTTTGCTTTTATATATTACCAATCTTACTGCCAGTGAGCAAAATGTAAGCATCACAACCCTAAACTATGTTGCAATCTCACTTTCTCGTACAGCATTACAAACTCGTATGCTTGACTCATGTGGATACTATTCCTGCCAGCCAGTTGAGTTTAACGAGACTTCTTTTAGGACATGTAAGTGTTGAAAATTGTCTTCAGGTAACAACATACATACAAGTTTTTGTTTATTTGCTAGAAAAATCATGCACTAATAGCATCAACATAACTGTCAAACTTACCGGCACTAGCACGAATATTTCAATGGATTTACGACTGTCCAAATTACAACTATGGATGACTGCTATTTTTTTCTTTTTATGAGAATCAACAGATATGTTTTTTCGCATGCACTAAGAGGTCATTGGGGAAAAATAAAGGCCTTGAAGTCTTCGTCAAATTGGGGGTCAAAGGGGTTTAGGAGGGGATGTGATATTTACCTTCTTATCTTAAAGGATTGTGACATTTAGACGTCTTTGCAATACGAGCTACCCCGGAACACCATGCTGTGACTTCCCTCCTGAGATACCCAGGACCTGGGTCATGGGGTCTGACACGGCCCCTAACCTCTCCAGTACTCACTTGCCTCACCAATGTTATGTAAACTGATATGTATGGGAAATGTTAAGCGGTGTGCATGATTTGTTGTTTTCCTTTGAAAGGTCTTGAAGATTGGGTGAGGCATGTTAATTTGTGTAGAACATGGTACCTAATTAGTTGAGGTTATTAGTATAATGTGGATTAAATTCAAATGAGAGGCTTCAAGGGCTAAGATGCCTGAGGAATGGCAAACCTGGGTGCATGTGTGCAACAAGAGATACTGAGGCGAGGTTGAACACAATGCAGCAGTAATCACAATACATTTACTAATCCCTTCCTGAAAACAGTAGGGGAAAACCCCACATGCAGCTCTCCCTGAGGCAAGAAGACTATCAACAGCCACATTTATTCAGTCCACTACGTTGACATGCCATCAATGCAATTTGGTCAAGGGAAGGAGGGGAGTGGTGGAAATGATTTACTTATCATACAAACAATGACCATCATACTTTTTGACAGACTGAAAGAGAGAAGGGGGGTGGTGGGATGCTTTTAGTGAACCCAAAATGTAGCCAACCTCAAACTGCATTCAGGTTAGGAGTGTGTTCTGCAGGTTTCCATAGACTTTATATAGAAAGGCAACTGTGGGAATTTAATGCAAGAAAATGAGAAGGATGGTGCTGTGATGGTACCCTTAAACAAATAGGCAAACATTATCAGCAATTTAGACAATAATGATACATTACATAATAACATTATGCAGTTTGAGTTACAGCATTTTTATAATATATGCCATACTTAAATGTCAGATGCAAATAATAAAATGCATACAACAAAAAGCTACAAGTCTATAAATGGCACAGTCTTCTGATTCCTCTGAGGTGTTAAGTGTTGTTTTCTTCACTGCATAGAGAACAACACAGTTTTAGGTATAGCAGTGAATTAAACAGCATGATAATGCCAAATTCATTCAACGTGTAAGACTTTTTTCCCCGCGCTAATAGATACTCAGCTGGATTATTGGCATCTACATCTTTTTCTCATTAAAAATGGCTGGGGAGCCTGCATGTATTCACAGCAGCCACAGAGAGTGAGCGATCAAGTAATCTAGCTCCTGCCTATTGCAGGTTGTTGCCTTACTCGAATTTTCCTCATTTGACTGTCACTCAGCAAGATACCACTTTCTGTCTCCCCCTTTAATCACCTGTCATCCCTGCTCATGCAAAGCGACTGCCAGGGCCATGTAGGAAATCAGCCACATCTTTAGTGTCACTTCTCATTAACATAGAAAGTCAGGTAAGAGAAAAGGACACAAATGTACTGTATATCCACATGGACTTGGCTAAACCTCTGACAGTGAATTTCTCTAATTCAATAAAAAAAAAACTGCAGTTATGGGTATTTCCTGTTGCATGGCATTTAAAATATGTCCTATATGTGACAGTTGGTGCCTTTGGCTGTTCTGTAATTGGACAGCTTTCTTGACACTTCCTGCACCTTCACTGGACCTTTGCTATCCCCAGTTCTCACAGCTCTTTGCAGATCTTTGTCTCCATTCACACATCAGGAGGAGCTCTCCGCCTCCCCCACATTGCGCTCTCAGGCTTAACTGTTTCTGCTGCCTGCTGTTGGGTTTAACTTTTAATATTAATGAAGCTTCAGTAGATTTGAGCCTGACACTCACCTGCAGTGCAGCGTGCTGTGGGAGCGAGAGGAAGGGAGGCAGGCCTCGTTCATGTCTGACAGCCCACCATGGAGAGAGAGTTGCTGATAAACTGACGTTTTAAGTCTCTCCCCAATCCTCCCTATGAATGTCATCCCTTGGTGCAGCAGCATAAAGCCCCTGCATGTCAGAGCATCAGAGCCCTGGCCATTTTTGTTTTCCCTCCAGTCCCAACTGAGTTCTGTTACCATGGCAACGTAAACCATACAACACTCTTGCATCTCTTGCAACATGTCTACAGGCACAGCGAGACTGCACTGATGCATGGGCTCAATACTGAGAAAGCAGGTGAATTCAAAACAGCTATAGCTGCAGAAATGGTTTCCTACAGGCTTTTGTTACTGAAGACATTTTGACATAATAATGGCTGAATTCCATTTAGCTGCTTCAGCTGGTATTGGCTCACTGTCATTGCTTACTGGGACACTTAGAACAGAGCCATTGTTAATGTTAATAGTCACACCTATACCTTTCTTAATGTCAAAAGGTCTGCTGTAAAAAAAGTTATCCAGGAAGTCCCTTAAATTAAACAACAAATAATGAAGGGCCATTTAAAACAACACATCATTTATTACAGCGTTTTATGATGTTACAATGCTATGGTTAATGTTTCGTAACATTTAGGCAAAAACACTACTTAGTTAACATCAGATAAAGATCATGATTGGGATTAGAATAAATACTTTGTTAATGTTAGGGAAACATTGTGGTTTTTGGTTAAAATTACTACTTCATTAAGGCTTGGGGATCTTTGAAGCAGTGGTTACAATAATAACCATGTGGTCAGGTTAGGAAATGGCTGTGGTCACGGTAAAAAGAAAACAAAGTTGATTGTGGGAAGAAGATGGGACACAAACCAACGGTCTCCCATTTTGTTGATTCATCCATCCACTCCAAACTCCTCTCATCATCATCCCCTTACTTCCTCCATTCTCCCGAGTTATATTCCTACGACCATTAGAGAGCGATTATCACTTGAACTTATATGTTGTTTTGCGGCATTTGCTAAAACAAGTGATTCTATATTTTCCTTGGGAGGACAGTCTCACATTAGCCCAGCGTTTCAATCATTATCTCTAACCTTTGAAGCACTTTTGCACCAAGTGAATGTTTTTTTTTCTAAACTATAATTAGCATGATGAACTCTGACCCTGCACCCCCATTGCACGCCATGCCTTTTCGCCTTCAACCCACACGCATGACAGTCAGGCTGCCCTACATATTAAACTGGTCATGCTCTGAATTGGGGTTATCCCTGCACCCACTCCAGCAAACCACCCTCTGGTTGTTTCTCCTTATGTGCACAAACAATCCTATCTGCTGTGGTAACAAGGTTATTTACAAAGGGGTTCGGCTAATCCACTGTGGATCCATCCCTGCTGTCATGGCATGAAGAGGAAATGCCACACATTCAATCATTTCAATACATCCGAGTATCTATTTGGCTGATTAAACTGACTGCTACTTCCTTGACTTTCACTCTTAGCCATTAGCTAATGTCACCAGTCCACCTCATGGGTGCATGTGAGCTCATCATGATATAATGATGATCCTGTTATAATTTAACCCAAATACGGAATTAACTGCAAAACCCCCGATGCATTTTGGTTTGTATACTGGTTACATACTGGTTGTATCCTCATCTTTTGCATCTAAAATGAATGAATTAAACTCTATCTATATCACCATAATGAACCATCTTTTTTCTTTACATTAGCCTTATGATAGTTAGACA
This sequence comes from Etheostoma spectabile, assembly GCF_008692095.1. Taxonomy (NCBI): domain Eukaryota; kingdom Metazoa; phylum Chordata; class Actinopteri; order Perciformes; family Percidae; genus Etheostoma; species Etheostoma spectabile. The sequence goes on from NC_045736.1 coordinate 15,947,243, forward strand.
TGACTGGTCACGCCTTTTGTGTTTTTATAGTTTGATTCAAAATGATTGATTCTTATGCTTTTAAATAATTTGTGTATAGATATTCATAATTCTTTATGTTTTTTTATTTAATTGTGTTATATCTCTGTAAAACACTTACATTTGCTGTTTTTAAATGTACTCCACACATAAACTGACTTGACTTGAATATATATTTAGAATAATAACTGGCAGAATTAGGAGATTATTTTCAGAAGATCATCATGTGATGGTTCAAGCATAGATAATCTCGTTGTCCTCTGGCGATGTCATTTCCTGGGGAACAGCTGTACGAGACGATAGATAATACAGCCAAGTTCTTGTGTGTTGAATTTATTCAGAGGTGTGTGTTGATTAGGTTCTGTGAAAATGAGTTACCTCCAGCACGAGTCTGAAACACGAGGATGACACTGGCCAGAGGCAGCTGAACATGTCCTGTCACTGTGACCTGGCACTGCCTTGCCTTTCCAGCCACAGCTAAGCGCACAGCCAAAGTTCTACAATTCACAGCCAACACCGGAAGCACAACTTACACACACACACACACACACACACACACACACACAACAACACACACCAACACACGCAAGTGTGTCTCACTATCTTTGTGGGGACCAGTCATTGACATAATGCATTCCCTAGCCCCTTACCTTAACCTTAACCATCAAACCTAAATGCCTAACCTTAACCCTCACCCTTACCCTAACCATAATCTAACTCTAACGCTAATCCTAAAACCAAGTCTTATTCCTCAAACAGCCCTTTAAAGATGTGGGGACCAGCATTTTGTCCCCACAAAGCTGCCATAAGTATACTGTATTCCCAGTTTTTGGTCCCCACAAATGTAGTTAAACCTAATACACACACACACATGTTAGCAGGATGGTAGCCTGTCAGTTCCCCAAACCTTCCCCCTTTGGAATACTGTCACCTGTTTAGTGTTTCCATGGAGACCTAGCACACTAATGAGGTAGGGTGTGTGTTTCTGTCTGTGAATTTGTGTGTGTGTGTGTGTGGTGTGTGTGTGTGTGTGTTTACATACAAGGGAGGAAAGGTGTCATTAGGTAGGGGCAGGTGATGGGAAGCAGCTTGGGTTCTTAGAGCTGTTTTTGACCTGACAGGAACACTTTCTGTAGCAGAGAGGACACAGGAAAAGTAAAATATTTACTACACCAAATTGTTGCCTATCTGTTAGTTCACTAAAATGTAAGACATTTGTAAATCGATAGATAAATTATGTTCCTTACTTCCTTTTGTGACAGCAGACCTGATGAATCATAAATCCAGTGGGTATGTCCAGTGAGGCGCGATAAAGGAAGGAAACTCCAGCCAATTAACAGTGGAAAAAAGCAGATGGCTCGTTTGGCAGCTAAAACAGGATTTTCACTGACTTCCATGACCTTGAAGACTCGCTGCCTTGTCAACAAGCAAACTCAAACTTTTGATTGGTCACTGGAAATGTCTATGACTGAGAATGCATAGTATGCCATATATACATATACATAATTGGCACATTAACAATGATAATAATTAAGCAGAGTTTGTTGTGCGCCTTTTAAATCCCTCAGTGATATGTGTTTGTATTCATGCGCCAATGAGTTCATGAGTTTGTCACCTAGTGGTGTTGATATTGACATGTGGGAGTGGATTAGTGGAGCGGCTCAATGGAATAAGGGAACACATGTGAATCTAGTGGCCTCCAAAATTGCAAGAGAACAGAGCAATAGGTCGACGACAAAGTTAGTCATTGGGTCTGAGCGTCTCACTGTTGTTGGTTCATACGATCTGACTGCAGAAAGAAACACTGGTGACGCATCTCTGATATAAAAAGTCCTTTACTTTGGAAAACAATGAAGAGGTCATTATTTACTGACACCTCAGCAGATAATGCTGCATGCAACGTCGTAAAGAAATGCTTAAAGATGCCAGTTTCATCTTCATTGAATCCTATTTTCCACTTACTGTCACAATATTGAATCAATTGTGTCGAGAAAATTGTGTTCCTGTTTTTTACAGCTGCACATTGTCAGAGAGACTGTTTTTCCCTTTCCACACCTTCCTCAAGCCCTGAAACCAGGTCACGTAATCAAAAAACCAGTGCAGAAAGCTCAAGGCCCACATCAGATTTGCCATCTGTGAAATGGAGGCCCTCATCCAGATTAAGATGACAGACCTCAGGTGCAATGGCCACAACACTAAAAATCCTTTTTCCTATGTTTGTGAATAAAAAGCAATGTACTGTGTGTGTGGTGTGTGTGTGTGTGTGTGTGTGTGTGTGTGAGTGTGAGTGTGTGTGTGTGTGTGTGTGTGTGTGTGTGTGTGTGGATGGAGCTATCCATTTTTCAGTCAGTCAGACACCCATAGGATTTGTGCTCAATACACTCTCTACCCTTTGCACCTTAAAGGAAGTCCATCTGCTCTGGAGAGTGTTGAGCAGCCTCCAGGCTGCTTGTGAGATGCGTGCATATTGTACGGTTCACCACTGATGACTGATTTTCACTTCCTAAGCGGCACGTTCTTCCTTTCCAGATCCACTCAGGCTCTGTGACATGTTTAGCGTTGCCTGTAATTAATGTCTGAGGCGCTGCAACAAGAAGCTTCAGGTAAAGGTCATAAAACTTTGAGGGGAGCAAGCAATGGCTGTTGAAAATAATTGACCTCATCTACATCTGTTAAACTACTTTAGACTCTATTTTTTTTTTTATGTAACAATAAAAAGTCCCATAATTCTTACATTGTTTGAAAGGTTCATACATTATAAATGTTTTATTTACCACAGTTCATACTGTCTATCATCTTTAACAGCTGCTGCAATGTAGCTACTGTTCAGGTCATCACAATTTCTTATTTTCTTTCACACTTTCTTTGATTTCTTTTATTTTTGTCTGTAGATACTTCCACCGTTTACTGCACAGCAGCCTGCAGGGAACAAGTGTGAGCAATTATTGCTTCACATAGGATACGTGTGCCAAGCTACAGCCACACAGGAAATGTAGACAGTTTAGCTTGTCAGTCAACATGATGGCATTTTTCTTGGTCCTCCACCCATAATCCCTCTGGATTGTTCAACACACAGCCTGGTATAGTGGAAGAGTAGCAAGGGAGTTGGTGTTGGTATACTGGAGCTTGTCAGTGTTCATTTACTGTACATTCAATACTAAAATATGTTTAGTATCACTTATTTCAGAGCTATCAAATGTTAAAAATGACATTAATACATGGGTTAGGGATATAGCCTATCAGGAACATGACCTGTCCCTCTCACAATGACTTGAAACTCAAAAATCCACATAATTCACATTGTGTTACATATACTGTATATGGTACTCAGGCTGCTGTGATACAAACAAGGACGGGGACTAAATTAAACTGCTGTCACTGTAGATCTGCTACTCTCTTCTTCCTCTGTCCCAAAGAGAGTAACACCATAACTCAAAGCCTGATGAGCTGCCTCATGCATTTAAGGAGTTCACCAATGGCATTGTTCCACTATTTACTCTCTTTGGTCTGGGTGTCACAGAACAAAAGATTAATGGGATTACCCAGAGTATGTCTCCCTGTGTGCCTTTGAGAACAAAATGGCCTGTCCACTCCACACAAACTCCAACTAGAGGTTTGGAGCTTGTAATTGGCTGGCTGTTGACGTCTGTCAGCCTTTTGAATAACTTCCACAATGCAGAGCAGTTTTGGTTTTTCCTGCGGCTCTTTATGACCTGTAGTGCAGTTTAAAATGTTACCTAATCCAACGAATAACAACCCTAACTAGTCAAAAATGTTTAGGTGTAAGACCTGGCTAATGAACAGACTCTGGATGTTGCTTCAATTCTAGTAAGCCTTGACGCATTGACATATTATTCAGAAAATGACTAGTTGTCCCCTTATTGGATAGATGTTTGCATTGTGCCAATGCCCCATAATTCTACAGTGTAATGTTTGGGTTGATCAATCAAAATAATATAATATATATATATATATAATATAATGCTGCATCCCGTGTGTATTTGCAAAACACATGATTTCTTTATTCTATTGTAGATGACTCTTTTGAAGCTGTTCTCAATTTTGTGACTATTAGTTGTTAAAAAAATAAATTAGTTTTACTTTTACTTGTGTTAAAATAACAAAGATCCATGCTGTTTCGATAGTGGAAAACCACCAGGTATTCTCAGTTTAGCCAGTCATTATTATTCAAGCTCCTGACTACAACCACACAAGCTGTTTCAGTACTGTTCTGACGGATTAGGAGAGACAGACCTGCTTCACAGTTATCAAGCTAAAAGGATACTTTCACAGGGGAAAGGTGACCAGTTTAAATGCTCTCCAACGCCCTGCACATGTGTGGTAAAATACATCACTGCTGCAAAAGACCTGTCAACCTGTGTCAGAATTAATCAACCTTAGTAACACAGACCCAGGCACCTACACACATAAATCTGCACATGCATGAAATCCCAACAAATACCATTTCACTCAGTGTTGGTGGAGCTCCTTGTATGGGACCTATTTTGTGTATTGTAAGAAAGCAGGACTTCACAATGAGAAAACTGCCAGGATAGCAACACACACAGTAGCTTATGTGCATTTAAATGTGAAAGTTTATTGAAAGCATGTTTAAAACCAGCTCTACCAGAGGGGCAGCAATGTTTACTGTCGCCCTTTTAATGCACTGGCAGGAGTCTAAAGGAGAGGGATATTCTTCGGAAGTGTTTACAGCTTCTGGACTACTCCCCCTCCGCACTGAGGGGCTCTAATTTCAGAGTCCTTCGCATACTGTCCATGCTTACCCCTCACGCCTCAAACATGATGCTCCATGCAGACAGTGTCTGCGAGCTGAAAGAATAGCAGCCACAGCTGTTGCAGTGTCATCAGAGGCTCATCCAGCAGCATGAGGTCAAAGGTCAAATGCAGCTGAGTTCATATTTATGTGGACATGCCAAATATTCAGATTGACATTATACAAGGGAAAATATAATTGTTCAATATTTAATTACCATAGCAACACATAATGAGTTTGAGGTAGCCCTTTTTCTGTTGCAACTTGACAATTTAAATTTGGGCTCACCCCCAACTACAGTTAACCCATACTAGCCAGGTAGTGTATTTTTTTCACCATACGCACAAAAAAGTAGTCAATATTTACAATATTGAGTTAAAGGGGAATGTTGGAAATATTCCATATTTTTTTTACTGCCCAATCCCATAAAAGCAAAACCACAAGCTTTGTCCATCTCAGCCCCAACCCCTTTTTGTTGCTTAACTTTCCTAAACCCTGGGAACGGGTTGGCAAATCTCACTCAAATCTCATAAAAATATTTTTATTGGGGACATTTTAGCTGCAGTTTTGGGGGTTTTGGTACTTTTGCCCCTTCTCCAAATGGGGAAACAGTCGTGCAACTGTGTGGCAAAACGATTTTTTTAGTGTTTGAAAAATAGCTGCTTAGGCTTTGGCTAAACGATACCTTTAAGATAAATCATGGGTTTAAAAACATAATATGGGAAAAAAAATAAATATAACCCACTCATCTTTTTAGGATGTAAAATCACCCTTTTTTTAAAAGAACTATTTTATCCAAAAAAATAAAAAATTCAGGTATGTTGTTTTGGTTGGGGGGAGTATAACCTCTTCTTGGGGGAGTCAAGGAAAAAACACGACGATCCCATCGTGCCGGGCCCGCACCCGACAAAAGTTGCCAAAAAAGGGCTCTAAAGACCCTGGAGTTTTCTCTCAAAATGAAAAACTGTCCTTTGAATTTTGCTCTTGGGGTTGAGTTGTATTGTTTCCCTCTTTTGGGAGTATGTTTACTAGACCCTTGTTTTTAAACAGGGCCCATTTCTGTTCAGACGCACATGCTGGGGAAGAGGTGATGAAGTGAGGGAATGTTAAACCTCAGGAGAAAACCTCTTTTGCAGATCCCTTTCTAACCATTGCACTTAGGTCTGTTTTGGCACAACACCAAAACAAGAGTGTTCATGATAATGTACTGCAGCCGGGCCAGAATTTGTAATCTGAGGGAGCTTCATGACATTAAATTGTTTTTGCAAAACTATAGTGCTGTGCAGAATGCAAATGAAAGGAAAATGTCTGGTAGAACCCTATCGCATGCCCTTGGAAAATAAAGTTAGAGCAATTAGATTAAAACAATAAAGCCAATAGTGCAGCCTTTTAACTATTCAATTATGAGGCTGCGGGGATAAGATCCTGCCTTGGGCCAATCCACATCAAATGACAGCTTCATAGAAATGGCTGGGTGTTCCCTCAATTAGATACATGTTCAAATATTTTTAGCAAGTTGACACAGAGGTGAGGTCAGGAATGCAGCATTCTTAAAGTAATTTACCGTACAAAAAAACACTTCTTGTCATTTTGGGAATCATTGCCCTTAGCCCAGTTAACACATTAAAACCAATCATTTGATGTTTATAATTGATGTAAAATGACACAATACCTCCATTAATTTAAAGAAACTACACATTTGTAATGGAAACTTTGGTCTACAAAGATGGAAGTTATGACTTTTTAAACGTTAAAATCTTTGGAGACACGTAATTTAAAACCATGGCTCCACCATTATGGAATTTTGTTTTTATACCTCTTGCAACAAAACCACATGGTCTTCAGTGAATCAGCGGTGATCTTCATGTTGTGCTTACTTGCACAAATTCTGAGCTATCTCCAGTTTCCAGAGCAGAAGGTGATCATGTGTGTGTACGTGCCTGACCTCTGATCCCTGCTGTAAACAGACTTATTGGGTTATGTCTGTTCCTCCAACAGTAAAGATGTCTTGGATTCTATGGACGCCACTTGCGAGACTGGAAGGGGTCAGGAGGGGACTGGGGGGTGGGAGGTACTAACAACCAGAGAGATAGGGGTTTTGACTGAGATTGGATTTAAGAAACAAATGCATCTATAGTCAACCAAAAAGAAGCATTGCATAGAGCTTGGACCTCTCAAGCAACCACTAGCTCGGCAGCCAAATTTGGCCAGTCAGCAATGTCATGCGATGGTTTCACATTTTGCACAACAGTGTCTCTGAGTATTTACTCATTTTATGAGGGGCTTGCAAGTGGGGTCTGCTCCCCATTGATGTTGCATGCTCCTTCAGATGACCGGGCTGCCATTAAACAAACAGACCCCGCTCCACAGTGAGTGGAGAGGCATTTGTTGGAGCAGAGTTAACAGCGGTTCATTAGCATTGGAAGACCGGCCAAATTCACGTTTGTTTTGAGTACACAGCTGGACTAATTGGATCATCAAACCAGTGGGATTGGATAACATTTCGCTACCAGATATCTAAAGATGGATCAAGGTGATGTTGAAGCTAATGTGACGGCCAAATGTTTAGTTGCTAATGTAGGTATTTAGTTTATAACTACAGTGCTGCTGTGACTCAAGAGGTGGAGGGGGGGTTGTCCTTTGACCACAAGGTTGAGGGTTTGTTCCCCAGCTTCTCCTGTCCTATGTTGAAGAGTCCTTGAGCAAGACGCTGAACCCAAATGGCTCCTGATCACAGGCTAGTGCCTTACATGGCAGCTCCGCCACTATTGGGGTATCAATGTGTGTGTGAATGGCTGAATAAGAGGCCATAGATAAATGGCTATATAAGTGCAAACCATTAACCATTTGGTAAAATACTGAGTTTCTCAATTGCGGTTCAACACATTTAGGTTTTTAGATCTCCAGTAAGAGCACCAGTCCTTCCTCACCATCCTTCGGCTCTTTCAACTTGGCATCCCCAGGGGAGCCTTCAGCCCATGTCTACACTAATTGCTCACTGATACAGATTGTGATTATACAGGGTAATTATGTAGTGTCAGAGTCACTAAATCAAGGTTGGAATGAGGCTATCACAGTGTTGCCTCTCCGGGATTAAGGGGGGTATGTCTTCTGCGTTATCTCGATTCCTCTTCTGTCCTTATCTCTAGAGCGTGAGCCTGGAGAGAAACAACAGCCGGGCCACAGCCAAAGCAGACAGATAGTTGGAGTGCCAGGCATGCAATGCAAAGACACAGAGTGAGAGAATGATCCACATAAAACACACACACATGCACACACACACACACACACACACACACACACACACACACACACACACACACACACACACACACACACCACCACACAACACACGCACACACACACACACACACACACACAGACATGGCTCATTTTGTTGCTTTTGTGTACCATTGAGTGCTCCATTTCACACTAAAGGATTAAAAATTCCCTGTGAAAGAAAATAACAATTTAATTAAAAATTGGCTGTGAATTCGGCTCCAGCATCTTGTCAGCCTTGTTCTTTTTTTATGTGTTTTACCAAGCTTTTATACGGAGCCCAGAAATTATAGATCCGACAAATACTGACTAAACTGGTGGTCGACCATTCTATGGCTGGGTGTTTTGACATCACATTATGTGGTATTATGTACAGACTGTGCAGGCGCAAAACTGGGCCAAGGCTGGCCAAGTGCCACAATTGTCTTAGGCCCCATTTGTTAAACTCAATGAGAGCCCACAGCACAAGACAACACCAGCACAATGGCCGCATAAAACAACATTACGCCTAACTTAAAAGTTACTTTGTCCATTTACAGAGGGAAAGACACAATGACCCTTGTTTTTAAATGACCCACATTTTCACTTTGTGACCTGTTTATGAAGAATGAACAATACTTCCATTACAACATCCTCTTTGTATCCTCTGAGTGTGTGTGTTGCATTGGCTCTACCAGTTCACTGTCTGCAGGGATGCTTGTCGCTCAGAGTAAGTGAGCCGAGCCTCTACACATAAATTACATATAATAATTGTTCAGGGGCAAACGTGCCTGCCTCTAATTTAATTTCCCGGCCTGATTTTTATAAAATCAGGGTATTTTTGTCAGGCTCCAACAACTGTGAAGTCTAATACAATCTCTGTTACTTCTAGTGTGGGTGGATCATTTCTCTCTAAATGTTGATAAGCTATTTCCACATTCGCATAATATTTTACAAATAAGGAATCACCACTGTTAGTGTCATCCATAATGCACTGATTTGCATAATTCTTCACATTTACTTCTTTCTTCCCGTGAGAACAAAGAATAAAAGTAGCATCGTGATAGATTACAAGAATTTCATTTTTTATCTGTCAGGTATACATGGTATGTTGCAATATGACTTTGATACATTATATTCCCACTGTGCCCACTGTTTACAGTGATGAAAATGCCATATAAAAGTTTTTGAAAAATTGCATTTTTATGCGATAACATATCTAAATCTTGTCATTTTTTCCCCTCTTGGATCTGTGGCTGACTATGTAATGGTGAAACCTGTCAACACTTTGCAATACTGAATTAAGAACTGTTTAGTATCCTTGACAATTTAGGACTGTACTGCCCCATCACCAGACAAAAACATTGATATTGCACTATGAAACCTCAAATAAAATCAAAGATTTTTTTACATTCAATGCCAATGTTTTTAAAAATTCTATGTTCATGGCAACCACAGTATTAAAGAAAGATCCTGGATCATGACAAATGAACTAGGTCCACTAGGGTTGGCCAATTAAAACACCTAGTTAATGTTTGCAGAGATTGTGGTAACGGTTAATTGATTTTTACACCCTTAATTCTCTCTTCTCTACATAATGTGCACACTACTTCCTGCGTTGGCATTTAAACATCCAACGTAAATTGTGAGGTGACAAATCGTCCAAAAAGGATGTGATTTCCAGAATACCTTACAATGACAGCATAAAATAAAGATCTTTGCAAATGTCTTGCAAGTTGGAAATAAACCTTTCAGTCAGAGTTGTGCATCCCTGCCATTGTAAAAATAATATGGATTAATAATATGGATTCCATATGTGAAAAGTCCTTTCAAATAAAGTCAGAATGTTTCTCATCAAAACAGTGACATTTTGACAACAGGGAAAGGTTTATAGAAAAATAGTTCTCAAGACTGAGAATATTGCTCTGTAAGCCCTTGAACATTTCTGTTTCTGCGTCTGTACAATGTAACAGATACATTTTCTCACGACAACTTTCCAGTTACAAAGTATCTGCTATGCTGACAGAAACTTCCCACGACCCTGCATCCAATCTTCAAATACTCTCTTCCTCTTTCTCCTTGCTGCAGGTCCTCCTTCCTACAGTTTTAAACTTTTTTTTATCTTGGCGTTAGCTTTTTCTTGTCTCTGGCAGCAGTTGTTCAGCTTTAATGGGGATCTTGAGAACTGGATAACATTGTGGAAAACTGTAATGTCATTTGGAGCACATTTACTGGCACTCGTGTCTTACTATTGGAACATAGTACTCAGCTGCTGCAGTAACAATTAAAAACAAGTGATGAACTCCTGATTTGCATACATCATTGTATGGTACAGATGTGAGCGACTGCTCTATGTTTTCAGAATGAGTTTCTGTTTTGACTTTTAAAGGAGTTTAAAAGTTGCGACTTTATGGGAGTGGGGGAGATGTGCTGGACTATTTCTTGGCCTGAAGCAGTGACTTCCTTTCACTTAGTCTCAGTTGGTTGCCTGCTGAGCTAAGCAGCTGCTGGCTCTAATTTCCTATATACTGTACCATGCAGACACCAGTTTCCTGAACATATCGCTAATACCCTATTTCCACCAAACTTAGTGTATATACTGTATAAGGGTAAACAGAAAGACCAGCTAAAAATAAGCAATCTTTTTCTACTGTCAGTGGACAAGTGTGCCTTTCTGTTTTTTTTCTGGTGTGTCACGTACACATCACAAACATGCTGGAAAACAGGTAGTTAATTTTTACTGCTACAGTTTTCTGATGCAGTGCACAAAACTGCAAACTCTACTGTACATTCCACTTGATACCTTCACTACTAGATATACCGATATAGCTCTTATAACATAAGGTTAGTAAACAGTAGAAAGCAGCATGGAGGCCAGGGAAAATGTCACGGTAGTAAAAATTTGTTACATTCAGTCTCTCTTTCAAACTTAGTGTCAACTAATTTGTAACAATGTCAAGCGCTGCTCGGACAAAGAGTGACAGAATTTGTGGCTACGGTGATGTGCACGTCGGAGCTGGAGCCAATAATACCTGTTGTAACCTTTCCCACTAAAGACAAATGCCTGTTAGTGGATGTAAGTGGGTTTTTTTACCAGTGGGAAGGAGGTATAATTAACATGTCAGCCCTTGACCTTCCAGCTCTCCGTACAGCCCTAAATGCAAATACTACACTACACTGACAACTCATGTATGTGTTGGTTGTCAGTGACCCAGGTTTCCTCACAGTAGTAGTAAACAAAGGCTAGTATGCCTTTACTGCTCTACTCTAGCTACTCTTACTGTATTTACATTTTGATAATGGCTCTGTCTCATATGTTTAATTTCAACCTCTGTGTGTTGTGATGAACATGCCCTCGCTGCTTTGTTATTGCTTTGCACGCTATTTCCTTCATGGGTATTGCTGAACTCTCATCCTTTTTTCTTTCTCATGTGCCTTTCTTATCTCCCACTTCAAACAAAAGTCACTCTCCCACCCAAAAAACAAAATTGTCTAACAGCCGCTAAAGAGGCTCCTTCTGTTTTCAACTCACTTGTAGCTTCCCCCCCTCCCTTTTACTGTCAATGCACGAAAAACAGATAATCAGCAGAGCATCCCTTTGTTGTTGCATGGAGGGGATGGGGGTATTTGAGTTAGATCGCCTGGATAACATTCGGAGCACCCAGATTTCATTTCACGCAAGGTTTATTGATGCTGACAAAGCTGTTCATACTAGGATGACATGGTTATCATTATTTTTGGGAACATTTAAAGTTAAGCCTCAAACTCACCAACATCAATGTGTTACTTTTAGGTAAAAGGAAAGCTTGCCATGGGACGACAAAACAAATGGGTGAACGTTGTTCATGTTTTCTCTTCTTCAGGCTCCAAAGCTTTCTGCCTTCACATGTGTTTGCTGAGATTGTTCACTTGAAGAGGAACTAGGAAAGCAGACTCCTGCAGACAGGCAGCTCAGTGATGTTGCGTTTTTATGGCATGATGGACTCGCCTTATCAGTGGCCATTCTGGCAATGCTGACAGATTAAAGGGGGCGATCTGATCTGTTGTTTTGTTTTGATCTCCTCAGACTTCTTATCTCCAAGTGAGTTGGTTGGAATCCAGCCGCAGACGTAACGTCCAGAAAGAAGACGACACGCAATGGTTACAGGTAACATGTCTGTTCAGACATGCGCGACCCACCTTGGCACTAATTCTTACAACTGTTGTGGTGGTTAGCTCTCCAAACTGCATGCTAAAGAAGCATTTTGTTTTGTTTAGTCTCTTTATTTACGGTTGATTTTTTTGGTTAAAACTGCCTTTCCATTTATTTTTATTTCCTTATCAGCACATAACTCTCAGTCGACCATTCAAGGGAATAGTTTAACATTTTGGAAAATCTGCTTCTTCACATTCCTGCATAGAATTAGATGAGAAGATCCATACCGCTCTCATGTTTGTAGAGTAAATATACAGCTACATCCATAAGCCAGTAAGAATATCACATACTGTAACAAGTGAGAGTTTCATGTATTTTTACAATAAAGCATGAGTTGCTGTATAAATAATTGGAATTCATCAAAACTTTTGATCCACCAAGAAATGCACACAGCATGTATACAGAAATAGTACCTTTGAATGAGCGGTCAGTACTTTGATTGTGATGTCACAATACGTATACAATACATGCAATAATATATATATATATATATATATATATATATATATATAATTGCATGCAGTGCAGAGAGTGTAGATGTTAACTTTTAACATTTAACGTGTTAAGTGTGTTGACAGTAGGCACTTTTATATAAATTTAAAAACAACAAGTTGTAGTTCTTGTCAAAGGAGACTGATTAATTAAGGGCAAGTCTGTGTTTGTTTAAGCTTTGGTAAATCACAGACAGGCTTTTAACAGTTATCTTAAATTTTGCTCACTCAGGTGGCACAGTCTAGTGTAAGCCATGTGAATGGAAAGTAAACACAATGAGATGGTCGGCACAGGAGGCAGAAACAAATACTTTGGTAGGATAATAACACATCGCCTGGACAGTGACAGTTTGAGGTTCTTGTATCTACAGCATTCAGAGGCCCACATCACCAGCCTCAAGTTGCATGAACCAATAATTCTCACCTCCATGTGTAAACCTTTTTAAAGCAATATTTACAGATCCAAACCACATCTCCTAATGAGGATCATTTATTTTGGATTACTTTAAAGAGTGTTGCCCAGGCTTCCTGTCAGAGATGCTGTCATACATGAGAAGATAGTTTACAAGAGCAAAGTAGCCTCTTCAGAGCTATATACGGCATCTGTGAATCATTTGTCTTCAGATAAAACTATTTATAGACCAAATTATTACATCTTCCTTATCCTCTTGTTAAAATGAGTAGTGGTCCTTTGGGTGCCTGGTACAACTGATAACATAATGCACCCTAATAAAACAAGATGTGTCCTACAAGAAATGTCAGAATACACTTTATATCTGGTTTAGGTCTGGTTCAAGGAATGTCCATATCTATTCCAGCTTTCCCTGAGAAGACCGTGAGGGTCATTTCTCAAAGTGAAGAAGACTTATCCTCACACTTAAAACAGAGCTCATCCATCTGCTGCTATCAGGAGATGCCTCGCTGAGGAGCAAAAACTAAACAGTTCGTAGCCATTCAGAAGGAGCTCATATACTGTGAAGCATCATGGGAATACTTGTTTCAAAACAAAACTAGTCTCTGAGAGTGTGGCTTGGGCAGAGTGTCTTGCCAGCTTTTCCCTCTATGGGCCACAAATGAGTTTCATGGAGAAGTCATTGCACTCAACACAAGCATTGCTAATAAAACCAATTTATTCCCATGATGAGGATTCCCATAAACTGATTTGGAGATTTAAAATCCTACCTCCTTTATTATCTAGATGATTGATGTGCCCTGATATAAGCAATCTCTCAGTTTCATTTTGCATTTATGTTGTTTTTATAAGGCCACTGTAAACATAGTTAGTGCTTTTATTTCATTATACCAAGTCACCCAAGGAGATGTAACTCTTTAGGACACCTCTTGTGCCAGTGCCAGATTGCACCTCTTGTCTCTCCTTCATTGAGGGCTATAGGTTGATAATGAGTTCTCTCATATTCGCCTGCCATTTTTATCCAGCCACAATATGCAGATATGTTTTATCATAACCATTCATCTGAGGAGATAAACCTAGCTTGCTCTTACCTGAGACGAATTAATAGGATTGAGTCAGAGGGTTTTAGAGGGAGGAGATACAATTTCAATATTAGTAAAACATCCTATACTACACTGCCACAATACACAAGGAGAGACAGTTACAGTTACATGCATAGATAAGGGAAGCAACAGAAGTGTCCTCCTCTTAGAAGTGGCGATGTCCTCCTCTCTTTCTCCAAGGCATTCCACACACACCAGATCCAGGGAGCGGCCCACGTCAGACGATCATCTTTCTGCTTCATACACTGCCGACAGGGCTGTCGTCAGAGGGCTTTACCAGCGGTGTCTGTGAAACCTGAGAGTTGCTGGACAGGCTTCACTCTGGGGGGCAAGAGGTGAGGGAGAGATGGGTTAGTACCATTGAAGAGGTAATGCACACCTCAAGTAGTAGGGAAACCGTGGCTTGGGGACTAGCCACAGGGCTCTATGAGTGTGAGGAAAGCCAACCCGCGGCCTCTAAGAGGATCAGATTTCCTCACAACTTGTTGCCCAATGCTATATAAACTCTGGCATGCGGTCTTGACACCTGATCTGGACTAAAAGTGCCGCTGGAGAGCTTCTTTGCACCCACCGTGTCCCCTGCTCTTTCAAGTCCACTGGCCCCCTCCTGTAGCCCAGACCAACCGACTGGCATGGTCACCCTCACTGGGGCCACAAGTGGACCTTCACAATCCCCACGCAGCTATCACTCAGTCATTACTGCTTTGCTAATGAGACGCTTAAGGGACAGTCTGCCACCACTAAAGGGACACTGTGGGACCAGGGAATTCCCTTTAACTACTAAGGGAACCTCCCTCCTCGACTTTAATGAGTCCCTGATGTGTGACAGCTGTCCATCTGCCTGCCAAAACACTCCAATGTGAACCGAGATATGATATCATGTTTGACAGGCCCACACACAATCACAGAAGTTGAGTGTGGCTCTGAATTGGAGATTTAAAGGTCCAGTCTACCAATTTTACACATCAAGATCAGTTTACTCGCCATGGGGAGTGCTGCTCATTATGTGACAACAGTTTTGTAGTGTTTTCTGAGGCTCTGCAGGTAGGGGCTCAAAGTTTGAAAAAAAGCCCTGATGATGTCATTAGGGTTATTGAAGACGAATTTTGAAAAAGTCAAATTAAAGATACTATTAAATCTCATTGCATTATGGCAAACGTAGATTCTAGACTTTTTGAGCTTGACCCATACTAAGGAGTAAGTCAGGATACCTCATTATCTGCTGGATCCGTGTCTTGAAAGTCCCCCAACTCATGCAAGCACATATCCAAATAAGTGAAGGTGACACTCATACTTCTAAAGTACATATGTGGTAATGTTTGATACAAAATTCATATTTCTCCATATACATCAATGCATTCATATTGTGTAATTAATTCATTGCATTAAGGTATTTTTCAATAGAGTTGCACTAGTGTTATCTGATCACTTTGTTTTTTAATTCTGTCTTCCACAATAGAAAACACTCACCTTTCTAAGGTGATCTTTATAAATAACAATAAACAATAAAATTACACTGATTGATGTGCACCATGATATTTTAGCTGCTATGCATGTCACTATAATAATTTGACAACTGCTATTCATGAAAACTAGGAATGGTGGAGGTCATCTTCATTATCTGGCAAACATACAGTATATATGACACCAGTGGAAACAAGCAGCTGAATTAACCAAAGCCATTAAAAACCTTGACCATCATTACATCAATAAACAACTCAGGATTGGCAGTAAAGAAAGAGCTATGAATGGAATAATCAGTGCTACAGCAATCAATTATTTAACTTGAGCAGGGTATGAGTTTTGTACTCTTCTTACTTGACTGACCTGATGAGCTGGCAGCCTCTGAGTGATGTCCACAGTCTGACATAAATTTATCATAACAGAAATCTAGCAGTTGACACCACATACTTCTGTGAAGATTAAGCTAATGCAGATGGTTGACTGAGTGTTGTTAGCTTGGAGGGATGGACCAGGGAGAAGAGATTGAGTGTGAAGTGGGAGCAAAGGAACAATGGCGGTTCTAAGGGGGCCAAGAGGGGGCCAGCGCCCCATTAAATATTAAGCCTGGACCCCCCTCTGGCCCCCTGAGCTAGACTGCCTTTAAGAGGCCAAATTAAGGCTATATTGTAGATATTGGTCGCACACTGGATGATCTAAGAAATCCATTGGCACCAACTAAGTCATGCTAGCTAAATAACTAAACGCTCCAAAGTTCGGCAACATTTTATTGGGGAAAAACTGGTACTCTATGATAATCCTATGCAGGTTGGGGCAAAAACCATGTAATTTTTTGCATTAAGTATAAATGTGTTATTTTTGTCTATTTTGAAATGATGAATTTATTTTAATAATCTGCATACTAGGGCCTTATACATTCTTGGAAATGCATCAATTGGATATTACTGGAAAGCCAAGACCCTGCGGATTCAACAAGCCCAATTTCATTTATGTGTGACGATGTTAGTCACCATAGTAGCCATTTCATTGTAAACTTGATCTCACTGTATAACGTGACGTATATTGACGTCCAGGATAATCTTGGCCCCATGAAACTTTACAACCACACACTAGACACATAGGGCATTCAAATGATATATGGCTTTAGGTATATTGATATTATGGAGGTGGGGGGAACATAAGTGCTTGCCATCCAATTGCAGAACAATGCAATTCTTGCAGAAATAGCTGAGCTGGGGTATATTTAGTATATATTTAGTAATTAGTATAGCTCCAGCCTCTGCAGAGGACGCAATACATGGCTTCATTCTGAAATTAATCCAGATGTGCAACACAACATCAATGTCTGTCTCTACATAAAAAAAGTATGGATTACAGAGACCTGACGTACGTGGAAGACATACTTTTCTGTGCTTACACCGACTAAATTGTAGTTGAAGTTTACTTAAAAGTTGAAAGATAAGCAGCCAAAATAATAATTTTTAGATGATTCCTATGAGTAAACAGGCTTTAAATCAACTTTTCTGGTGTGCCATAACATTTGAAATGGTTTTCTTACAATTGTGCATGAGCAAATTTAGTTTAAAAACACACTGCTATAGGCTGCATAGGCATCTGGTTGTTGTGTCAGTGTCAGCTTGAACAATCCTGCCTGTGACCTGCGAGATGCCTTAAACTCTTTGGAGAGTCACTTTAGATGAGGATTAGGACGGGTAAGAAGAATTCAGCAACAGGAGACAGCTTTGTTTGTGTCAGCGAGTGGGGAAATGGAAAACGACCACATATTTCTGCAAAAGCAGCAAAAAAGCAGAGCAAGAGGTAAAAAGAGAGATTAAAACACCAGAGGGCCTCTCTTTCCTCACTCTGGATGTTGTTTATCTTGTTGACAGGCCTTTTAACCTCCCTAAGCTCATTCTGTGAGGTCTCTTTGGGAGCTCACTTTGGGTTTGATGCCCGTGGAGTCTCCATTCAGCCTGTATCCAGTCAAGCAGTTGCATTATTTATGAGTGCTGCGGCTGTTATTCTGACTCCCTTATTGAGTTTGTTGATACCTCATCATGGAACAAAAATAATGAGGGCACAATAAATTTAAGTGCTGTCATCAGCCACTTGAGTGAACAGCATGTCAAGTTTGTCTCCCCCAGATCCTGATGACATCAGACTTCTCTGCATGTGATATGTTTTCCTTTTGGACAGGTCCGACCGATTGGCCTCAAGGCCCATTTCACACTGGATTAGTTTCGTTTTCAAGCCCCAGCCCAACCCCCACTTCCTATATCGGAGATTTGAAATAAGGTTAAATCCTCAGAAAGTCTTTTTCGTCTTTTGTCATGGGTTTAAAAGCAATGGGACAGAAGTTTGCTTTTGAGGCATTCATTCTGTTGGGTTAGGCAGACTGTAATCCAATTGTTTGAAATGGATCAAAAATGGGATTATAAATCACAGTGTTGTGCTGAAATGTTGAATAAACGAGTAGAAGATGCTAAGTCCTAACGACCTGCATTGCATGGTAACAATACTCAGAAGACCACCAACAGGCAGTGCATTCCTCTCTTCTCTCTCATCAATGCACTTTTTGTCTCCCACACAGTATATACACAGGTAAACAAGTATGTTTATGCACATGCCAAAAGATGCACAGACATTGCAAACATTAGAGAATACACACACACAAGCACACACCTGCCTTAAAGTGCGGACAGACTTACAGCGTACAGAGCATTTCTCGCAAGGGAAGTGTTTTAAGTAGAAAGCTGTACATAAGCCATCAGCTTCTCATCAGCAAGTGTACTTCCAGATGTGAACACAAATCAGTCACTAAGAGTAGCCTCACTCTCCATCTCCTCACGCATGCACAGAACAAAATGGGTGTTTGTATCAAGGGAAATCATAACAGGAAAGGACCAAAGCGGTAGAGTTGTCCCAGCCGAGAGAATGTTCCTGCTCAGACTCCAGACAGACACCTCATTACCATCTGTCTCTGTAGCATCTGTACATGACAGAGAATCAGTACACACAACCAGTCATCTGAACGCATTTTTGCAGGGTTGACATTTCTACAATACCAAAAATGCATTTCAAAGCATTTTCGCATGTTAAAATACATGAGAGTAACTAATGTAACTTCATAGTGTTGCCATTAATCTTACATAAACCTCCTATACTGTAATCATATTCTATTATCAGTTAGCTCAATTAGTTACTGAATCAGTATTAAGTCTTGTAACACCTCATCACAATAAACTCCCAGTCACACTACACTGGCCGTACCTCAATGAGGCCAGTTTTGGGAGCAAAACCACTCCTCTGACCCTTTGAATCTAGTTCATGCATCCCTCACATTCTCTCACTTTTTTTTGTGGCACATGCTAATGGACCAGAAAGTGATATGAAACACTGAACTCTGACATAGATGAGGCATGTGTTTCTCATATCAGATGTGATTTCTACATCCTTAATAACGAGTTTAAGATGGTACTAAAAAATGTTGATTGATTTTCATTTACATGGCGTGCATAAATATAAGTTGGTCACATTGTACTGTTTGTTTAAACGTCAGCAGAACACCGGTGGGTCAGTCAGTACAAACTGAAGCTGTGCAGCCAAACATTGTTCAAACCAATAGATTTGTATTTTAACTTATAGAGGAGATCCAGATGTTTCCAAAGACACCTCTGTTGTTTTGATCACAATCAGTCTGAAGGAAGTAAGAACTGAGTGGGCTCATTTTTAACAGTGGATTGGGTTTTGCTCCGGGGCTGTCCGTGCTGCTGCCTGCAGAAGCTTGGTAACAAGCATGAGGACCCTCAGATGTCCAGCTCTCCAGCAGAGTGGCATGTGGATGACTCTGCTACAAAAACCCAAGGGGTCCTTCTGGCCAGCCTGGCTTCATTAGCAGAGTTAACCTTCAAAACGTGCCGCTGCCTTCTGCTTTGCCCTAGGGTGTGTTATGGCTAAGAGGAAGTTGAAGCAAGACTTGTGTCAAATATACTGTCAACGCGCTAAACAGGAACAGCTTGGACACAGCCAAGTGGCAGTTAAGAGTCCTGCTGGGGAGAGAAAGGTTTGCTAAACACCGCAGGAAGTGAAATACCTAAGAAATAAAATGTCTTAGTTCCAAGCTTCAACTTTTATTTGACAACACTAGGGAACTATCTGAATGAGGACTCAACTCACCAGTAGTAGAATTTAGATGTGGCTATAGCATATTCTTACCTCACTACTGATTGAATGGTAGTATTTATGGGGCATCTCTGTAAGGTAATGTTCCAGCAGTCTCTGATCATGGTTTCACCATGCGATTTTTGGATTAGCAGTCACTGGATCCAAAGACCATTTGCAATGTGGCATGGATGATATCACTGCATGAAAGAAGAAAACAGCTGTCCGGTATGTATTAAGTATACTCAGTAATCATGGCCATCTTGCACTGGTTTACCTTTCTCTGAAGACGAGACTCTTACTCTGAAATATGGGAAGTATTATATGACCTAAAACTAACTCAAAGAAGCTGTGGAATATGTCAAAATGGATATATGTTGATGTCAAATGATAGGGGCTGGTCTGAATCAGTCTTTTGGAGTCTAAATTCATTAAATACAATGAAGACCGGTGCTGAATAAAGGTCTGTCCTATCTTAACGCACAATGTTGTAACTTTAATGTACTACAGATAACTCTTTTATTAATGCACTGTATACACTGCTTTTATTTCAAAGCTATGTCTTTGACTTTGAGATGAGTCTGAACTCATCTGGACAAACTTATATAGAAAATGATGTGAGACCTAAGGTGAGGCTGGCTCACCCAGGTGTCACACCTTTGTTTCCTTAATTTCCTCTGCAGAGTGGCCTTGTGCTTGGTGTGAGGCTCTTTCACACCTCCCCCTCTTCTGGTTGGAGGCCTGATGAGGTCCAGATGTGGTCCAGATGAGGCCCCTGTCTGATGCACGGACCTGAGAGGAGCTGTAGACTCCGGGGGCTCATCAAACTGCTGTTCTGCTCAGATTGATGTCTGACATAAAGGTGCATGTTCTAGCATAGATTCAGTGCTTTTGAGTTCCGTATTTACATAAAAAGGGCTTGTTTGCACCATTCATGATACACTAATAGATCATTTACTTTGTCCATTCTGTCCAAAAAGGGTCATACAAACCTTTTATATAAAATTTTAAACCTTTTGCAATTTTCAATAATTCATTAATTTCATAAAATGGACATTTACAATAAATGCTCTCTCTGATCACACACGGGATATCCCTACTCTTTCTGCACATGCTCGGACAGATGAATCATGCAATTACTCAAATTAGATACAACATTTTCAAAAGTTTTCCGGCCATGGAGTGATGGATGTATTGTCTAAAATGTCGCAACAATTTTTTGAAGGAATTCCTCAATAATTTTCGTGCTGATTTGGGATTTGTTTTTATTAGTAATTAGATAGATTTAATTTGAAAGAAACAATGGATCTTATGTAAGTGCAGCATGTCTGCTTGTGTGTTTATAGTAATGTTAGCTTTTAGCCATTTAGACACAGACGGCAGTAGACCCAAGAAGGATGTTTTGCCATTTAATTCATGTAATAAATCAAGTATTGGTATGCTTGGTGTCTGGCACTTCATGCAATGATGTAAAATCATTACAGAAAATGTAAGTGTGTGTGTGTGTGAGTGTGTGTGTGTGTGTGTGTGTGTGTGTGTGTGTGTGTGTGTGTGTGTGTGTGTGTGTGTGTGTGTGTGTGTGTGTGTGTGTGTGAGTGAGGTGTGTGTGTGTGTGTGCATGCACATGTGTATGTAGGAGGACTGGTCATGATGTTAGCATGTGTAAACTGTGACTATGGTACAGTGCAGGCAAAGCTTTTTCCTAGCAGGAAGGGCTCATGAGCAACAGCTGTCAGATGTTGAGCGGAGATTGGACAGATGTGGTGAGCAGGAGATTATGCTTACAGTCTACAGAGAAATCAGAAATGTTAAGCGAGTGTGCGGCAGGACAACAATATAATTTAGGTGCTTCCATTTTTAATGCTTGATAGGAAGATAAAGGACAAAAAAGCAAATTAACAAAAAAAAGGTCAGAGAAAATATGTATGGAAGCACTGTTTGCAGGTTCAGGCAATACATGACATATTTATATGGAATTAATTTACACAATGTGTTTGGCAAAGATTTTTATTTGCCTCATTAACAACCTGGGACATTTGTTACAGTTCGTGTCGGTCAGTAAATCTTTACAGGAAATAATCATGTGTCTTTGGACAGTCTATTGAACAGGATTAAAGACCCGTAGATATGCCCAATTGCCCACAAGTCCTGTGTGCTGATAATATGTGTCTCAAGCTATTGCATCAGCGAGATGAATCCCATCACAAAACATTTTACAGACCTGAGGATTATCCAATGCTGCAGGGAGAAATGCAGACTGATTTATCCAATTATCTTCTCTTTGTTTATAGATTTGTCATAAGCCTTGGGTTAAAACAGTGGGACAAAAAGACTGTAACAGCTTTTTTTATTTTGTTTTTTTGCAGGAAAATGTAAAAACACATAAAGAGTTGAATCATTTGAATTTCGAAATTACACATTTTCTCACTAGTGTCTTTCAGCTCTACAGCTGTTTTTATTTTGCCCAGGTTTTCAAATATCTGCATCTGGGATTGTTGCTGACACGCTAATATACTGTGATAGAGCTAAATGGAATTTAATTTATGGTGCTTAAACAATTGAACAATTACATTCCAAAACTCAACAGCAGTGTGTCTTTCCTGAAACAATGCCCTTCTAACTCAGCATAAACCACAGACCACACTTTTCATTGGAACTTCTTTCTATTGAAGAAACAATCCCAATGAAAACTAGCTGTGCTGTGGTTACTTTAAATAAAAATAAAATCCATTATAACTAATATAATTTGTACTTTTGAACTTTTAGCATCTGTGACGATCATCTGAAATGGCAAAATATATGTATTCGATGAGCCTGTGTTAAACAAAGTGTTTTCAGTGTCAACTTCATTGATGTTGGAGTGGGATTGTGGCCAGTGAACCATGTTGGAGAAGCTTCCTCACTGACCAACACATTCAAGACCAGATTTTTGGCCAAGGTGATCACATGACCCTTAAATGACTCTCTGTCTTGTGTTCGATGTGAAAATTAGTTTTGAGTCTATGGTTCAAAAAGCTGACCAAGTAATAATGAGCAGGACTGTGAAGGAGTAGATGGAGCAAGCTAACAGTATTTTGAGAGATTTGTTTTGGTTTCTATCCCAGTGATGGACAATTACCTTGAATATGGTGAGAAGGGTGATTAAATATTCAGGCATTTGCTCCTTCTACTTGTGTTTCAAGTGAAAGCAATGAACCAAATAGTAATAAGTGTTGAACTTTAAAAAATTTCCACATGAATTTATGGTCATGAAGGTAAGCTGTTGTTTCACATTACATTGTAGGGTATGGAAGGGTATGCATTTTGCCTTCACCGGGAGCTTATAAATGCTGTCCTAAACTAATCTTACTTGTCTCCTTATAGTATGCCCTGCTTAGCTCACACGCACAGTCGAGGGATTTTATTTTGAGCACAGAAATATCCTAAACAAAAAATCTCAGTCTATTATAACCTGTATTTTATACAGTCTATAATTACACCCAACAACACTGTTAAAAAAATGCAAGTTAAGTCAAATGTAAAGAAAAACAAGAATGTATGTGACTCAAACAAATGTGACAGAAACTACAAAACATTATCTGGACATGTTTGGTGATTAGACCTAAAGTGAGATTACAACTGCATTGCTATTATTATATTATGAATACTGCTTGGCCTTCAACTTAAAGAAAAAAGTTAAATAAGAGGGTTTTAAAAACAATGATGCAGATTTATGTAGCCATGAGGTACAAGCAGCATGGTAAACATATGTTTGTGCAAAGCATTCAGTTTAGTAAATGCTAAATGAGTCTGTTCTTTGGTTAATTCATGACATATATGGTCCCTGTTCTAGCTGCATGTGTGTAGTGACACTTCTTTGGCCCTACATTGTTGGATTTGGCACCCGATGCAGAAAGCCACAGAAACTCAATCCTGTGTTTCTCTTTAACATGACCTAAAAAAGAAAATTACCTGTTTCCCACAGGGCTAAACAAATTGTATGAACCATTGTATGAACAGCTTGCAGCAGCTAAAGTTAAGGGAGTTCATTTAACTATACAGCTATTGTATCCATAACATACTTTATTACCCAACACCTCAAAGAAGGTCAGATAACTGCCATTTTCCCTTCTCAGTCTGAGGCTCTGAAATCATATCAGCACCTGTAGTATAATATAACCTTCATGAGCACTTTCTCCAATATCAAAGCTTCTGTTGTGATTTAACACCAGAGAATTCAGGTAAAGCAGAGGAGGAGAGAGACAAAAAGCACTGATAATTAATGGCTGTCACAGGATACGGAGTAGATGCAGAACTATTACAGATGACATATAAATTGCTGTGTAATTTCAGATGCTATGGGCGTTTTTTGTTGGAGCAGGTCTCCTCTTGTACTGCTTGACAGATGATATTCAAATGGAAGTCGAGGCCAGAAGGATAACATGCTATTGTTGAACCATTTGATATGCCAAGGACATATAATGGCCTGGGCCACATGCAGAACCGCAGATCAAACACCTTCTAGGATTTCAGGGGAACGAAGTGTAGCACAAAACAAGTTCTTAGAAAAGACTCACATCATTGGACTCTAGTGGGGAAGTTCACATGGTAGAAACAGGTCTTTTGACAGATTTAGAAAGAGAAAGAATATTTAATTAGATAGAAAATAATCAAATAAAAATTGTTACCTTCCTTTGACTGTGCTAACCTTGGACACTCGGTGAAATCCCCAAAATCCAGTTTAAAGGCATTCATGGTCACTGATTAGTCAAATATGCCCATACGCTATTTTTTGTTTGATTTATGCCTGAACAGCTGCAGGGGTGGCACACACACCAGCCAGGCCAGACACAAATGCAACATAAAGGTGTGTCTGTAACACAATCTTCTCTGTCCCCTGCCACACTTGTGTACAAATACAGTTTTTTGATTAATGAAGGTGAATAGGTTTACGTCAAAGAGATGACATGCAAGGCCCTGGGACTCTGCTTGTTAGAGGCGATCCAAGCATGGTACAGACAAACTGATGATCTCTGTGTTCCTGGATCATGAGCCCCATTAGCTGGGTAACAGCACACCATGACTATCATACCGTTTTGATCAATGGTCAGAAGAACCTAATAGCTAAACAGAATTGAAGAAATCCATGAAAATGAAGATAGATCACATGTGATTTGACCTAAATGTAAAGTGGAAGACAATATTAGACACGTATACAGGTCACATGGGGAAAATATTTGCGTCTGAGAGAGACAGTCATTGAATGCCCTTGTACAGATTTTTCTTCAGCTTAGTGCATGTAGCAGTATACTTGAGTACCATTGGTTTTATCTTGCCGCAATTTACATTTCACCAATTTCAGAAGAGGAACGTCAAATACCATCTTACAAAATAAAAACCTCCTACCTAAAAGAAAGTAAACCTATCAGTCTTGTTTTCATATTTCTTTAGAATAAGTCCTTTTGTTAATAGAGACTGTATTAACCTCAACATGCTTACATGCTCACAATGACAATGTTAACATGTTAATGTAGTAATGTTGACCATTTTCACAGGGTTACTTTAAATGTGTCAACATTTGTTAACTGGCACTAAATACAAAGTTTAAAAAAAGAAAAGAAGTCTTTGGATGACCAAATTCATTCAAATTCATCCTGAGGGGGATGTGAATGTACGTCCAAAATGTCATGGCAATCCATCCAATAGATGTTTAGATATTTTACTACAAACCTGGAATGTCCAACTCATGTCGGCACTATAAGAAATGTCAGAGGATAACCAAAGGAATTAAGGTTCATCCTATTGGCTCCGTGGATATTGTGTAAAACATTTCCCTTCAATAAATCCAATAGTTGTCTATTTTTGGACCAACAGACCAACGTTTCCATTACAGTTTCTATGCAAGGCCAGGCCAGATGTGTCATTTTAAGGTTTCTATATGATACAGGCATCCTGTTTAATAACTGCAATCCTACATGTGCACAGATAAAGAGTAATCCCACATCTAAATCTAATCACACTGCAATCATTGCAGCCCAGATTGGAACTTCCATAACAGATTCTCATGCATGATGGTATAGTGGATCCATCTTCGGTTTTACACTTTCCTGGAATTTGGATTTTCTTTGTGCATGAAATGTACAAGAAGACAGCTACATGGGAACAGATCAAAATGTACTGTAGTGATTTGCGTGATGCATCACAGTTAGCCCAATTAAAGTGCATTTGATGCAAAAGGTCTTTTGTGACCCCGTCATTTCTGACTGAGATTGTTGCTTGGACATTAGATCCTTACTCCTGTCAGAGATTTCATATGAGGAATTGCATCAGTGATTACTTTTCCATGATTATGCTTACAGAGACTAGAGCAGGAGACGTTGGGAAATGACTCACCAATGTGATGAGCAGAAGAGAGATTAAAAGAATATGTGGCGGGATAAGAGGCAAGAGTCACGGTGTTGACACTAATTAGGGAATGAAAGAACATAGACCTACAAAGACACTTTAAAAACGTATAGGGATTTCAAGGGTAGGAATTTGGGATCAGGTGCAATGGGAAAAACAACTTTGCAAACGACGCTCACTTATAGATTAGAATAACAAGCACACTTATAGATTAGAATGCAGTTGTTCTGTGCAAATATATTGAAAGACGAAGAGGAGGGCTAAACAGAAGTGACTGAAGTGAGCATCACTATATTGAGTGCTGATCACATTTAATAATCTGAACTGGTCACGGTGATTTATTAGTTGCTGTTTTAACAGCCCAACAGCAAAACATAACCCAACATTTTTTTCAAATGAGGATTAAAAAAAGCAGTCAGACAGTGTATAAATGTGCTAGATTGTTTCTAATGGTTTATGTAACATTATCAGAGATGAGTCCTTTTTATTTTATTTGCTACTTTATATAAGGCCAGATAGTAGATTTTGACAAGTCAAACAAATGTTATTAATTAATGTTTAAGCCGTAAGAATAATAATCACTGTACATTTGAGCAACTAGAACTTATTCAAAGATTTAGCAGAGATTTTAGTTAGAGGGACAAAAGAAACAAAACATTTACACGTTACTTAATGTCACTTTACTCTCTTTCTGATGGTCTCAGAAACCTATGGATTACAATCTTCAATTCAATTCAATTAATTTATAGTATCAATTCATAACAAGAGTTATCTCAAGACACTTTACGGATAGAGTAGGTCTAGACCACACTGGACCACATAATTTGCAAGGACCCAACAGTTCTAGTAGTAATTGAACAGGTAAATGCATAGTTCTCAGCAAAAGCATAATAACCAACAGGGGATTGTTAGTTCATTACAATCCTAACACAGATGCATTTCATGAAAGCCCAATTGCCAGAATCCTTTCTCTTCTGGACCTAAGACATTCTCAAGAAACAAGACCTCTGCCAACATGCAGATGCGCTGCCACACTTGAGGTGTAACAGGCTCCCATTAGCACACACACGCTCAGCTCTCTGTGCTCTCACACCCACACATGCATTAAGGGACCAACAACCCCAAATGGCTGTGTTGTCGTCAGCCCTCTCTCCTGGGAGGTGAAAGTGTCTCAGGTTGATGAGGCTTTCTCAGCTGTATGAGGCACTTGACACAGAGAGAGCGAGAGAGAGAGAGAGAGAGAGAGAGAGAGAGAGAGAGAGAGAGAGAGAGAGAAGAGCGAGAGAGAGAGAGAGAGAGAGAGAGAGAGAGAGAGAGAGAGAGAGAGAGCGAGAGGAACTTAAAGGCTGGTAGGTAAATCATTATAGGCTGTTTAGATGTAATTTAAATATACTTAGAAAAACTATTGTACATATGGAGGCATTTGTTCCGACATGATTTGGCGCTTTACATCCTTGATTTAATGCAGTTGGAGGTCTGTGTGTCTGAAAGAGACACAATGATTTATGGCCAGCGTTTGTCACCCGTGGGGCCTCAAGCACTTCATCCGAAGACAAACGACATTAACAAGACACAAAGACTTCTGTTTTTTCACAAGTGCGGGATGACTTTGTTATAGAAATGGTGTTTCCTTTAGTTTACTTTCTACTTTGTCAAATTAAAATTGCAAGCAGTAACATGATGCAAATGGTCCTTTTTTATTTCTTCTTCATGCACAGACATACACAATAAACTTATTCGATTTGCAAACTCATACAGTAGACAAGCACAAATGGGGACTTACATATCAGTGAAAACCAAGACGAGACAATAAACATTTGCATGTTCCCCACCAGCCCTATCTATTCTCATTTGTGTAAGAGTGCAGGCGACATTACAGATTGCTATAATCCCTCAAAGCTGACAATCGTGATATGGCTGTTAATGTTGTCACTGTACTGGTTTGTGCCTCCAGGACAATGAGTCATTTGTACAGTGATTTTCACTCCAGGAATTGGCTCCAACGCAGGTGATTGTGTTACAACAATGCTGTTCTGTAAAAATGCACCAAACATTGTAAAGCCAAGAGCTGGAATGAAAATATCCTGAAGCCAGTTTATTGTGGATCAAGTTGTAATGTTGGGGAAATGAGAAAAGGCAGCAACACTACATCTTCATCTGTTTCCCAACACTGTGCTGATAGGTTTATCAGCTGAAGAAAACCAATGTAAACCTAGTGCTGATGAAACTAGCCATGTGTTCTCCGGTTCCTTCCACAGAGGGAAGACAGAGTAGTGGGGAACTTTTGTTCTGGGGTAAAAAGCTTGTGTTGGGAGCATCTTTCAGCACCCTCTGATTCAGTGCACATTTCCAGGGCCCCACCACACAGGTATTGCCCTGTAAGAAGGTCAAAAAGTACAGCCATGTTTCTGTCGTCAGGGGTCTATGACCAGGATCTGTGTTCCAGCTGTGACAATGGATACCTGCAATGTAAAACCCCCGTGATACCCTGAGAAATACAGGTACTCCAGCGGCAAGAGATTATCTTTCTCACTTGCAAGTTTCCAGAAGTATTTTCGGGAGGCAGGGAAAGTCTGTGTCTAAGCATAAGGTGGGAAATACACTCCTGGCCTACCAGATGTTGAACGCAAAGAGCTCCAAGTTAACTTTAATGTGCCAAGACATCACAATATATCAGAGTCAGTTCAGGTTTTAACATGAGAGAGTTTGACCTCACAATTTCATTAAGTAAGTAAGTAAGTAAGTAAAAATTATTTGTATAGCACTTTTCTCAGATGAAGATCACAAAGTGCTTCACAACAAAAGGAAGCATTAACAACTCTCATAAATACAATGCATCACAAAAACAAAACAAAAGAATAACACGTACACATAAGACCAGCCTAACCACCCTACAATCTAGTTAAAAGCCTCTTTAAAAAGCAGAGTTTTCAACTGAGTTTTAAAGTTTTCCACACAATCTAAGCAGCGCATGGAAGGAGGCAAAGCGTTTCACAACCTCGGTGTTCACATTTCCTCCAACAGAAAACTTCAAAATAAAGAGTGAACTTTACCTGTCAGACAGTATGGTCAGCTAGGTTTTA
Organism: Etheostoma spectabile; assembly: GCF_008692095.1. Lineage (NCBI taxonomy): Eukaryota > Metazoa > Chordata > Actinopteri > Perciformes > Percidae > Etheostoma > Etheostoma spectabile. The sequence continues at coordinate 15,976,583 of NC_045736.1, forward strand.
AAGTCAGTTCTTAAACCACACCACAAAAAATGTTTTTCCTGCAACATCAATAAACACAATTTAGCTACAAGCGTAATTATGCTACAAAGGTATGAGCCACCAGGTTGCAGGCTGAAGTGATGCATATTGAAGCAACTGTAGAGGATTAAACTGGATGAAAAAGAGAACACATGCAGGCGTGAGAAGGAAATGATACATTTAAAGCAGCTAATATGGTATCAATGTGGGCTATGAGAAGTAATGCACAATATAGCAGGAATGGCTGATTGCAAGGAGGGTCATTTCCACTTCATGTGACTTCCAATAATAAACTAAGGGCAGGGAATGGACTTGTGATGATGTTTTATCCATATGGCCACATGTTAAATTCATCAGACATATTCCCAAGGGTTATCATTATTACTGCAAAATGTTAACATTACTGCCAGGTATTTGTACAACAAATGAGAAAAAACAACAACTTCCAAATAAAAAAACAAAAATAATTGTACAATATACCACCGATTAAACAGACTTGCTACCTGACCATGTTAGTTATTATAGACATTCCCTCCTGCTAATATTGACTAGGTGGTATTGTTTCTTCTGTCAACCATATGGTCCCTCAGCCCTTTGCTCACTCAACCTTATATTACATTAAAAATTAAACAGGCCATTAATAATATACAATGATGAGTGCTTGAACTCCATGACCATGAGAAATGGTATTAGCCAGACAGAACCTGATTATGAGGGGAAAAAACTTGCACACTCGTTAGGCAAGTTCTCTTTTATGTAGTTGTTTGGTTATTTGAGCAATTAGCTTACTGGTGAAGTAAGGTACGTAAGTTTCCCCACAACGTCAAATAACCACAACATCATGGTCCTGGTAGATGCCACCTTCATCATCATAGCATGTCCATTGGGTCTTGTGAGTGAAGAAAGAATGAAGAATTACTGGCTTTTGTGGCGGGGGGTTGTGCTGCTGCCTTCAGGCAAATAAAATGTTTTCTTGTAGTCATTTGACTTTGGCGAAAGAATCCTCTTAGTCCCCACACCCAAAACAATTAGCATAAATACACATGTATCTAAAATACTGGTGTCTGGTGGAAGGGTAAATATAAGAACTGCTATTTATACATAGCAGTATATACAGATGTGCAGGTGTGCCCAATCCCACTATGGTATTTGTTTAAACAGTTTACAAACCCTAACATTATTATCATGTCTTCGAGCCAGGTTCTCATTATAGTATTATTTCAATATTTCTAATATTATGGGGTATCTTTAAATTTAAATGTGGATGAAGATGAAGCTGAAAAAGATTGCTGCGTTGCAGGAATTCAAATCTGTGCTTTTCACACATTAGCCTAGCCTTGCCCGAACCACGTAACTGAACACAGCAATACTAGCATTTAAAACGTAGCCTATTTTTAAATTTAAGACACAATTTCTTACCTATTCCTACGCATGTGGAAAAAATTTATTAATATTGATTAATATTAAGCTGATGTTAAACATGGAGCTTTGACTGTCAATAAAATACCTTGTTAAAAAATAGAGCAAACAGACTAAAGAACTACAGAAAACTTTATACTCTGGCAATGAGAATACATTTGTCAGAAGATTATGATTCAAACCAAATGCGAAGATCCATGATGACATTGCAACATAACTGTATGGCAGCAGGGTAACAGCCTAACAAGATAGATCTTTTTAAGTCACAAAAGGTTTAAATAGTTTAGATATGCTTTACAAATCTTTGACATCCCTCATCGGGATAGTTTTTTGCCATAGTGTGTTTGCAATGATAATGCATACCTGTGGCAATGTGCACGAGTACTGCCTACCTGTGAATCATAATCATGCCAAAGTCATCGAAGTCATGATTAAATGAGACAACTGTAAATTATACAAAGCTTAGCACACTTTAGTTTTCAGTATCAGAAAAGAATAGAAGAAAAATATTCCAGCTGTTTTCTGTATTACTATATTACTATCGCTGCTGTCATTTCTCCATCAGTGCTGGAGTGCAGAACCATGACATCATTTCTAAATGTTTTGAATGTATATAATGTTCTCAGTGACAGTCTGCCAGTGAAACGGGTTCTGCTACGAGCAATGGTCCAAACTCAACATAAGCCGTGCTCTGAAGTATGTCCCACGCCTGACAATCACAAGGGCATTTTCAACATGATGTTATAGATTAGCAATCAATAATGGACATCATTTTTCAATTTACACTTGAAAGGATAAGCCAGATGGTGAAACTTGCTCAGACAAGCATGATTTTGCTGTGAGCCTGTGATGGTACAGTCTATTTTGTTTGCGTGAGGTGACCTCAAACACATGCTACTTCTTAAGGGAGTCATTCTACGTGGGATATGTTTTTGATCATTTGTCATAACGGACAAAGAAAAGATTTGAGGTTACCAGACTGCCATCCAACATGTAAGCACATTGTAAAATAATCCATTTCATCTTTAGAACTACATGGATTTCATTTCACACACAAATCAGCTTTTTTAAGGGGCTTTTTTGAAAGGAAAATAAAACATTGGAAAAACTAGATGGTGTCTGGTGAACTGCCTGTCTGTTAGTGTTGATGTGGAGCGATGTTAAAAAAAAATCCTAAAATATAAGCAAGTCCAATATGATTTTTGATGTGCTTTCAACATTTAGAACATGTTTTTTCCATCTGCAGCAGCTTGGTGTCAGACCTCCATTAAAAGCAATCAAATTATGCTTCTTCCTCCTTTTCTTGCCTCTGTGGACTGACAGCACATCTCAACATCTGAGAGTCCTGCTGACTGTGTTCTTCTTCTGTCTCGTCCCCAGACTGCTGCTAAGAGCCGTCCAGCTGGGATAATTGGCCACCCTGTCCACCTTTTTTGACATTCACGCTGCCTGAAAGCTCTCCTTCACACATGCAGGGGATACTAACATGGCAGCTCTCCGTGCCCTACCTCTCTGTTTGGCCTCTCATCCTCACAGACTAACTGCACATTAATTCTCGTTAGGACTGGCTAATGACAACATCTGTCACTGGGCTTTGGGGTCTTGTGACAGAATGGAGAAAAGAGAAATGGAAATTAATCAGAGAGACATAGATTCCTCTTCTAAATACCCCCATTTTGTCATTTGTGAAAAAAGGAAATGCCATCTAGTCCAGTACCTGTTGACTTTAATTGATCAAATTATGCTAAGATTTACTAATATTGTTGGCACTGTTACAATAATCGTATTTTATAGGCTCTAGATGGTAAGCTTACCTCGGTATCAACAAAGGCTTTTGATTATCTAACTGCATTTTGTGTTCTCCCTAAGTATTCTAAAATGGTTATTTCATTCTTCTTACAGTGTTAAAGTGCATGGCACCTAAATCCTTGTGAATCTTGGTAATAAATACTCTATTTTTATGCATTTACAGTGTACCTAAAAACGTTGGTCTGTAAAATGTATTTGATTGTCGCCAAAGCAGATAGTGACGTACATGAAATCAAAATACATGACAATTTCAACCTATCAGATAAGCAAGAGACATTTTTTTTGCAAATATGGAAATCATTTAAAAAGTTTTCAAACATTGGATTTCAGCATGTGTGTAAGCAGTCCTCTATTTCAAGGAAACATGAAAAACAGTGACCACTGAGAGAAAAAAAAGATTTTCCTTTCTTTATGGCCGTGGTCCCTCTTATCATTATATTGTTGCAAAAATATTCTGAAATATTTCTTTATTGTTTGCATTAAAATAGAAACATTAGCTCATTTGAAATAACTTGTGTGGTCTGAAGCATATAACTGAGCAAATACATTATAACGTTAGTAAGTGGGAAAGGTTGTGGGAAATTTTGATGACTATCATTAGACTAGTAGTATAGTGTAATAGTAGGAATCAAGATACAAAGTTTCAACTTTTTTTCTTTATTAAAAGGAGCACAGACATACACATATATATATATATATGTGTATGTCTGTGCTCCTTTTATAATATATATATATATATATATATATATATTATATATATATATATATATATATATACACCTAAGATGAACAGAACAGGTTTAAACTCCATACAACATAAGGGTTCTATTCCCCAAGAGTGACACAGAGTTTAAAAGCTTGCTGGCAAACTTAAACTTGATTTAGATAAAAGTTTAAATAAAGAGTTTTTTTTTTTTTTTTTAATCCAGCCCACCTTGACTTTAGCAGGATGTTTGTCCAGTTCTGCCCCAGCGGCTTTATACTTGACTTACTTCTGTTCCCAGCTAGACACAGTTCAGAGTAAAACCCATTTCTTTTTTAAATAAATATGAGTTTCCAAAGCAGATTTTACAACTGAAATACAAAAGCAATGGCAAGCTGTGTCAGCGTTTTACTGCACATCTGAACTTGCAAATAATCACTGTGGTTTTGTTTCTTGTGCTTCCCTTTGTTTTGTTGCCAAGCACCAGAACAAGAGTTGTACTAAACTGTGTAGCTTTGTTACCTTGTTGCCCTGCATCCTCAGACACAGAGACTCCGTATACTCAGACAATCACACTGGGGGGAGGGTAAGCTACCTGTTGGTTGACATATCAAGTCTATATTTCCCCATTTGTTACTATCCAAAAGTAAATGCACAATAGGAGGCATGATTGCTCATGCACAGATGACAGTGTTGTCTCAGCGTTCTCTGCAGCTCCTCAGGCTCCCCATTGTTCTTGTTACAGCACTCAGAGGAGCAACGTCTACACACTAAACCCACGCAATCCTCTACATTCATGAACCACAACCATAGAACAGGGTGAGGGCTGGTTCCTTCATATCAGTAAAGGTTACAGGGGAGGTTTTGTGTTCTATCTCCTGCAGCGCACAACTGGGCAACATTAATGCTGCATCTACAAAGTAGAGCCTGACAGATATAGCGGCGGGCATACATTCGGCATTTCCTGATCCATCGGTACTGACGTTCATGATGGCTGATTTAAAAACAAACGAAAAAAATAAATAACGGACTGGCCCTGTTATGTTGGCGTTGCATAGTTTGTCCACCAGAGGGCACTTTACAACATCCATCAGCGACATATTTTTTTAGTTAATGTTTTTGTTCAGGACTTTAAGTTTCATAGCTTAAGTTTAGATTTTTATAAATTTGATTTATCAGAACTTTAATATATTCTGATGTTCCTCTGTTCTGTTGTGACAATAAAACTAATACTATTTTAGTGAGAACTCAAATTACTAATGTTAGGGAAATTTGTTTCTGGATTTTTTAAAAAATATACAGTATATTGGCCAATATATTGGATTTTTAAATAAAATAATATTCGTATAGGTCTTAAAAATCCTTTTACAGTCGGACTCTACTACAAAGAACTGACATTTTGTTAAAAGCAGCAAATGCATAAAGGCAAGTTGGCTAGACCAATCTTGAAGACATGTATTTTTCTTAAACCTAGTAAATACTGATATTCAGTAATAATATTGATGATTTGATTCAACATTCTTGCTTGGATACTTCACATCAATAAAAAACAGAACATGGTCTCTTGCAGCCACCTAGTGGACAGCAGAGGTGCAGACATCAGAAGAGGCATCTTACTAAACATTCTACACAATTAAAAACACTTTTGAAGCAGAACGGTTAGTCCATAATATTGTTTTACTAAAAAATGTGTACACACAATAGCAATTCCAACCCATGAAAATGAAAATGTAAAAATTGCTGTTTTAAAATAAAATCTAACTGTGGCCAGTGACAGTAGCATTAAGAAGAGGAGAAAAAAAAAAAAGACTAACTGGACATATTTCACTATTCTACATAAAGACCACACATAAAACCTGGGCAAAAATACTTAAACTAACAGCATGAATAAAACACCTTCTATACAACATTGTTAAGGATGTCAAATAATGGTTCCTTTTGACTTTTTTTTTCTCCTTGAGATTTATTTACACACTTATTTTTGCTTAATTTCAGTGTAGAAAACTGGTTCTGTAGGGTAATTATGTCCAAGGCAGAAAAACAGTCACGACAGTAAAAGGGTTTCTCACACTAAGGTGGGCAAGCATGTCATAATAACAATTTACATATCAAAATGCGGATGTGTTCAGATGAGATCACTCAAGTTCCTTGAACCGTGCAAACATGGCCTTGCGTACTGCTTGTTTGTAGGTGGCATGGTCCCAAACAACAGGCTCTTTCTTTTTCCTCTGCTAGAGAGAAAAGTGCAATGAAAAGTTTAATAAACTAACAAGAAACAGAACATGTTGCAATGATATAAAAGCTTCACACCTACCGGGACAGGTTCAGCTCCTAAACCAGGTCTATCGCTGACTGTATTCATTTCCCTAAGCATAGAGAACGGTTAAGGCAGAAATGTCAGCAATAAAAAAAATCACTTACATGCTTGGTTTTTTATTTCAATGACAGTTGAGACACACCTACCTGGAGCTTCCAGCCCAGGTATTATGATGCGGTTGGTGGGGTTTTCTTCTTTTCGGTTCTGGTGACCTGGTCGGTTCTCTGCAATTTAGCTGTCAACAACATTCCGCTTTAAGTAATCAACCAAAAAAAGCTGCTGATACTCTCCTCAACATATTTTCCTAACATTTATTTTCACTCACTTCTTTTTCCTGGTTCTCTAGTGCCTCTAGCTCCTTCTTCGACCTCTTGATCTTAAGGTGGATCTCCATATTTTGCTGTGGAGAGAATATCTTGAGTATTATGGACAATATGTGGGTCAATTTCAAGTATTCTTCATACAAAAAGGTGACTAGGTAGTACTTTGTGGAGGTCAGAAAGCTGCTGGTGGCGGATCAGAGCGTCCTTGTTGGGGAACTGTCTCCTACACAGCAGACAGGCCATCTTCTTCCAGTCTGTCAGCTTATTGTCCTTGTCTTCAGACTGGCCCCCCTGACCGCCTTTAGCTGTCTCATCCTTATCTTCTTCCACTTCTTCATCACTTCCAGCTGCATAGTCTGATGCCAGTAGACCCAGGGAGCCCATTGGACGCTGGGAAAGCAAACCAGACAAATTTTAAATAGAACAATACATCCATCTTCGTCCACTTATCCGTTATCGGGTTGCAGGGGAAGCAGCTCCAAAAAGGGACCCCAAACTTCCCTTTCCTGAGCCACATTAACCAGCTCCGACTTGAGGATCCCGAGGCTTTCCCAGGCCAGGTTTGAGATATAATCTACCAACCTTGGCCTGGGTCTTCCCCGAGACCTCCTCCCAGCTGGACGTGCCTGGACCACCTCCCTAGGGAGGCGCCCAGGAGGCATCCTTACCAGATGCCCGAACCACCTCAACTGTCTTCTTTCGATGTGAAGGAGCAGCGGCTCTACTCCAAGCTCCTCACGGATGACTGTGCTTCCCACCCTCTCTAAGGGAGCCGCCAGCCACCCTCCTGAGGAAACCCATTTTGGCCGCTTGGTTTTTGGACCAGTCTTGGTCTGGCCCTTCACCTGAGACCACTTTGCCATGGGAGACCCTACCAGAAGCACAAAGCTTCAGACAACACAGCCCTTAAGTTCATAGGGACACACAAACCTCTGCACCACGATAAGGTGATGGTTAAATACAACAATCAATTTCTAAATCTTCTGGTCTATCCACTTTTGTATTTTTAATGGCCCTCTGAAGGAGGTTAACAAAGTGAGTCAGGTCAATGAGCAAAATGGCCTGAACATGAGGATTCTTACCTTTGACTTTTCATCTTTCTTTGGAGGAGCAAAGGGCTTCTTAAAAAGATCATCTGCACCTGATATCTATGGATGTAAATAAAGAACAGGGCAAAAATAATGGCAAGGTATAAACACTTCTTAAATATAAATTTCTTGTAAAAATAAATGCACAGAATAGATGATGTTAGAGTGAGTCTCTAACCTTCCTCTCAAAGATAGCAAAACCAGCGTCAGCTGTCTTGGATTGCCTCCTATCATCGTCCATTCCGGTCTTCAACAGCGGAGATGCAGAACGGACACTTTCCTTTTGACGATTCTGGATCTTTGCCCAGCGCTCCATATCTTTCATGATCTGCCAATGGCAACAAACATCTTAACCATCTCCAATTTACATGGGCTCAAGGCTAACTTTTTGAAGTTGTTGCCAGCTTAACAACCAGGCATCAGCTTTTGGTTGCTGACATTGACAATACTGCCTATGTTTTGAGCAAATAATTTCTTATGTAACAATACCACACATTTTTAATAATGAAACAATAAGATAATGGCTGGCAATATATATATTCCCATCCCTCTCAAATAGGGATGCAATGGATCACAAAACTCGAAAGAAAACTCAAAGATCGGATCACAGTTTTGAGTTATTGGTCAAAGGCTTCTACTATGATACTTACAGAAGTAAGTATCTTCCCCCCTCCCCCCAAAGTGCTACCTTGACAGCAGCGAGACTTCTTGGCTTCTCGTTGTCCTTATCTTTGTCCTTCTTAGAGTCGTCGTCGTCATCGTCTTTCCTCTCAGGAGCTGCTGAAGAAGTTGGGACAGGTACCGAAGCAGAGCCAGCATCAGAAATGGGAACTACTACGGAGGCTGCTGCGGTGTCGGGAGGCTCCAATGACTTCTTCATTTCCAGAGGAGCATCTGCTGCTGGGTTGGAAAGAATGGCCTGGTCTTCAGCAGTCATGGTCATAGGTTGGGTCACTGTAGGGTTCCCTCCTGGAACTGGGATGTAGGTCTTTGATGCAGAATCCCAATACAAGTACTCTTGGGTTTGAGCATTATAAAAATACTGAACACAAAAAAAGAGAAATAACAACTTAATGACAACCAAAACAAATTCAAGACACATTTATGGTTGCTACAGGCAGATTAGTGCATATCCAGCTAATACGGCAGTCTGTTTCCTTATTAAGAAATCACTCACGACAGTTAACAATCAGTAACATACACAGATCCATATACATAGAACATACACAACAAGAACATTGCAAGATACCTTAGAAAGAAATTCAATTTTCAACAAATCCTTTGTGTGTGTTAGACTGGCGGTAGGACTTTTTTCTTTCTTACTCTTTTATATATAGCCTATTTTTAATTTAATTAGTCAAGTTAATTTATTCATTCAGTAGAATTCTCTGGATTGTTCCTCTCTTGAGGTAAAGATGTTCCTTTAGATAACTGATCTAGTTAGAATCATATGGAAGTAAATCTGTTTCATTGGATTTTGGAATTAAAAAGCCATAGAATTTCTATAACTAAATATTTATGAATTGAAATTATGTAATTATGAAATTAAGTTATTCTTTTTTGCCTCTGAATTTTAGTTTTCAAAGTCTCAACAACTAATTCTCACCTTAATTTCCCTGTACTGTAAAATATATCAATTTGCCGCAGATGTTAGATTAAGGTTAATTTAGTGATTATTTAATCTAATGAGGATTAAATGTTGAGCCTAAAAAATTGGACATAAAGGGGCAGAAGCTGGTCATTGTGTCTGAAATCACTAATATAGGCCACTTTTTAGCATTTGTTGTGCACACGTAACCTTGATTGTTTGTAAATGGGAAACCAGTCTGAATAATATTTGATTCATACTATGAGCCATTTGTAAATCTTTAGACTACTGGAAGAAAAGATCTTTAGTGGCTTTGTCGAGTGTGAGGTGCCGTGTGAGAGGATAGTTACTTCTGTAAGTGTATGTGTAGTAGCTGTACAGCATTTAGTATTCTCTGGTAGGTTACCGACTGCAGCACATACATTGCTTTTGGATTTACAATTTTACATTGTTTCTACCTTGCTACTCTTTTGCCCACTCATAAGCCAGAGAAAGCGATGGATCTCTGTATATTCTCACCCTAGAGTTAGGGTCGTAGTACAGTGTTGTCTCAGGATCATAGTAGAAGCCTGACGTGGAATCGTACAAGTAGTTGGTCATGTCAGGAATCTCAGAGCCTGGAGGAATTGGGACAAATAAATGACATTTACATTACATTTATTCATTTGGTAGACACTTTTGTCCAAAGCAATGTACAAACGGAGGAACACACCGAGCCAGAGTAGACCACCCAGAATTCTACAAGAGTGTTCAATTTTATGTTTACGGTCTTATGGAAATCTCACTGGAATTCTGTTTTTGCTAAAATGTCAGATATAAGTTTAAGTGCGTCACCGTTTCCTATTTGTAAAATCCAAACACAACTACACCAGTTCACTACAATGTTAAAACAATACAAACAGAAGATAATTAATACTTTTCTGGATTTGAACACTTGATTTGTTTCTTACCATAAACGTAGGACTGTGATCCGTCTGCAGCGACTGTCTTGGCAGCTGATTCTGTGGGCACATGGGGTCCACCAGCCTGGTACAACAGATCCACAGCTGGAGTCTCACCATAGCCAATTCCCTACGAGGGGTAAAAGGAGATGAAAGGTGTACTGCCCAGCTTCAATACAAGATGTCAATCTTAAAAAGCTTTGCTTTGTAACTTACCTGTCCAATGCTGGGGTCTGATGACGGAGCAGCAATAGCGCTGCCAGTCAACAAATCACCTGGTGATAAACATGCAAGACTACAGTTTAATTATAATTATCAATGCCTAGGGACCAAGATAGCAGAATGTGTACCTGAGTCCCACCTTGCATTCCAGTGGAGGCACCAGTGGGTGGCTGCAGCGGTTGAAAGTACAGTGGAGGTGGTGGGTACTGCTGCTGAAGTGCCAGCGGAAAATAAAATCACAGGTCATCCTCTTCTTTTTTTGTTAATAACTTTGTGAAACAACACAATTAAGACCACAACTTACCCCCATCAGACTGGGCTCAGGTGGATGCCCAAGGATGGAGCCGTTTGGTTTATCAAAGTCTCTTCTGAAACTGAATGAAAACCATCAGGAACAAATGAGATGGGATTTCTCTACTAGACATTATGTAGCGGATAAGAAAATCATTGCTAAATGGTGACTTACTTTTGGTTCTTTAGAGGTTTTGCAACCTCAGCATAAACTCTGACTCCATCAATATAAAGGGGTCTGGGTTTAGTGAGGAGCTCAACCAGACGTGTCACTTGCTACAAAAGAAGACAATGTTAAGTGCTAGGAAATTACAGGGAAACACTGGACAAAGACGGGAATCACAAAGTCGATAGAACATGAAATAAAATAATTAACAGAAAACTGTACACATTCATATTTGAGGTACCTCATGGGAGTCCATGTCAACAAAGCAGAAGCATTTGGCACCTGGTGGCTTGGCCTTGACTAGGCGAACATTTCTTTCATCCAGATATGCAAAGGGATCCAAGGCTTTCAGGATAGTCTCTACTGTGGTTGTGGGCTTCACATTTTTTATTATCATGGCTGTGACCAAAAATAAAAGTGTTAATTACCCGAATGGTTTTGCATTACAGTAATACATAACAATAATGATCCTGAATTGCTAGTGTTTATGGCTACACGCTGAAAATCTATGAGCTCAAGTCAACATACTTTTGCTGTCTTTAAAGACTGAGTCAGATTGGTGTGAACTGTGATGAGGAAGGTTGCGGTTGCCCCAAGACTCAGCCTGCTGCTCCGTTTCTTGCTGTTGGAGCTGTTGGTCTACCTGCTGCTGCCAGGCTTCGGGAGTCAGGTCCGAGCTACGCTGCCACTGGCTGTGGGACAATGGCTCCGTAGGGCCTTTTGGTTTGGGTCCATTCAGGTTGGTCTTCAACTCCGCTAAAGGCTCATCTGGTCTGGGCAACTGGGGCTTCTGGAGTTGAGATACTTTGTGATCTGATTCCTAATTAACAGAGACAGGAAGGAAAGGACACTTTTAGTTTCTTTTCAACTAAACTGTGGTATAGTAAACAATATAGTGAAGTGATACTGTACATAGAGGACCCAACCAAGAACTATCAACAGTTTTGTCAGGGTACTTAGACTCAATCCTGCATTAGAGCTGCAAGCATTTCTTCTTTACCATTAAACAAGTTAGTTCTTGAAGTGTTTTGTATCTCACTGCACTCACATGAACACTTCTTTTACGTTCGTCTGGCTGAATGTACTTCATGGATGTTGTTCTAGTGCCAACTTTTAGGGATCCCTGAAAGAAGAACAGAAATGACCAATCAGCATCATACGACATAGGTGACTTTTATCTTAAATAATACCAATGACACCCAACATGCACTGTGGCAAGTTTAGCCCTCCTTCACTGCTGAGGATAGGGCAACCGTGGTGAGCAAAGCCCAGATCGAGGATCATGCTTCCCACAGGCAGTTCGCCCCCACACTATGCTAAATAGTTTAAAAAGGGAACTACAAATTAAGGATGGGCTAAATTATTTTCAGTATCAACTAATCTGCTGATTTTTGACGAGTGATCATTTGGTCCACAAAATGTAAAAAAAATAAAATAAAAAGGATATGGAGCTTACTAACAAAAAACAAAAACAAAAAACAGCAAATTCACACACCTTAAAAGCAGGAACCATGGAATGTTTGGCATTTTTGCTAGAAAATAACTAAAACAAACAATCAATTGATTAACAAAATAGGTGCTGATAGTTTACAGCATAGTCCAAAAGAACGCAGAAGTCCGTAGTGCTAAATGAGAACCATGCTCTCGGTAGGTAAAGTGGACAAACAAAACTATGCCATCATGAATACCCCATTTCCAAGACTAGACTGCATTAGTATGAGAAATTAGCAGTTTTAAAAAGGGGATGTTTTGGAAAAACTAAATGTACTTTGCAAATTGGTAATATTTTGTTGAACATCAAAACTGAATTAACCATTAAAACCAAAGCAAAAGCCATCCTTTAACACTTGCTTCTAAGTGGCAATTTGAATGTTTGCCATTACAATTACTGACCACAAAACTACTCCTGAGCTTTCACAAGCTGCAGAACACTGGCCAAAAGCAACCCAAAAAGCAAAGCCAAATAATAAATTGCACATTTCAGCAACAATTCAAGTGATCCCAACTACCCCAAGCTAATGGGCTACTCCATATTTTTACAGACAATAATCATAGCACATCAGTTCTGACCCGTGTTGAAGACTTTTTTTCATTGTGTTAAGATGTGAACAAATTGTTCAGAGCAATTCAAAGAAAGTAGAAATCCTGGAGGCCGAAGTTCACCGACGATAATTTCAAGAGAATAGCATCAAGAGGACATGTACTCTTTGGGGAAGTCACAAGAATTTTGCCACAGAAGGACTGCCTCAGACACCTAAAGACAACCAGAGTCTGCAGGCACACCAGCGGCTTTACTGGCTGTACAGGCTGTATTGCTTATTGTGAAGAAAACCAAACTGTTTAATAAATGCACTGTTAAATAGATAGACCCAAGTATTAGACAAATTGAGATTTTGACTTTATGATGGTGCTGGATGAAAAGTCAGGGGATCACCAAAGTGACACTCCAAAGACCACAAATATCTGCATAAAAATGCAGGATTAGCCACCCAAAAGTTGTTGAGAAATTCCACTCTGGACCACAAATTCGGTGGTTCTAGAGGAAAAGTCAAGGTTATTGGGATTCATCCAGGGAACCATGAACATATGTATCACAAGTTGTGCTAATCCATAAAGTAGATGGATAATTCAAATGGATAACCAGTCGCCATACAGCATGAACATCTGTACCAAATATAATGAACTTCCATCCAATAGTTGTCAAGACATTTCAATAAAATATCAACCTCATAATAGCGCCAGAGGAAGAAATCAGGTAATAGCCATAATCAGCAGGCTTCATCCTTTGGGGACAACAATTATCCATACCAAATAACACTGCAATGCATCCAATGAGTCTGCACCTAAGTGGTGGACCAATCCACTAATATGATGCGTTCCAGTTGAAATGGGAAGTCTGGATTTCCCAGTGGGAAATGTCAACTTTAACTCCCCCCTGAAGTCAGATTTCCCACACAGAAAGTCGGGACAGCCTCCCCAACACCGACATTACAAACAAACATGGCTGTTTCAAACATCAACAGCAGTAGAAGCTGTATGAATATACTGTTTATAACACGTTTGTCTTTTTTGTGTCTCGTTCATTGAGTCGTACGCAAACTGTCCATCTTCTACCTGTAGACATGTTGCTACAGTGTTTGCACACTCAAAAATACCGCATAATGCATTGTTATCAACTGGTATCGCTAACAATGGATAACCCAGCTAGAGACCCACTATCCCGTTTTCCACTTTGTAACTGAGAAAGTAGTCAAATTGGGTGTGACCCAAACTTCAGAGGTAAATGAAATGCAGCATTCATAGAGCCACAACACTCATAGCTTAAAAAACTAAAAAGTTGGTACACCAAAGTTGTGATCACTACAATGCTTTACCTGTTCTAACATATTCAAATTTGAAATAGTCTCTTGCAAACAAACTAACAAAATGTGCACTGTGTGTTAAATTCTTACTGCACGTTTTTACTAATAAGGTCACATTCAGACCGACTTTCGCCCTATGTGAAAAGTCTTTTCTGTCATCTGAATGAGGACGGTCCAGAAACATAGCAGGGGAGCAAAGTGTTGTCTTGGAAAAAAGTTGAACCTTGCTCAACCTCTGTCAGACCGCAATGCAACATCCTTCTGCTGTTTACATCGCAAAGATAAAATACTTGCCCTGCCCCTCTCTGAACATCCCCTGAGGCATTGGTAAGGAACCTGATCAAATCTGCAGTTTAATCTTTGTCAACAAAAACTTTGTTAAAAGGTTGCAAAAAGCAAAGAGAGACCCATATTTTCTAAAGAAACACAGGCTTTAAAGTGCTGCAAGTGGTAACAATTTCCTTTGATCCTCTCCATTACAAAGGCTTAATCCCAACACATGACATGGTGGCCTCGTACAGTACCTTCATTGTCATCGTTAAGACTTCCTAAATTATAAAAACCTCTTAACTGTTACAATCCCATGGAAGGACACGTCCCCCCCCCCCCCCCCCCCCAAAGATCTGTATATTCTGGTTAAATCCATTCCAGGGTTAGGCAGTCTGGGGTTAAAATTTGAAAATGTAGGACAAGTAGGGCTATGTCTGTGCACATACACAGCTGAAAATTATTAAATGTATTTTCTAAATATTTTTAAGCGCTAAACAAGTAACCTGAAGTACTACCATGGCTTTGTGGAAAGTACTTAGAATTTAAATTATGTAAAACTACGACAAACTGTTGAGATTTTAAATATTAGCATCTACAAATGTCAACAACTGACAACTTCATCTGCTTGACCAAAGTAAGCTCACAATAAAATAAAAGTAACCCCTTCCCAGGTTCTGTCCCTCCCCCATCTACTAAATGCCCTCTCAACCCCTCATAATCCTGATGGGAGAGACGGCCTTCGTAGAGTGACGAGGATGGGCCACCTTGTTGGACTCCATGAAGCGGACTGCATCCTCGAGGTTTAAAAACTCCACATAGGCCGTATCGTAGCTGTAACCTGGGGACAGCATTTGAAATACAGATGGGTTTTTGTTAGTCAATGCCAGTAATGACACCCACTAAAACATATAAGACAGCAGTTCGTGAATACATCGAGATCAGTGTGAGCGAATTTTTACACCTTTACTGACACACATACCTTTTCAGGAAAACACATTTTGTTTATGTTTTTAACTAGTCAGTCTTCTGATGACTGATGTCATAACAGACATTGTCTGTTATGGCTTGGCTTTATCAAAGCCTTTCCTGGCAGATATTCCAAACCAGTGGCAGTGAACAACTGCGTAGTGTGCACCATGAAGACAGAAGGTTTTTTTCAGAACTTAGATAAAGAGTCACAGTGACACATTCAGTGAGTCACTTGTCACAGATCTTTTGTGACAGACGCTCTCCAAAGCTCCTTATATCGAATCCCTGGTAAGTCCTCTAATTGTGACAATGACCCAACATCCTCAGACATGAAAAAGGATGGCATAACAGACCCCCATCCCGCCCCCCCTACCCCATTCCATCTTTACTGAGCAAGTTCACAGACACAACAACAACAAAAGCAACCAACAACATAAAAAAAGACAAAAAAGAATGCGGAGTTTCGAAAGTCGTAAAAGCGAAATTAGAGGGACATTTTTGCGATCGACTGCCCCAAACAGCTCCACAAAGAAACTTAATTCTTACCTGGCACAACGTTATTGATTTTCATCCCCTGCATTGGCACACCGTCACGGACTGCAAAGGCACCAAGAATCTGCAAAAGAAAGCGTCAAAAGGACAAAGTTATGCCAGGACTTTCCATGCGGACTAATACAACCACAGTCGGTAACAGTAATAATAATAATAATAATGAACACATACATTTGCTTTTCTGTTTGATTACCTGCTCCATTGTGGCAGTCTTTGGAATACCAATTATGGATATTGTATTGGAAACTTTGTCCTCCACTGATGCATTCCTGTAATCTTGATCCTTTCACAGACATTTGATTAAAATGTGGGTTATAAAACACCAAAATATATTAATAAATGCAAATATAATTATATATCATATAATCAAATACTAGCAAGAAAAATAAAAATGCGCTTACCTGAGAACCAGACTCACTAAATTTGGAAGGGGGGATTGGTTTAGACTCTTTGATGAGTTTCTCTGGTGCTTGAAGCGCCTCATGCTTGTATTCAAAAGCCCTCCCGGACCCTGTTCTGTAATCGATGTCCCTGTAGTCTTGGTCTCTTGCCTGTACAGTGCTGCTGCTTTGGAAATCACATTCTGCCCCCATTTTACCCCTGGCAGGTCCTTGATTGTGTGGGATATCTTTCAGCCCTTTAAAACAATCATTTGGCTCCTGAATCATAGGAGGGGGCTGATTCTTCTCTTGATGGTACGGAGGCCTTTCTTCACGATTTGGTTTATGCTTTGGGTTCCTTTCTCCGAGCCAATGTTTACTCTCATTTTCTCTCCCAAGAGGGCCAGCAAGGGGACTTATTTCCTGGCGTGGAACATCTTGTGGAGCTTTGCCAGTAATTGTCGGTAGATTTAAAGCAGAAAAGTGGTCACCACGAGGAAAAACTACATCTTTTGCTTGAAATTCAACAGATGTCCTATCCCTTTCCTGAAATGGTGGTGGATCTTGAGCATTCACATCTCTGCCAAAACCTACAGGAAAGCTAGGTTTGGGTACATCTGCCATAGCTTTACCCACTTCTACGAGAGGTCTCTTGTCCTTTCGACGGTTCTTCCATTCCTCTGCGAGAGTCATCTCTTCACCACTTCGATAATCCATAAGGGGACTTCCACTTGAATCTGGATATTCTCGTTCTCTGGATGTGTCTTTTGCTCCCATAAACTCTGATATTTGAGGGCCAGCAACATCTAAAGTCATTTCTGATCTTGTCCTGTCCACTGGAGGGACATCACTCTTTCCAAATCTTAATGGAGATCGATCCCTACCTCTGAATTCAGCTGATGGACCAAGACGATTTCTGAAATCCATATCAGAATCAAATCCACCCCTTGAATTGAAAGGTGGCCCTCCTCTTCTGTCAGTGTCCATCACTCTCCTTTCATGTGGCGGTAAGTCCATATCATAGCCATCCGTATCACCAATAAGCATTGGGGGCCTGTCACGCATGTCCCTAAATCCATCATTTCGCCCCATGGGAAACCCTCTTCTTCCATCAATATTGGGATTGTTGAACGGCGGTGCATCATAATGACATGACTCTCTCTCTCTCATGTCCATAAATCTGTTGTTTGGTTCCCGTGGTGGCATACCCCTCCCTCCCATATCTACAGAGTTTCTGCCTTGTACTGGGAAAGCAGAAGAATTCATCAGTTTGTCTCTGATGGCAATTTCATAGTGCCTTCTAAGACTAAAGTCTGTCTCTTCTCCAGGTCGGCACAAATCTCTGTTTGGTTCTCTAACACGCATATCACATGGGTCCATATCACGCCCCCTCATCGGTGGCCCATCCATTCTTCTCATCGGCAGATCTAGAGGTCTTGGTCCCATTTGACCCATGTTCATCCCATCTCTACCTCTATAATCAGGCATGGGACGATCTCTGCCACCAAACATTTCTCCACGATGATCACCACTGGAATATATATATATATATAAATATCAACACATTAGGCCAATTATTTGCTCGAAATGCATGTAACAAAAGAACAAAGCTTACAACAAATGAATATGGATAGCCAAATATAAAGTTATTTTTCAAAATTTCCCAACCAATCACCACAAAAGGCATACAGAAGAGGTGTTGATAAATAATGTGAGGCAAACGAATTTTGTCTAAATTCTAAATAAATAGAAAAAATGAGGGGAGGAGTCAGATGCAGAGTTGAGAAAAAAATGGTATATGCTGTGAACACATACAGCTACTAAAAAAGTTTTAATAAACAGTTAACACAACAGGAATTCCATAAAATATACCACATCACCATATGCATATAACATTATAAAACTACATACAGGTCTACTATGATACCAGATAATAACCACATTGCCCAACCCAAGCAAACAGCAATGTAGGCAAACACAAAAGTGCAGTAACTAGAACAAAGAATTTGCTTTACTATAACTAGTTAAAAGCTTTTTAAAATCAAATGAATCATTATTGTTTACCGAAAGGGTCGTCCACCCCGTGGTCCTTGCCCTGGCCCTGGTCCTGGTCCATCCCACATGTTTGAAAGTCAGTATCTTATCTGGAAGCAAAGGTGTTCATCATTTTATGAAGAAAGGATGAATGCACCACTTTTGACTTAGCAGTGGCAGGTATACCCAACATAACACAACTGATAAGAAATAAGACTAACTGCACAACCGGAAATTAGAGTGATTAAAAATCTTTAAGTGCATGGCCACTAAAAGTCCATTTTTATTTATGTAACGTAAGCCAAATATCACCAAATCAGTGTTTTTCAATCCGTAACGTTACAGCATACCCCCAAAAAACGGAGCCTTTGCCGGAGGAAAATGGAAGAAACATCAGGAAGAGCAACAGAGAAGGGATCTCTCTGCCAGGCCGGGCAGACATGCAATAACGTTACCGTTAGCTAGCTAGATGGCGAGTGTACAAAATAGACCAACGTAAAATCACAGAACGGACAATCAGGATGAATAATCATAAGCATACCGTAAACAAATATCAAGAAGTGATAATTTCTCTGTTAGCGAGTGGGTGTGTTTTTATGCTACAGTGACGATACTTAAAAGATGGCTGCATACGCTGTCAAAGCTGGGGCCAGTAACGACACTGGGTGGTGTGATTGCTATGTTGGCCCACAGAAGAGTGGCCTGCTACTTATGGCTAACGTTATCACTAACGTCAGCTAGTTAGGCCTTTCAAATCTAGCTACGCCACAACATACATATTTGGCGCTATGGATCAAATGACTGAACTGCAATAAACAAATTAAGTCAGGGTAAGGACCGCTTTAAAATGGCAATTTTAACATTATTAAATAAGCCAGCAAAATAATATCAACGTATAACAAACGTTGGACCACCGCAGGAAAATTTACAGGGTGACGCTATTGGAGCTAACGTGGCTAACATTATCGTTTAGACGCCTGATTCTCTGCGTTAGCTTGCCGCTGAGCAGCATCCTTTGAAAGACAGAACACTTTACTGACCTTATATTTCACTATTATCGCGTAGATATTGTTTCTTCAGGACCCACCTTGCTTGTTCTTCGAGCTCAGTGTCGATAACGATATGCGTTGTCGTCAACGGGCTTCAACGAACTCGTTGACAAACGCAGACGACGAAGAAGTCCTTCTTCTTCTGTTGCTGCAGCGCAGACGAAGCTCTTCTTCTTCGTCGGATTCACGGCATACAAACCAGTCGCTGTGGGGCGGATTGCTACCTTCCAGCGGTTATTACGTGCAACCGCTGTCATGTTTTATTATGTTGGGAGCCATAAAAAGTATATCATATTTTTTTCTTCTCCTTTTTTACATTATATGAGTATGGCATACCTATGCCATATATTTCGTGTTGGACTAAAGAATTCTCAGTGTCAAAATCAGTGAACGGCCTTGACTTGACATTCATATTGTTCATATATATTTTTTTTAAAATGGAGTCCAAATCTCTTTTGATTTAGAAGAAAAAAACTGTTTTCACTATTTATTTACCACTGCTTCATTTGTTTCATCAAATCAATCGAATCAAAGACTGAAGTTGTTCTATGGCTGTTTAGTGAACAATGCACATACAATATTGTATTGTGTTCTGATAGCACTCAAATGTTAAATATCACCTCTTGAAGCATCTATTAACCAATATTCGCTCTGAAAATTTATAATTTTTTAAATACTTACAAAAAAGTATGTAGCCTAAAATGTATTCTCTAACACTACGTTTTAAAATGACCAAGATTGTTTGCATTTATTAAAAGTTGGATCGGGTCGGTGGAGTGGTCTGTGTTGTCAAATTCAAAGTCGGTGAGGGACAACTTGAGAAGAATATCACAGTTTCAGCAATATCAGTATTGCTCATTTTATTCATTCACAAGCGTTGTAGCAACCTGTTAGCTCAGCTAAATGTTGCTAAATACACACGTAAAACAACAAAAAACACATTATACAATGCAAAAATACGTAGTGGTGCAGTGTATGGACTCGGCTATAAACTCTGAAATTGACTTAATACAAGTGGCAATACAACAATAAAACATCACTCCACATACAACACTCTAAAGTTAGTTTTCTGTTTTAATTGAAGTGTGAAACAGGACGGAACACAAGTATCAATACATAAGCGTAAAATTTAACAGAAGGGCAAAGGAACAGCTAAAACGTTTTGAAAGAAATCAGTAAGTAATTTGTAAGTTGTTTCTTTTGAAACATTTCATTACATTACTGCAACAAATATTAAGGCACTTCAACTTAAAAATATGCTTTCTTGCTGCCTTAAGATTGTAATTTCACTGATGTTGTACTGCACTGAAGATAAACAAATAGATATCTAGTATAGGTGTTAAGTTGAATCCACTAATGCATGATTGTATCTAATTGTTACGTGACAACTTGTAAGAATATTTTAAAGACAGTAATTAGTGTGTCATTGGTATTTTACC
Organism: Etheostoma spectabile; assembly: GCF_008692095.1. Classification (NCBI taxonomy): domain Eukaryota; kingdom Metazoa; phylum Chordata; class Actinopteri; order Perciformes; family Percidae; genus Etheostoma; species Etheostoma spectabile. The sequence continues at coordinate 15,997,523 of NC_045736.1, forward strand.
TTTTTAAAATGCATTTAATATATATAACATGCAGGAAAGTATTTTCATATTTAAAATATTTTCAAATCTTGATATGATCAATTAACCAAATCTTTCAACCTATAATGTTAAGTCAAGACATTAACTCAGGATTGTATGTTCTGAAGCTGAAAACTATCAATTTGTAGAAATTGACAAATACGTCTATATACAATGATCTAATGCAGGGGTCTTCAACGTTTTCCAGGCCAAGGACCCCCAAACTGATGGCGAGATGGAGCGGGGACCCCCTAATTATATATATTGTATAAAATTGTGTTATATCAAACTGGTCCTATAGTGCCATGTGTGCATTGATGACTGAAAGACATCTTCTGCCTCCATTTATCTGTTTACTACAGTGTGTTGAATTCATGTTAATGTGTATTTAAAGACATTTCAATTAGTGGAAAAAATTGCAGGGGGGTGGGGGGAATATTAAAAAAAAGTCTAATCAACCAAAACTTTCGCAACCCCCATGCAGTACCTCCGCGGACCCCCTAGGGGTTGCGGACCCCCTGTTGAAGACCCCTGATCTAATGAATAAAGATGAGCTGAAGATTCACCAAATTGCACTATGAGTTTTTACAGTTTTCAGGGAAAAGGAAACAAGAAGAGCTACTTTGCAACTAGCTTTAAAAGGACTCAAACACAAAATAACAAGGGAGAGTGGAGAACACTATTCAATAGACTAATCAATACAGAAGGCAAAAATGATGAAATGCATGGTGTTGTGAAATAACTCTGCAAACTGGGGGGTAGTCGAACAGCATAGACATGGTATCATCATGCCAAATGTATTGGCTTTACTTCACATGTGCTTTTGGTTGGCAAGGGTCTTCTTCTCATATTTGTTTGACGCCTAGTCTCCCTTTCTTTGTGGCAACATTTGGGGAACATCGCCATTGCACGGGGCCTGTGGCTGCTCTTCCTGTCTGGCCGCACTGGGCAGGGAGAGAGCAGAGATGGTGGCAGTCTGTGTGTCAGAAGCCTTTTCACTTAGAACAGCCTGTAGACTGGCAGCAACACTTCCGCTGCTGCCACCTGGAGGAGCAGGAGCACCGCTCTGCGTGTTGGAGTCAGCTGCAGCCCCTACAGCAAGACCGGAGGCCCCACAATCCCCCTGCTCAGGCCCTCGAAGTCTCTTCATGAGGGTGGTCACTCTAACAGCTTTCTGTGAGTAATTAAAAGTTAAAATTAAGTGATATGATACAACACATTTTACAGATTGATCCTGATGCATGCTCTGGGGAAGGCATGAGACTGAAACGATTTTTATCAAAACCATGAAGGTATACAGATGTTGTCTGCTTTGGTGGTAGGCCACCTGCTTTTTCGATAAGAATTATTTTTTGGGATATATATTTTTTAGTCTCTCTCTCTCTCTCTCTCTCTCGCTCTCTCTCTCTCTCTCTCTCTCTCTCTCTCAATTAAATATACTTAATTTGCATGAGTGTAACAAAGACAATATTGCCAAAGCATCATATAAAAATTCAAATGAGAAAAAGAAAAAGTTAAAATTCATAAAATCTCTCTCTCACACTTGCTGTCTTTTTTGTAAAAAACAAACAAAAAACGAAATAGCAGGCTTCAGCAGGGGTAAAAATCACCAGTAACATAAAAAAAAAAAAAAAAAACTTAGTTTTTCTTTTGCAGTTTTGCAAGTTAAACTGTTGCAATTTGTAGGGATATATGGAAATGTTTTGTGAAACATTAGACATGAGAATTTCCTGTTTGAGGGAAATAAATGAAAGAAAGTAAGCTAAAGGATAGGCCAACAATTGTCCCAATGACCAATTCTACAGCAGGCATATTACTATTTATACAGTTTAAAATGGTGTTAATTATTGATTCATTATTGAAAAAAATAATGATATATGAGAAAAAATGTATTGATATACAGTATGAGCTATATTAAAAGTGGTACCTTCCACTTGGCCTTTGCAAAGTTCTTTTCTATTTGTGCACAAACGCCATCCTTGATGTTCTTGTCTGAAGCAGCATTTCCAGAAATCCTGAGAGAAAGAATATAAGAATTATCTCATAAATATAACATAAATATAATAACATGCTGGATACAAGTTGTGTTGCTCTCACTAATCATATTTGATTGAATTTATTTTTTACCATTCATGGGCAATAGCTTCCTGTGCAGTCAATCGCTGATCTTGGTCTACTTCCATCAAAGATGCCACTAAGTGTTTCGCTGTAAAAAAACAAAACAGTGAACTCAACAACTGCTTCTAGAAAAAATTGAGTCCTGAAACAAATCATCTCTAACATGCAACATACAATTATATTACTATACAATTTAATAAACTGATTATCTCTTACCAGAATCTGAAATGTCATCCCAATATGGTGAATCAAATTCATAGTCCCCTGACAAAATCTTTAGGAAAAGATTTTTATCACGATCATCGTCTTCATCAGCATCATCATAGAAAGGAGGGTTTCCAGACAAACTATTGTGTTGGCAGAATAAGAGTATTATAGAAAAAACACATGTTGATGAAGTTACTTAAATGAACTTAAGAAAATCAATGTATATTTGGGAGCCCTTACAGTATATACATGGTGACACCTATGGCCCAACAGTCCACAGGTCGTCCATATCTCTGCCTCCCAACCACCTCAGGAGCTGTGCAACACATACATAAACACTTTTATTGTATGACTACACACCTATCAAATTACATTGGTTAAAATTTGATTTAATTAATCTGGTTGTATGTCACTGACCAAGATATTCTGGAGTCCCACATGGGTCCTTAATTAGTCCATTTTCCAGTTTTGCCAACTGGAAGTCACTGATAACAATTTTGGAGTGCTTCAAACGATTAAAGTACACCAAGTTCTCCAGCTGTATGAGTAAACAAATAAAGGTTTATCAAAATCAAAAGAATTCACAGAGAGCAGTTATTCATACATATCTTGTTTGACCTGTGATGAAATACAACTATTTTTTCAGTAGGTGTCAGCAGTGTGATATACCTTAATATTTCTGTGGACAATTTTCAGAGAGTGAAGGTAAGCTACAGCTTCCAACACCTGCCTCATAACATTGCTGGTGTCCCTCTCCGAGTAGTATCCTTGATCTAAGATCCAGTCAAACACCTCTCTGCCTGTAGCGCTGAAGAGATGGGATATCCACATTAAATGCATAAAACTTATTGAATCACAACATTTTGAATAAAACATCAGTTTTACACGAGTTGAGGAAGCACAGTGCACAACACTCGATGCCGACATTTCTCTCAAGTGCGTCTAATAATACTTACAGCTCCAGAAAAAGGAAGTACTCTTTCTTAGTTTCAAAAGTGTCAACCAGCTGGAGGATGTTATGATGTTTTATCCTTTGAAAAGCAGGAAAAGGGGGAAAAGGGGGGAGAGAGTAAAAGGAGGGGAAGGAGGAGAATGGAGGGATGTAAGTGGGAGTAAGATGAGCAATAAATAGAATCAATGAGTAGTACGAGCTACAGAACTATACAGGCTCATGTCAAACATTCAGGACTGTTAGGGTAAAACTGATAACTACACTAGATATTTTGCAAAAGAAAACTTCAGGATGTTGGTTTTGCACCAGACTTTGCCTTGTCTTTGGCTCGACCTGAAGAAAGAATTTTGCTGATCATTTATCATCATACTTTGCCTCAGTCAGTGCCAGGAAAGTGCCCCAGACACGTAGGCTTTATCATGAGGAGCTTAAGACTTCACTTACATCTTCAAGATCATTATCTCATTCTTGGCAGCTTTCCTCACTTTCCTTCCATCCTTTTTGTGGAACTTTTTACAGGTGTACATTTTCAAGGTGTTCCTATCCTTCGCCCGGAATATCTCACAAAACTCCTCTCTGTTAAAAGAGAAAATATCCATAATATTTTGGGCAGATTTCTTATTTCTCATAAGTCTTTACACACTTTATATACACAATATTACAACAAAGACGTACTCACGATTTAACAATTTGTCCGAGGTCATATTTGTCGGCCACCTCTGAGGGATTGCTGTAATCCTTCTTCTCCCCGAGTGTCAGACAACCAAATGGCATGGCAGTCTGTGCCCTATAGCCAGGGAATGTCTTGCCACAACGAAACCTGCTGACAATATGCAACATGTTAGATTTACCTCAATAGTACAGTGTCATTTTGACAGACGTGCATCTCCACATTACAAAGCGGATCTGAACACAGGGGAGCATCTGTATCTAGAAGACTATCTCCGAAGCTGTGTGCTCATTACTGAATAACATTAAACATTGTTAATGTATTGCTGTAAAATGTGTCAAAATATGAAAATGTTTCTTTACAGAGAAACTTCTTCATTAATGGCAATAATGGGAATGGTGGAAACTGTTGCTTAGTGACGGCACCTAACACAAACATTTATAGGGAGCGGTTTGAGCACACAATAATTTCTTTCTCTGAAACTTTTTTGTCATTCATCTGACAATAGGTGTAATTGAGCTTGTGGGAGCAAATTATTTCAAATTACCACAAAAGCAAAACAACATTAAAAAATGACATTTTTAAATAACATAATCAACCTTATTGAACTGCCTGGCTCGATTCTTTCCACTCTGCTGCAAGTCAGCTCTGTACTGCAGAAGCTGTAGCATTATTCATCTGTCTGCTTTCTACAGAAAAGAGTATTCAGACAGCCTTGACCCTGTGCTCTTGCTTTAACTTTTGTCTACCTGTTTAATATTTCAAAAGACTCTTGAAAATTGAGAAAGCTGTTAACTCTGCAGTTAGAGGAACTAGTGTAGCAGAGTTTTGTGTTTTAAGCCAGTGAAATATGACAATTATAATGACATGCATATTGCACATCCGACTGGCCCACAGTTTTCATATTTGTAGAGGTACTTTGTCGTGATCAACTGATAGAAATATGTTTGAAAATGGAGTCAGCATAACATCTACATAAACTACAATCAACAAAGTTTAAATGTAGTAATAATATTTACATATATACAACCAAAGGCATTACTGTGAAATGATATATACCACAATGTTAATACTATTGTAAAATGTCTGACTATAGACCCATTTTATAATCTCAGTATATATTATCATCCAACCATATTTAGATTAAATAAATAAATACACTCGTAGTCTGCTTAGTCTCACTCTACTGACCGAGGTAACAGCTGACTGTATATCTGTAACACAACATAAAGAACTGCAGGATAAATCCTTCCAATAAACATAACATTTCTAACTGTAAACAACAAAAAGCCCAATAAAATGAGTTCACCCACAAAATGGCCTTTAACATGAATGTCTACTTGATAAGATACTTTCTGTTTTTACACTTTACTTGTGGACGCTTTTGTTGCAATTAAAGGCAGAAGTGGCGTTACGGTACATATAAATACATACAAATTTAAATGAGGGTAACTTGAATGGCTGCAGCTGCACAGCAGAATACTACACAGGTCCATCACTACCAGCAAGATATTACTGGTAAAATAGAATGCTTATATAAAAAGAGACCCAGTTTTTTGGCAGGCCTTACAGTAGAAATGGCAGCCAGAACGGAAGAGTGGGAGTAGAGAAATTCTGACTGAGGTGCTGTCTGGAACCTCAGTCAAGACCCTATCAGAGGCAGATATTTCTCCCAGCTTGAGTGATCTTATAAATATAAAAAAATGGAATTTGAAGACTGTACATTCAAGAGATGGTCTATTAATTTGCATTATTACTGTTTATTACCTGCCAGCAACAAAGCAGAAGGCCTCCCGCAGAAGATCTCATGTTTTGTGAATCATAAGGGAGCCCTTTAGTCGAAGACAGTAGACAGTGGTGTCTGCAGTGTGCTACTGTCCACAAGGGGACTCATTACGCTGGGATCCAGACTTCTCAGATCTCTGCTGTGAAGCTTATATAAAAGTGTTACTTTATGTAAATTGCTTGGTTATTACAACTTAAGAGAGTCTGTTTCCACTGATGTTCCTCATTTTGGCCTCTTTGATACTGATTTAATGGATCCTATCAGTCTCTTCCATATATTAAAGCAAGGAGAAGAATAGTTTTCAATTCATTTAGAGTGCTATACATTAGCAGGTATTTAAGTAGCTGTGCTCCAGTGCTGCAGGTCTCTTTCTCCTACATGTCACTCTAATATCTAAACCTACCAGTCCAAATTGGTATTAAATACTTTTTCCCCAAACATTACTAGTGGCATTGGTTAATCTACAGTAGCATGTCTACAGTAACCTCAGAAAGAAAATGAAATAAATGATTTAAAATTGGTAACTTTATCCTTTCTTATATGAAAAAACATCTATTAGTATGAAGCAAAACGACATGCTATGCATTGACATAAAACACAACTAAATCATCTTCTGCCAAAAGAATTGCACAAGCAAAACAAGATATGTACATTTTTAAGTAGATTTATAGAATATATTTATAATATTCCTTCTCCTTAATTTCTCAGCGGGGCCTCATATGTTTATATGTTCTAATCTTCACTGCAGTAATACTGTTTAGGTTATAGCCAGAGAAAGTGTTTTGAGAAGTGATAATCAAAGTCATTTATCTCAAACTTCCCTTCTACATACAGTCCTTACAGAAGGTCAAAAGTGCTGCTGTCAATACCAAACAGATGCAGTATTTTTATAGAGGTAAAATATTGTTGAATACAAAATACCACATTTTCTTTCTTTGTATTGGCTACAGTAACACTATAGTCACATATGGAAACCATAAGGTGTTGTATTTATCTTGGGTCCTGTAATATAATTGTAAGGATTGTCCAGAGTGTTCCAAGATGAGGTTGACTAGTATGGTAGTTTCTGAGAAGGTGAGTTCAAACTTTACCTTTCTTTTTTACATCTCTAATGTCTGTTGATCATTATGAAAAAAAGGGTGGGAGAATGTTGCAAACTACTCAAACTACAAGCCCATCTCTTGCAGTGGTGCTCTAGCCCAAACAATTGTATATTTCAGTGTACCACTGGCGTGATGAGTGATACAATGGTATGCTCCTCTGTCCTAAAGAGGAGGGCTATCAGTTTACTATTAGTCTGGAGTATGATGAGCATTAGATGTTCTGGCTAAATCACATCCTCTACATGAATCCTGCGAGAACAATACCCACACTCACCATTAGTGTTCTCTGGCTCTCACCTAGATTCACACAACTGCTCTGCCTGGGTTTTCATAATATACGCCTCTATCCTGCGCAATGATGCTCATTAAGAAGAATAGAAGCACACAGATAATGCACACAAGAACAACTTTTTTTCCTTTTTCTCATGCCTTACCTCTTCCATAATGATTTTTTGCAAGGTTTATTTAATCTACAGACGTCATCAGATTCATGGTCACTTTTGTAATGGCTTAAACCAAATCAATCAAGCCATGTCCGAGCAGTATTTCATCTCATCTTGAATGAGTCCCTCTGGTACACTTTAGTGGCCTCTGTCTCTCTAACCACACCAAATAGCCACTTCACAAAGCCAGGGTTAAGGGGCGAGGCAGACACGAGACAATTTAATGCAATCATTACACCTCACAATGAATCATAGATCCATTCACCTGTTTTCGGAAGCTTGACTCCCAGTGCACCAAACACTAAACACTAAGTATAATTCAGACAGAATTTTGTGCACAGTTGTTTCCCCCTCCCCTTTCAAAGCAATCTTGGAGATAAAAGGCTGTTCTCCTTCACCAGACGAAGAAAAAGATAGAAGGCACTTGACTTTTGCTGAATCAGGGCTCTTTTATCATTGCCTTTTGAGCGATATGAATGACGTGTTCTTCATTATTGGGAATGTAAAAGGTGTTTCACTTTTAGACTGCCGCAGAGCTTTGGAAGAACCAAACAGTGGACACTACGTGGGGGATCATAATAAAGGCAGAGCTCATTTAAACAATTACACTATAGTGTATTATTTAATGACAATTGATAACATAGCCTATAAGAAAATATTAATTGAAAAACAAAATGGTTGTAAAAGTAAGTATCTCTCTAATGATAATTTGCAGGTTCTGAAGGGACATATTTCTGCTGGAAAATAAATCACACACATCTGGATCACATTAACAACTGGACTCTGATTAACTACAAGAGAGTAGTCATGCCAGTTATATTGTATTCTATTTAATTAAATTATGATTTGTTGTGAGGTGCAATAACGTTAAGATGGCCTCAAGGCCTAAAAGACAAGTTGCACTCTAACACGTCTAGACAAGACATTGCTCTAAAAATATAAGTCTGATTTTTACAACATTTGCTTAAATTGTGTATTTTGGGACAATATTCTAGCGGTTAAAAACTTCAGTAATTGGTCAACTACAATTTCTTACATCTTCAACTTGTCATACGTACACAACTAACATTGGAAATTACACTAAACAATGTACTGAGGGTGTTATAATTAGAAGTAAAATTTGCAACTAAACAGTTTTCCAGCAGTTGCAGATTTACACTGATTGGCCAAAGGGGAACAGTATAACTAAAGGTAAATTATGTTTCAACACATTTCAACACTCATACTCCAACTTTGCTGAAGGGATGATGTATTTTTCAGCTCTCTGTTCTGGCATTTAATAACATACCAATTGGCCAAGCAGAGGTGCTAAATCACAATTTCCCATTTTAAAAGTCTCTACTTAGCTTAACTGATATGCCTGCTGAGTCGTGCTGAGCAACTGAGATAAAAGGTGGATGATGATTTTCCCCAAAGTAACCGCTCATTTGCATGGATAGTTTACTGTTGCTTTGTTTTTTGTAGGTCCTACTAGCACACACAGAGTCACACAGTCCATCTAAAAAAAAGAAACAAAAAACATGTGATCACTGAATGAAGATGTACAATAAATAATAGAAATGTTGTGTTTTTTGCTACGTAACAACAAACAAGTGGTTTTGGTGCCTTTTTGTCATAAAATACTCATTATGTTGCTATTTTAGAACTCGGGTTTGTTGGTCAAAGTCAGATGTCAGGTGGTGGCAGTAGGCCAGAGAGAGTTGTGAATTTGGCTACAGCCGAGCCTCTTCAAAAGGAACGGCTTGGTGACAGGAGACAGATGGTGGTGGTGATGTTTGAGCCAAATTTTAAAGCCTGTAATGCCTCATTTATGGCCTAAATGTCGCTCTTGCTAGCTGTGAACACAAAGAACACATTCACACTTTTAATTTTCAAGGACATTATATCAGACTTGAACAGAAGCAAAGAAATGTGTTGTTTTTCTCAAAGTCCAGACTAAAGAGAGGAACATTTTGATAAGTGTGACTCAGTCCTACTTTGTGCTTCCATTCATCTCTTCTGCGGGCATCACTGGCTCATTGGACCACTTTCGTCTGAGGTTGTTTTGTTGCCATGGTCACCAAGTGCTACAGTGTGCATTGTGGTATTGTCTGTGCAGAATAGCTCTCTGCGTACTCTGTACTACGTCATTACTGCCCATTGCATGTGGCCAAAACTTATTTTCCAGAATATTAACCAAACTAATGTAACGCTAGTGATTATTAGAATTACTATTAACTCAGCGTTATTACATACAAGTAGGTCTACTTTCGGGGCGTGAATAGAGCAAGAGCACCAAGACAACTTCGACTGTGTAATTTGGTCCAATTTTTAATGACACTCTCCAAGCGTAGGACAAGTCAAGACTCATAACAAAATGTGCTTCATCATATCCCTCCGCCAACATAACAGTTACTGAATTACAGGCAGGGTACAACATGTGAGATAGCTCCCTTGTTAACTCAAGGAGTAGAATACACTATGAAGCTACAATTAATAGAAATATGTGACTTATTTCAGCAACCCTAAAATAAAGCTCATCTGTTAACTAAATGTTCCCAAAACAAATTTCATCTTCCACTAATAAAAACAAATAATTTTATGAAATAAATAAATAAACTCTATTTACATTTGTTTTACCATGTCAATCTGAAAACACTGTGCGCCCCAGTTATCTGACAGCTACTTCAACTTAATTAACTACATAGGTGAGTGCCTTATGACACACACAGGAGTGGTTTTAGTATTCTTCACAGTTTACAATGTTGTTCCACTGCGCACTCAGTTCAGTTGCATGTCTGCAGACTTGAACTCAGATATTTATTGGTGAAATAAAGGTGTGATATTGCATCATCTCTGCACCTCATCTCTGCACCTCATCTCAGATAATTCACTGAGTCATCATCGGCATCAGAAAAGCCTTGACACCTGTTACATATACAAAAGGCACACACTCTATTCAAATGAGCCTTTTAAACATTCTAATCAATGATAGATGTTTAACTGTTTCTCAGAACGAAACACTAAGGCTAAGGGGAACAGAAAAACAGATACCTGTGAAAAAACAAAGGTGTGTGTGGCACTGTTTCTGAAAAGCAGCAGTACACGCAGCAGCTTACTGTAGGGAGTTCTATCTGTATCGTTTGTTCAACGATTCCCCTTTATAAACCTTAGACCTTGTTTAATCTTTAAATATCAGCCACTCATAAATAACACATAAATATTTCCAATAGCATCATCTTGTGTGTGTAAAATCCCCTCAACATGTTTCCTGTTTTCTCTTAGTGTGCTTCAACACTAGATCCCTTCTCATGCAAGTCTACTGTTTTCGGCATCAAACCAACTGGCAGTGCAGTAGAGGTTCCCAAACTTTTTTTGTACTTAATTTACATGTTTAATTTCTGATGCTATTTCTGATGTGATGACCTATGATTTATCCAAGTGTATTTTCAGTGCTGACATTGACAACATTCGCCCTTGCAAGTAAGGACCCTTTGGAGATCCACTTTTATGTTTTTTTTTGAGGATAGGCACCTTCACCATCCTGACGTGTCAGAGCACTTGTTCTCCGTCTGGGATGTGTAATTGGCAGCTTAGCATTGGCAAAATAAGTGGGCAAGCTCTCTTTCGGTGTGAAATGATGACCAATAATGACAAGGAGACAGGGACACCGCGAGACTGTGAATATGTGAACTCAAGAGGTACTGCAGTCTGAGTACTCAAGCAGCATGCCTCATGTAAATCTGAAACGCAGTTTAAGCAACTCTTTCTGAACTGTAAAGCTCATATTGTAAATAGATTTGTTGAGCGGCTCGTAATGAGAATACTGCATAAACTTTGGCTTTAACAGCATATACCCTGTACATAGCCTACCGACAGCCTACTGCTGATGCAGCTTGGCAGTTTAAACAGACTCCAGTATTTGCGCATCACCCAGGTTAGACTGATGTTGCAGAAAACTCTCCTACAGGTTTCTTAATTCGCGTGAGCTTGTCTGATATTTCAACCAAAAATGTGTTTTCGCCGCAAAACTTTTCCAAAACCAGTCATGCTTCCTAGCTTTACGCGAAGTGGTCAAGAAGACCACCCCGGAGAACGTTCCTCGACATACTACACTTCTCACGGTTGTGACAGCAGTGGTTTGCAATCTTGAGATGGAAACCAAAGATTAAGCAAATTGCGTTCACTTACCTTTAATTAAGTAAACTGGTATTTAGCCTATCAATAATCCAATCCTCTGTCTAATGTTTTAGTATTTTCCTGTGGAGGCTTCACTTTTTCTTCCGCTGATTTTACAGCCAGCGTGCTTGCAAAGAGATGTAAGATCCTCGAGCATTTACAACAGGTCAGCTTGTTCACGAGAGTAGGCTATTACGTAAATGTGCGATGGTACAGCGGGCTATGATGCAGGAAGAAGGAGAAGTGTGTGCGCGCGCGTGTACGATGCACGGTGCACCACTATGCGCGCTATGTGTGCGTGCATCAGTGCAGCAAATGTTTTGATGACGGTATCATCATTCTTAGGACTTTTAACAATTAATGATCGGGATCAAAAGATTTTTTTTCTCAAAATCCCTCAACAAGTGATTCAATTTAATCATTCCCACTAAGCAGTCACAACCCACCAATCATGCTGCAAATGGCAGACTACTCTGCTGATTTCTCTGTACAGTAGGGTATCCAGCTTTGCTCTTAATGCAGGCCTTTTAAAAGTAGAGGCAACAATCCTACAGGATACGACTGAGACAAAGCTCGAGTGAACCAAGAAGTCTCAAAATCACACACCGCTTCACTGGGTCAGTGTCAGCAGCAATGCTATGTTTAGAGACAAGGGGGTATCGTACTATTGGGCTTGAATTTATCCTAGAGAGCATTAACTATGAGCTTCTTACCATAAGCTGGTTTCTGATTTGCATTTGATCATACTGTTTGTGGTGAATTGAAGTTCTAGTCTCTGCAAATTGATTGTCAATTTGGACAGCATTGTGTATCCCTTCTTCCTGATGTGCTTAGAATTAACCTGTGGAAAAATAACTAAGCAAATTGACCACGCTGTGTGTGTGTGTGTGTGTGTGTGTGTGTGTGTGTGTGTGTGTGTTTTAATCATACACTATGTGTTATGGATGAGACCACAATGTGTTATGTTTCATGGGACTGAGTGCATTCTGTTCTACAATTTCTTTGTGAAAACGTACATTTTTGGACATAAGCATATGTAACATTCTATGTTACTTATGTTACCTAACATTTGTCTTTCAAATCTCCAAAGTTACCTGGCCACCACATAAATCTTTAATTTTTACAGAGACCTCTGTGTGCATGCGGTAGCTGAGCAGTTTCGAGAGAGAGCACTGATCTGCCCTATGTTGCATATTGCAATTATATGCACAGGTATACAGAGGATCTGCAGGGATTTCAGGTGGTAGGCAGACTCTGCAACATTGGCTTATGTAACATGAGTGTCTCTTTCCTAAAATGAGTAATGCCGCTAAAAGGCCATTGGTATAACAGAGAGTGGCAGAACATCTTTAACCTGCTCCCCACCTACCCACAATACCACCTACTCCCTCTTTTTTTGTCTCCCCGTATCACATGGCTCTCCACAACTCTGGTTGTTTTAGCAAAACTGTTTATGCTGTATCAAAAATCTGAGTCCTGCAATCCCTTATCTGTCATAATTTTAGAGCGGGAGGTTTATACAGTAATCCTCCTCCAATCCTCCGACAGAGTCCATCAAAGCTGTATTAGTTAAAGTCTAAAAGTGTCTTTGAGACATCAGAATTAAGAATACAAAATTGAACAACTTGGAAATAGAAAGATGCCTTCAGTGATACAGTTAGGAGTTTGAGAGTTTGCCTCAAAAATAGTGTTCAGGTACACAGTAGATTTGGATTTTTTTCAGATTAAAAGTGAAGCATTACAGCTCAGACAGCTCAGAGTGCCAGCGCCGTAATTATGACAAGTACAAGTCATACATGAAACACATAGTATGACTGCAATAAGACTTCACTCTCCAGTGTCTTATCTGAATTGCAGGCCACCCCATCAGTGCACATTTATACTGAAGGAGTCTTTACGTTTTGCAAAATATGGCTTAACTCCATACTCACGTGTCTATGTTCTAATAATTGCATGTCTATGCACTCGACACAACAGCTAAATTGCCATTGACATTCATGATTTTGGTGCATTGTCACCATAGTAACAGCCTCTTCTGTGACATAGACATTGCATTGTTTGTGCCATTTGAGATAAGCTGTAATAAAAGTCATTTTGAAGTAACAAATCTCACAGCGAGGATCCCTAAAGCAACTTTGAGGATCATTTCCAAATCTCTTAGACAACAGGGGCATTTGTAATAGGATGATTATTGTTAAATTTAAATTTAAATATTACAAAGTTGGTGGCTGGGGTGTCTGTGTAATCATTTTAGAGGATTTAATGAGTCTTGTAGACTAACTTTGTATCTCTAGGTCTTTCTCTGACCTTTGATTCAGAGTACACTCTTTCTTCCTAATATTACTTTAGGGGACCTTCTGTTGCCATTTGTTAGGCACAGTTCTAATTCGGTTAATCTGTTTATCTTAATATCTGAAGCTGTGCCATGAAATCATTTAAATTAAATTGTAACAGTCACTTTCATTGCCAGTTGAAAGTAATGTGATTTATATCAGTTGTAATTAAGCTTTTTAGTCTGTCCTACAGTAGAAGCATATGCAAAAGTGGAATCTGCGTCACAAAGCTCACAGGCAGTACCACACTGTGCTTCTCTGTAACTACTCAATGATCTGCTCATCCTCATGTTACCATGGCTGCATATAGTTAATCAAGCATTTGTAAGTCTGTGAATGGACTCGAGTGACTCTCCTGCTTTACTGTTTCAACAAGTCTGTCTACTCACCTGTATTTGAAATCTCTCATGAAGGATTTTAAAATGGAGAAAATGGTCTTTGTTTACATCACATCAGCGTCCCACTTATTCTAACTTATAATCACATTTATTTCTTGTTTTACAGGGATTTATATTATGACAGGGAAAAAAAGTGAGAAAATCTAAAAGAATAAACAAACAAAAAAACTCACCTTACAAGCTCTATTTTGGGCAGTCCCTTTTCTCATGTATTCAAATTAATCTAAATCAATTAAAAATGTAAAAAAGGCCATAAGGCCTTATAAAAACAGCCAACTAAAACTGCCCACCTGAGCAACAAGGATAAGGCTCACAGCTAAATTAGGAGTGTGTGTCAAAACACACTGCAAATTATCCTTCTTAACTCACAGAAGTCATCAATGGGAGGAATTGTTGAATTTCTGTAAATAACATCACAGAGTACGGTCTAGACCTGCTCTTTTATGGAAAAGGGCTGTGAGATAACTGTTGTTGTGATTTGGCGCTATATAAATAAAATTGAATTGAATTGAAAATCAATTGATCCTAGTGCAGTTGCCCTTGTTTTTGAAATGTTTTAGAAATTGTCAATTTTACTTAAAGAAAAAGACAGTATGAGGTATCAGTTAAACAATGCCATGCCATCTGCAGACTCTTGTTATTGTTTTCCTTGTTTTGCAGAGGATTGGCCTTGAAATCATATTCTGACCAAACTCTTTTGTTCTCCACCTGTACTCAAGCTTGTAAAAGATGAGTCAATTTATAGTTCAACTTAGTTGTCATAGAAACCAAAACCAATAGTCATAGGATATGTGATGGAAACCTTTGAAGGGCTGAAAGCATGCTTCTCACAAGCATCAGTGGAGACCTTGACAGCTATTGCAGTATCTGAGGACACAAACTGTTCCAATTATACAATGTAACATGTAAAAATGCTAAAAAAGAATTAGCTCAAGTGTAAATGAACACATACATAGCTGTCAGAGTTATGATGAACAAATGAAATCATGACAAAACCAGCATCATATTTGGATATAATTATGAAGAAGCTGAAAGCTTTCTGTAGCACCCAATTCTGTGTACAGTCAAGTTTTGATGCCTTTTAAGCATTGAACATTTTAAGCAACAACATGCAGGATTTAACATTAACAAGGAAAATAAGTCCAATTGAGAGTTATTTTAGAATGTTAACATTTGTGTAAGTCTTTTTGAAGATTCTGCTGCTTTAGTTGTCTCATCAAGTCTTTCCAAAGTCCATATAATGTATGTAAAGTTCTATTTTGAAATTTTACACTTTATTGAATTCCAGTTATGTGTTCAGTTTAACCAAATTACAATGGTAATGGTTTTGATACCCACTGCCATGCAGATTTTTGTTTCAGTTTTTATTTGATTTAATTAGAGGTAAACTCTTGTGCTGCATAAAGCACTCCACGTTTTGAAAAGTAAAAATTAACAGCAAAACGTCCTGGTTTTTCTCTACAACCCAAGTCCAACAATTATCAGTGACACTAACCACTACAGACACAATCCCATAACAACTGTTGCCAGTGTGTTCTGTAGATTATCCAGACTAATAACAGTGACACTGTTTCTATGTGAAAAAGACATGTTGCAGATGAACACAAAGAATCACATTTTAATCAGCCCCAGTGTTGACATTGTGGCATAAATCTCAGCGAGCAAATAAAACCAAAACTTTAAAGGAAGTGCAAGAATACCTTTTCTTGACAGTTGGTCATGGTCAAGTCATGTGGAGTGGAGTTTTTGTCTCGGTATAGGTACATACATACACAGTGTCACAGTTGATACCCTCACACTGAGGTTACCATAGCTACCACAACACTGCAAGACTGGATGCCCATAATGTCGATTAGCTCATAACTGGTGGAAAATCCATGATTTCTGTATGAAAGCCAAAACAGTCCATAACAATCAATTTCATAGTGAAGAAGTGAGCAATGTTGTAAAATATCTTGCGTAACCTGAGTCCCCAACTTTAATTTTCAAGTCTTAACAAATTGAGAGGAGCACAATTCAATAGTAACAAACTAGTTTGGTTCATTTTTATTGGTTCACGCTCTTGGGACAAATAAAAAATGAAAAAAATGAAAATAAATTAACATTCTTCCAAGATTTTTATAATTGCTGTGGTCACTCTGCTCACGTGGAAAAGCCTCTCTTTTACTTTCCCATACGCAATAGCACATGACTGGATTACATATGTTGGTTGCAGGGACTGGGCTGGTACTGATTTTCAGGAGAGATATGGGTCACTCCCGTATCTCTATAAGGATAATGAGCAAAATATGTTATTCAGTGAGTTGTTGAAAGAAAAATATATATTGAGTGTACTCACAGTATTCACTTTGAGGCATATACTGTACAATCCTTGAATTAATAATGGGAAGAAATATCACCCAGTCTTACTCAATACATGAATGAATGCAATTTTCTGGAATGTCTGTATTACTCCTCCAAACTAATTTTTATTCATTACCCTGAGACAGACACACATATACGTGAAAATTATGAATAGATTGTTGAACATGCATAAAGCAGTTTGCTAATTTTCAACCATATCTCCATGCCTTCCTACACACCACTTGTATCCAATGGTGGTTGTCATAGCAACAGGCTCACAAGCACCAACAGGGCTTTTAAAAGATAACTACAGATCAGCATTACAGAAAACCTCTTCTATCAACCTTTTATGTTTACAAACCTGTCTAAACCCTAACAAGAGATGACATGATTGATTTTTGCTTCTCTATTTACAAAACACAATGACATGCAAATGACTTTTGAATTAACATCTCACCTCAGATGGGCAGGGAGTTAGCATGTTCTCTCCCTGTGTCTCAATGGGTTTCCGGTGTCCCACAAGTCAAAGTTCTGCAGGTCAGAGAAATAAGTTTAATCATCTTACAAAAGATACATGAAGATTATTTGTCCAAGGAGTTGATGGTGAACCATTCAAAAGCCAAAGTGTGAGTGGATATTGTGCTAGACTGAGAAACATGTAGATAGAAAAGGTAAATGTTTTAGCATTCCGATACAAATTCCCAAACCACACTGTCATTTCATTCCAAACGTCCAAATTTAGCCCACGTTTTGCAGATGTTTACTGCTTTTATTGAACATTGTTTAGGTTTGTAGCCAACATAAATTGACCATTATACCATTTTGTTACTCAGTTAACCCTCTGAGGACAAACGATGCACCGGCGAGTCCAAGCGATGTTTGACAACAGTGCTACTCTAAAAGCAATAGCACAACATTTCTTTTTAATTTATTTACTATTTAATTCATATATTACCCTACTTTTGTGAACCCATGACTTTTGTAAACTCACTTCAAGCACCAAAACCATTAAGTGTAGGTATGTTTTTACAAACAATTTGAGAAATATTTCTGCTTTAGGGCCAAATGATACATGATCTACATTGCTTTGGACACAATTTTGGATGTCATTTTACAGAAAACTGAGTTTCTTCTGAACATTTTGACATGAAACACATGGGGATCAGGTAATATACAAATACCCCTAAAAGGAGAATTCAAGACTATATCTAAAAATGCCTTAATTCCTCAGAGTGTTAAACACTTTTTCATGAATTCTTTTTAAAATATATGTCAATCATTCATTTATCTCAGAAATGGTTCTCACATAAGCATCATACATGTCTGGTATATGGCGTTTATTCTGCCAAACACCCTCAGTCTTGACATTAGTTTTGATAAAGCAAAATTTAAACCACTGTAGTGAACGTGAGAGGGTGGAGGTTAAGGAAGAAAGGGGGAGAGAAAAGATGGCAGAATGAATCCAAAAAGTATAAAGAGAAGGAGATTGGACAGGAGTGGACCTGAAATAAAGGGAAAGGGATTTAAGTTATTGTACATTTTTGGTTTACAACAAAGTTCTCATGCTGTCAATATCATTTGATCAATACTGAACACTGTATGTAGTGTATGTCTGGATGCACTAGTGTTGTTTTCTCAGCTGCTCGGACCAAATGACCATCATTTAAATCTAAAATATTTGTAATCATGCACATACATGCAAAAACTGAACACCAAGAGACAACTGAACTCAAGCCTTTACATTCTTTTAACCCTTTTTATGTAATAGAGTTTAGAATCATGAAACTCTTTATACAGTGATTAAAGTATCTGCTTTGTAGAATGGTTAAAGCCTCAGTTCTTTTGTTCAATGTGCCGAGGTTTCATGATGTGACACTGACAGGAAATGACTGAATGTTTTGTCACTCCATTGCAGTACACAACAGGCACTGAAACCCCTCACACACTGTTGAGCTGTTTCAAAAGCTGGGCCCTAGTGTGAAACTATTAACTTGGCAATGTTGAATGTGTGATTTTTGCAATCTGAAGGAGCAAAACAATTGTTACTGAGGAGGACGCTGATAAATGAGGAATTTCTCGAGCACTTTATAGAAGCTGTAAAGGTGTACGCTGGTCGATGAGGCAAACCCGCACCTGATTTACCTCTTTGTGTATTTGGTCTTTTAGCACTGAAAGGATCAGACTATTATCATCATCATTGTTATATTTGTTTATTGTATACATTTAATTTATGTATCTAAAGCAGGATTATAATTATTCATTAATTAGTCTAATTAACTTCATTTTGTCAGGATAATTTACTCAACAAAAAAAAACAAGAAGACAATTAAAATGTATCAAACATATCAAGATCATTACAGTCTGTAATCAACTAGCTATACAAAATCTTTGGCTATTTCAGGAGATTAGAAATAAAAACATCACTGGGGACCTCTAATAACTAGGTATCAGAGAATGTTCAAGTGTTACATGTGTAACATTTGTAACTGTGTTTGACTTTTCTTTCTTGAGCCACCAAAATATTAAATTTACCCTGTTGCATGGTTTGTTAAATTGTGTTAAACTTGTGTTTGTTTAAAGCTGGTAAATCATGAAAAATTGTTACGCTTTGTGTGTAAGTAATTAATTATTAGGCAGCTTTGTGCCAAAGTAAAGATGAAAATGCATAGCTATACGTAGTTGGTCTTCTAAACTCTGGTCGATTCGGGAAACAGTCTCTGAGCTAGAACTGACAATCAAATTATGATTATCTTTTTTTTGAGTAAAATTCTCATCACACACTCGATAGCCATTTTAATGTTAGAGCTTGCCTCCTTACGTGCACGTGTTCCACCAAAACAAGTTCCTTCTGGAGGCTGTGTGAGGCGCTTAGCGGCTCCCAAGATTTTTGTGATTGGTTTAAAGAAATGCCAATTAACCACAGCACATTTTTATCCTATCCAGGAATGTTGTGTGGACTAGCCAGACCTTCCTTCGCAGCGCTGTGCGAGACTGTACTGCATATAAGAAATGACTTTTAGTCTTATGAAGAGTCTTGTAAAAATGACATGCACTTTTTCACTTTTTTATGGATCCACTTGTTCAATTTATTCCTAGTAGCACCTATCAAAATCTGCATGCAAATGATGAACTGTTTTAAGATACATTGATGTTGAGAGTTTCTTTCCAAATATAATTTCAATAAAATGGCTTTTTGATCTCATGTTTTGGGTGACTACACCAGGGAAAACAATCTGGATATAAAAAGAACTTCCAATGCAAGAACAGACAATAAACACAACTGGGACGATTAAAGGAGCTTACTTGTTACTGGTTTTCTGATTTGTCAAATGGCAGCCAAGTGTGAAGTTGTACAGCCTTAATGAGCGACAGTAATGACTGAAATGTGCAATATTCCTCCTAACTTCAGGTAAATTGCATCTAGTTGTTTAAGCTAGTCTGACTGGCTCTCGTTCAGACTGCGCATACCAAATGTTTTATTTAACATTCAGATTCTAGAACTTGATAGCAAGGGGTAGCCATCAGTGTGCCATGTTTATGACTCACCTTAATTTATACTGTCACCCAAAAATACCATGGGCTGAAGCAGTATCCAAAAACAACCTAGTCTGGCACAGGCCGTGTCTCCACAGCACTGTGTCACCGTCAGCGCGGGAGTATGTATAAACAACCAAACTGAAAAGATTGTTTTTTACCTTTATTTATTCCGGGAAAGGTTCACTGAGAGGAAGCTTCTCTTTTGCAGGAAACTGATCACATTTTCGCAGTCACACATTCATACCTGGAAGCTATCCAGAACAACCACAGTCTGATATACTGAGCAACTCCACTGGAGGCTTCACTTTCCCCACACAGATTTTATCCTGTCGATGACCTTCCGGTCACATTCTCGCTTCTCTAACCTTTAGGCCACCACTGCCCTATCAGATGAGGAGAGAGCAGAGCTCGTCTTGCCAACACTTTGTGGATAATGTGAACAAAATCATTCATAAGTACAGTTACACTGCAGAACAACCACTATGTAATCCAAATATGATAATGCCTAAAAATTAAAGTCAAGATGATGTAATCTTTCATCAGTGTTGTCTATTGTGCATGCCATAAAAAAATACCAAATACTTCAAAGTGGCATAACTGCCAACATGAAATGATTGCAGCCACACAGTTGTGCCTCACATAGAGGAATGGAAGCTGAATCTCATTTATCTCCATTGTTTAGGTTCAATAATCACCTACATGAATTAATAAATATGAAAGAAAGATGTGATAATGCATTTATATTAATACTATAGACACACACTCTCCATAGGAATATGCACACATATGATTCCCCATTGAAACTGAAAACAAGGAGTCATGCAGGCCAGCTTTTTAGTTTTACTGTTTCTTTTTTGTGTGTCCAAAATTAGTTTTATTTTTTGACTGTGTGGATATAAACATACTTAATCTTTTATGTATACATAAGGAATGGGCTGATGTCTGGAGAACTAAGACACAAACAGTATACCCTTTTGGTAGTATTATACATTAGTAAGAGATAAACACACATTTGTTAACTGTTTTTCTGTGTAAATACACATTTGTATGGCCACATGTGCACCTGGTACCACATGTGAAAAATCAGTGAAGAAGAAAGAATCAGTGTTTACTAAATCTGTTTAATTACGAATGCAGAAATATCTCTGTAGATCAGTACATGAAAAAACAGCAATGATGAGAAACAGGATGAAAGTGTCAGTCTGACATTTTGCATCACCTTTAACTGCAATTGTGTCGTCATCTAAATAACATATTCGGCAAGTAGTGTGTATAAGATGAATCCTTGCAGCAACAAAGTGTGCAATTTTAAACTTCAAAATAACTTGGCATACTAATATCGACATTGATGATTGAAATCTCTAAACAAGTACAGTTAGCTATGTGCCTGGCATGGCCTTGTGGCTCTAAAGCACTTTCATTGCGCCGCAAATTTCTGTTTGCCTTTCAATATAATCTGTGGAAACATTCACTCAAAGAGCAGAGACGGGAACAAACATAACACCTCTCTCCATCTGTGACCTCCCAGCTCTTCAACCTCCCCCTGAATGCAATGCTACAATAGAGAAGAGCAAGGGAGTTGGAGGAAAATTGTCTTGCTATTCAGGTATCTACTGATGGTACACAAGCTCAAGGATAGCAGATTCAATTCAGAGAACAAAAGTGTGAGAAAGGCTACAAACCCACTTGCACGATATTTTGCACAGAAAGTTAGGCTTTAAAGACATCACATATTCCGCCGATTTTTCAAGAAAAATTATGATTAAAAAATATAATTTCATGAGAATAGAAAATGAAATGTCTATTACAGAGAAAAGTGGAAAAACATTGAATGCTAACAAAAGGACAAATACAGGAATCAGACAGTCCAACACTGTGTACTTGTGACTAACCAAATCTGCATGTTTGGTTGCATCCTCACAGTTTTTCCCTTGTGTTCCTGTGCAGACTTTTTCTCACCAACATCTTGTAGAAATTGAGAGACCTCGGGCAACGTTGAAAAATGACTGTTGACTTGCATAGTTCAAAACACCTGCTAGGAAATACTTAACAACAGTGAATCAGGTTTATTTTCTTACTTTTCATACCATTTTATTCCAAGTGGTGCAGTGCAGAACATCTGATGCCTGGTACTACCACATACATTTTTAACTTCAACATGCACATCCAGGAGGCTTAAGCTCACTCAGCACATCTTAAGCTACAACAGTCATGTTTGGCACTTTAAAAGCAGTGCATTGGCTCCTTATTCATCACCGCAGTTATAAATGACATCTATGCAGACACGTTGATTTTGAACCCCACTATGCTTTTGTACTGTCCCTACACCCGGCTTTTTAGTTAAGATTTCAATTTGGGCAACTCCACTAAGAGTGCTAATAGCCTGTCCTAATCACACTCTTCATGTGTTCTTCAGTTTAGTCTGTGGAGAATAGCTAGCCACAGCTTCCTCCCCCTTGTCCACATGGATCACACAACAGCTGCTGTGTATTTGCAGTTTCACAGATATTAACCAAACCCTGCTTCAAAACCAAGGCAGTGGGAAATAAAAGTGTAAAATATTTATAAATATATACACTTGAAGACAACAAAAGGAATTTTAGACCAGACACGTTAGGGATCTGCTTTCAGCATGTTTCTGTGCAGCTATCACCCCTCACTGCGTTTGGATGGAGTGTGTTGTGTTGTGTGTGCGTGTGTGTTTGCCAGCTGGGGGGGAGGAACGTATATGGTGCTTCTGAATAGTCAGTTTGCACTTTTGGAGAGAGTTGTGTATCTGTTGTGGCTTTTTTTTCTTCCTTTCTAACGTCCAAGAAAATAACCCTGGTGATGTCATCTGGGTTATTTAGGCTAATGCTCAATTTACATCAAATTGGAGTTATTGTTTGTACCAGTTTTAGCTTTTAACATTCATTTCAACTTAAAAAACACAAATATTATTTTGTTGTTTTGATGCACCTGTGCCATTCAACAAATGTGTCCTTTCCCCACTGTGGGTTAATGTGCAGCTCATACTGTTTATATATTGACTAAACCTTTATTTTCCTCTCCTCACCTCCTCTTTATCATGTGCAGTCTACAAATACTAAAATATCTGTATGAAGTCAGTGGTAGCCAGATTTCTTTGGAGCCCTGGTGGTATGGAATACTGTACCTGACCAATAACCATTAAACACATTACATCCTGTGGTTGCTTCTGCATTCCTTAAATAAAAGCTGATATTGAATGCAATTGTTATTTACAGCAAAAACATATCCATCATTGTGGCTTTCAGTTTGGTCTCTAGCAGCAAACATCGCCTCATCTTTAAATCCAGAACCTGTACCTGAACACAAACAGAGCATGTCATTACTACTGACACCTTTTTGGTACCTGAAGGGATAAAAATACAAAAATAAAAATACATTTTTTAGATACATAAATTATTCATAGAGTATTACAAATGCTAGATACACAGATAAGGCAGGCAGAAGCATGCAGTTTTCATTCTGGTTGAGATAACATAATTCAGACCTCTAACAGTGTTTTTCCTCTCATCCGCCTAGCAGAGAAAAAGCCTCAGACCTGCGTCATTGGCTTTTATGATACGCTTTCATGAAGAACTTCACTCATTGTAGTGATCTGCATTTTTTAACAATAACAAATTAAATTTTAGGTGAGCCTATTTTAAGTAGAAATGTATTTGCTAATCAGAATTTTATTCTTAGTATTAATGCAGCTCCAGGCTAAGAAAAAACAAATCTAGGGAAACATTTATTTTGTTGACACGCTTTACAGAAAAGCATGCACAATCAACAATTTGTCTGCACAAAAACATAGTTTACAGTGTAACCTAGAGCAAAGAAACATCAGCTCTATTGGTACGAAGAAGAGAAAATCAAGTATACCAGAATCAAATCTATTACCCCTGATAGAAATATTGTTGGTCAACATAAACCAGGTTATTGGCTAACTGTACTGCATTGTCAGTGTAGAAATTAAAAAATCAGTGCATAACTTTTAAAATCCCTTGGATCATCATGGTACTTTGCTGTAAAGATTGGTATGCTAGTTGAAAGACAGATTTTGTTTCCCAGATGAATATAGTTGTACTGTTTGTGTATCATCTTTGTGTTGAGCTGCTGTAGTGCAGCAGACCTCACTGCAGCAGCAATTGATGCTTAAGGAGAAGACATTGGTTGCCCTCTAGTGATGATGAAAGGGACTAGATGTGTTTCTAAGCCTAAATATATATTTGAACAGCATGGACAGCTTAATGTATAATTCATAGATGCAGAGCTTTCGGCAGAGCAAATGTCAATGGCTCTAAATCTGAGAAGAATGAGTTATTCTGCATACAATATGATTTCACATTTACATGTCCCGTTGTATTTAGTCTACATTCTATAGCAGGAATATTGTGTTAAAAAAAACTAAAAATGTTGACCCTCGAGCACTTATAGAATTTACAGAGCCTGTGTCTAACTCTCTAAATTCTCATGTAGCCACCCATTCTATTCTAAAAAGTCTGAGAACAAAAGCACATTTTACATTCAGTTTGTCACACTTGTGCTTCAGATGTGTAAACAACATTTAAGTCAATCTACTAAACATGCTGTCTCTATTTTGTTACAAAAAAAATGTAACAAGGATGGGGTACTTTTGTCTCAGCTCCAATAAGACTTTCTACAGTGACTTTTAAAACAGTAGCCAAACTTTACATATACTCAGATTTGTAGACATGATCAACAATTTATGTGATGCTTGAATGGTTCCAGGCAAACTTGTGCCTTTTCTTGTATGCTGTCCAACTTTAATCCAGATCCTGCGCTCTTATAAGAGAGTCTCAAGGACTTTGCACCCTCAGCTGGTGGCCTGGCTGTCTGTGTCCAAGTCTGAGCCCTCGGCCTCATCTGCAGATCCAGTCAGAGAAGGGTAGGGCAGTGGCTGATCTAAGTTGACATAGTTAACCTTCAGATTGATGTAGTGCTCTCCTTCCAGACAGGACAGGATGTTTTGTACATCTGTAACCAGGCTATTGAAGCTAGGTCTGATTTCAGGCTCCGGGTCCCAACATGTCAGCATGATAGAATAGCTGTGGAATAAATAAATGAGTAAATAAGTAATTAAGTGAGTAAATATGACAACATGTAAGTAAACTATTGAATGTGAGCCTAGAAATACTATATATTAAATTGACATAAAATGGATTTATATTCACAGATAACTAACTCTCCTGAAAGAACTCAAATGATAAGATACTGCAGCAGTCATGATATTTATTTATAGGGTTGATTCTTACAGAGTATCAGGGCAAAACTGTGGCTGGGCAAGCCGGCGTCCCTTCAACAAGTAGTGTGTGATGTCATAGGGGTCCACATTTGGATATGGGTTAGCACCTCTGGTCAACAGCTCCCACATTAAGATGCCATATGACCACTGGGAAACAGATGAGCAATATATTGTAGATATATACATGATGGTTGTAACAAGCATACTTTAGTGGACTGGATAAAGCATACTCACCACATCGGACTTAGTAGTGAACTTTTGTGTTTGCAGGCTTTCGAGGGCCATCCACTTCACTGGCAGCTTTACCCGTTTGTGATCTTGAATGCTGTAGTATTCCTTGTCATAGATGTCCCTTGCCATGCCGAAGTCAGCCACCTTTACTGTGTAGGTTTCATCCAGCCTGAAAACAGAATGCATCTTAAGAAAACGTTATCTTACGGACAGTTCCTGTTAAGCCTAAGAGGAGCCAGGTGAACTTAAATTTACACCAATTTGAAAGTGTTAGTTTCCAGTGTGTCCAGTGTTAACTAGGATGGTTAAACAGTGGAATAAAAGTGAGAGTGGTATCAGTCGTATATAATTCTCTCCAATAAAACAAAATTTTGTTTTCCCCAAAATCTTGCACTATTCTTTTAATATTTATGTGCAAATAAAAAGATCACAAAAACATAATTATTATACCGAATATGAATCATACCAAAGGGGCCTTCAGACAGCCAGGTTAATCTATCTTGCTTGACAGATTTCCTTACATACTTTTTATTTGGTGGGATCACCGGAATAAGGTTTTCTTTCTTTACTCATTTAAATGGAAAATACTTGAAAAAGAAAAGTTTAATTATGTTGTTGCATGAAAAATACAAGATGCAAATAGTAACCAAGTCATATTTACTGTCCTTTTTTAGGGTTTTACTAACTTTTGGAAGTTATTTTTAAGGATTTATAAATGTTTACTGTAGTTGACCATTTGAGAAGACCACAAGGGAGCATGTGATGCTTACATTAAACCAATAAAGATTATCCATGACTTAATTACACCTTTATAATATATCACCTAGATGATGCGTAAACTCGTGTGACAATGTGTCTCCGCTGACATTTGACAGGCCAGTTATCAGTGTAGGATTCACACTCACATGCAGTTACGTGCAGCCAGGTCTCTGTGGACAAATTTTTTCTGGGCTAAATACTCCATTCCCATGGCAACCTGAAGCCCAAAGCCTATCAGGTCTTTAACTGTTGGGTTCTGTGGAGGACAAACAATTATCAAACAGAGCTGACCCAGCAAAACGCCCATGGTCTGAGATATTCAACATATTCATGACCCTACTGGTCCGGAACCTTTAATTGCGTAATTTACCCTTTTCTCAGAGCGGATGAAATGGCGCACATCTCCATGCTTCATATATGGTAGAACCACCAGAGGGAGCCCCTCTTTAGGCAGCATGATGCCCAGCAGGGACAGTATGTTGGGGTGGTGGAAACCTTTCATGATGATGCCCTCTCTGAGGAACTGATCCACCTCTCCCAAATCTGTGATTCCTGTTAATACAAAACTTACTGTCATACAGACGCTTCCAACAGCCATGACCTCATATAGGCTAACATTGATTTAAATTATTATTTAAAAAAAGGTATTCCCATACGGTTTAATGATTTAACAGCACAGTGGGTCTCTTGGTTGTTGCAGTCTATCAGATATCCATGATAAACTGTCCCAAAGTGACCTGCATAAGAAGACCATTAATTATTAAATATAAGTAGTAAATATTTGTGCTAAATCTATGTTCTGTTCCGCAAAGATGGATGACAATATTTTCTCTCTTATCTTATCTTAAAATATTCAAAGACAAGAATGAAACAAACAAATATTATAAGACCGGGAGCTTACCTTTGCCAATAATCTGGCTATCTTCAATTCGGAGCATCTCAGCAGGGATCAGGACATCTTTGACCTCTTCAAGAAGATCAGAGCTTAGACTGACCATTGAGATATTGTCTCGTGGCATTAGAGGAATGGACAGATCATGGCTGGCAGCATACAATAAACCTTGGAAAGCCATCCCTCCGGACCCTGGTGTTTGACTTCCCAGATCCACTGTAGCACACAAGGAACCACGCAATAAAGTTGTTGTATCTTAAAGGCCATTGCAACTTTTACCAAACTTACCTTACAGTGTGTGATACAATCTTACAAATATTTATATTTAAAAATGTTGTACTTCCTAGGGATGCTGATGATGAAGAAAGGGAAGGTAATAAATAGGTAGAATAACTGATTAACAGTTAATATAAACTAAGAATGAATGAATGAATTTGATTATCTCACCTTGTCTGTAGTCACCTGTTGGGACAAAATCGGGACCGCTGCCCATGCGGTTCCATGAAAGCACTGGTGATAAATGATTATCTATAGTTCCTGAAAGGATACATATGATAAATGAAAATCACTAAACAGTAAACCATGAAAATATACATTACTACATAGTACCACCAATTATTATCATGGTTGGAAGTGTTCTAGAATCAAGATTTCCTCACCTTTCTTTTTCTTCCTTAAATGGATCATCACAAGTAATGCAAGACCAGCACCTACTACCAGTGCAGCAATGATGCCTAGGACAATGCCAACAATCACAGTGTTGTTGTTGCTGTGATTGTTGACTACAGTACCCACATCATGAACTTCCCCATTCACAGACACCTACAGTATGATTTACAGATGACAGCTCTCGTTAAAATACATTTAATTTAGTATACATTTCTATAAATTATTCCGATTAAGGTTGATGATTTAAAAGCAGACTCTCTCACCTTGACAGGCAATCCCTCGCTGGGAATAAGCAAGCCTTTAGGTATCCTGCAGGTCAGCTCGTTTGAAAGAACCTGTGCATGGCAGTTCACACCCCCAATGGTCATTGTGATCTGCATACATGTGCTTGCTCTGTTCAGTTTGCTATGCTGTCAAATAAAAAAAAAAATTAAAAAAATGCACATATATCAAGAATTTTAATACAAAAATGTGTTACATAAATAGAGGTGGGGGAAAAAACTGTCTAGTGTAAGATGTGTAAACATACATGCAGTGAAACTTCCGTCTCTCCTGGTTTTAGAGGTAATTCATTGTCATCATTTTCAAAGGGAATGATTTTAACATTATGGTGGTAGTCAAAACGTCTCTTCCAGAGGTTACGTTTCCCATCCATGTGAATAAAAATCTCTCCTGTGTCAGACTTTTCTTCTGGTATTTCCTCTGTAAAAGCAGGGGCCCAGCACTCCATATATGTGGCATTTGTTGTGCCGCTGCAGACCTAAAGTGACATAAGCACATGATGTATTGTTTGAAATCGCAACTATTGTAACAGTTTGGCATAAGAGAAAAGCAAAATTCAGCTTAAGAAGGAGTATGACTGACTGTCCTTCCATTGCCAAAATTCACAGTTTAATGACCTGGTTTGAAGTGAACTGAAATGAAAGTAGTTTAATTGAATAATGTACTGTGTCTGTAAAGACTTACAAAGGGTAAAATCAAAGTGTTAACTTACCAGTTCAAGAGACTGCATGTTGGGATTTTTGGAAGTGTACTGAACCACAGTTTTGTGGGCAGAGTCAAGATTCTGACCTTCTATCACTAGCTTGGAGCCACTGTAAGACAGTATAAATGAGTATGTTACATTAACATGTTTTATGTGCAAACACTGTTTGTCTTATGTTTAGCAATTACAATTTTGGAGTAATATAATTTAATTTGGATTGCATTGATGAGACCAGTAGAGACCTGTCCTACCTTTGCAAACTGCAATGAGGATGTACAGAGGTTATAACGGGGTCTTTCTTGTAGAAGAACATTTTAGGGGTTGTCACTTGAAAGTTGTCAATGAAGATTTTCACAGGTACCTCCCCAACACCTGCTGCTGCTGCTGTGTGGCAGATGATTGAAGAAGTCCCTATTCCTTCAGTAACACTGAAAAAAAGAGAGATGACAGTCAACAATACTTAACACCCTTCATTTGAAAGGGACATCTGAACATAGTGGAATTAATGTGTTGTTCACCATAGTAATGTGTTAGCAAAATAAGTATTTTTTGTGTTGCTCACCTTTGAATGTTGCACTTTTTGTCAGCAAAGAAGACATCTCTCCGTATCCCAGAATTAAGATACCTGCCTGTCAGTGTAACTGTTGTTCCTCCAAACGTAGGTCCATATTCAGGCTTGATTTCTGTTATACTTGGCTCCTAGTTAAACAGAGGTGAAAAATTCCATATGCACTAAACATTGTTTCCCATGCAAATAAAGACCATATACAGAACTCAATTTAAAACTGTTTCAATTGGATAAAAGTTTCTCACCACAAAAGAGAAGCCAGACATCTGAGCTGTGCCTTCAATTGAGTAGTGTCCCTTTACTTCCCCCTCGTGCACTTCCAGAGTGATGGTGAGGTCCGGGTTTGGTGTGTATTCCCGAATCTTGCATACCAGGCTGTAAGAACAAAAGGAATTTTGTGTCTATAAATTCTGTAGATGAAAATTGTCAGACAGAAATGACCAAGAGCAAAAATGGCAATGACACAAAAATATTTCCACACTATGAAAAAATTGTTTCAATAATTAAAAAAAAAAAGACTAGCCAGCTACACCACACATACATTTTAAGCAATCGAAAAACACTCCAATTCTAATAACCAAAGTGACAGGTCTGGGACTCAGGAGTAGAGGTTTATAAGAACTGTGTCATATCAAAATCCTCATTAGGACCTTTGGGAGAGAAATTAGATAGACATTTTTTAATTTAAACTAATAAACATCAATCTTCCATAGTTAACCTGTGGCTATCAGTGCCCATTACTTCCTACGTCTATTGTACTGTCTGGCACTGTGTGCATTTGTGCTACTTACACTTCACAACTGCTATTTTCAGGCAGGACGGTACACAAGTTCCCAGAGCCCACTGTAATGATGTGGGTTTTGCCGCTGATGATGGCGGGTGGCAGAGGAGACTGAAACTCCCAGCCACACAGTGTTACCTCTGTCTCAGCACCAGCAGGTGCCATTTTAGGGAAGAACTGCAAAAATAAGGAGGTTAAGATTCAGAGCAATCAGCATCTCAGTACAATAAGTGGGATTTATGACTTATGGTGTTTAAACGTCATGCAGTGGCTAATCAGTTACACCTAGCAGCAGATCTACCTGAGTTATGACAGGTGTGCATGAGTCTTTGTTCCACTTTGAAGCACACTCATGCTGCCTGACGCAGATTCCTGAACACCAGCCACAGTTCATGAAGCGTGGAGCCATCAAACACTTGGAGCATGTCATAAAATGGGCACACCCTGGTCCTGCAGAGGGCACCCTGTACATCTTGTTCATGGAGAGAGGAAGTGAAGGTGGGGTAAGCCAGATGTACCAGTGAAAAACAGTCAAAAGGTAAGCTGCTCAACATCATACAGGTCAACCCACTGTTCCTCAGAGAGACATACTGGATTTATACTATGTACTTTTTGTACTTTATCTTTGTAACTTCAAGATGTTCTTTTGTAACGGACGGTGCATGGGGTGTACAACCATTGGATTCATTATCCAAAAGATTTGAAATCCTGTTAAATCAATTGTTCAATGACAATTGTACACCTATTCTAGGTTGACCATGTACTGTATTTGTTTGTCTTATGTCTTTGTCTTTTGACTATGATAAAGACACAGTAGTGTTGAACAAGTCGATCTGTTTACACTCTTGTAGGCTCCCAGTTTCTTTTCCCCCCACTAATAGACAAGTAGTGCCTGCAGTAGATATTACAAACTGTACCTTATTTCCCACTACGAAGAGAAGTAAATCATTTGAGTACACCTCTGCTGTCCTGGACACTTTGGTTTCTCCAAGAGAATAGTTGGCAAAAACAACAGGCCTGTTCAAAGTAAGAATCACCTAAACCACACAAAACCAGAGAGACAATGTCACAAGGATTAATATCCACCTAAGTCTGACTGACAGACTGTAAAAGTTCAAATGTTTACTTCAGACATTTGAAATAATGTTGATTGTGAGTACTGAACAAGATACTTCTAGTTATGGTATAAAACATTAAACCTGCAGAAGCACACCCACTGGCACACCTCATAATGACTACTATTTTATCCTCATGCATATGGCTACCTGCAGTATCCGGCCATCTGAGGTACCAAAGTGGCCCAGCGTGTGATTCCCAATAGTGGTGACCAGGACAGCGGTGAAAAGGATGTCTCTCATCTGACTGTTGAAGAGGTCTTGTCTGTAGTACGGCTTTGACACCAGAGTGGGTTTGACAATGCATGTGTCATTGTCTTCAGAGCTCTGTGCAAGCAGGACAAACAAATACAGAACAACGGTGTTTGTTTTTAGTCAGCCAGTTCATTCATAAATCTATCTACCTCGTTCAGCATCAGTCTCCCTCTACCCACATAACAACATGTATATGCTTGTGCGTGAGAGGAAGAGAGATAGAAAGAGAGACCATCTTAATTCATCCATTTAAGAAGGAAGTGCTCCTAGCCTCCAGTCTAAACAGCTGTGAGAGTAACAAACTCATAAAACAGCAGTAACTCCAGCTCTATATGTTGACATGATGACTGTTTCTCTTATCTACTGTACTGAAACTGGACTGTCCATACTTTCCCAACATTGATCTTTTCATTCACTTGTAATTCAGCATCTGGAGCTTGAATATATGCAGTATTTACATTTGTGTTCTATTGTAAATATCATCTTTAAGACACATTTATAAGTGTTTAGACCAGCATTTATTGACTGAGTAAAAGAGAGATTCTTTCCTCCCTACCCCTCATTTCTCAGAATATACCTATTTTCGTAATAACTTTCCCTCCCCTTAAAAGTCCATCTTTTTATCAGCAGGATTTATTACTTGTATTTGCTGGCATACATTCCTGTAGGTGTACTCGACTGTGAGAGCTCAAAGGACACAGTATGAACTCCACAAAAGTGAAACGACCACACCTTTATTATTCTGTCTAGCACCGCAGCCAAATGCTCTATTCAATAAGGGTGGTCGGGGAATACATCTTGTCTGTTATTTTAAGCTCAGATTCAACCCACCAAGTCGACTTTACCTTCCGATACTTTTTTACTCTGGTAGCTTATCAGTTAAGGAAAATTGCAGCAACCAGATACATTCAACTTAGTGTAGCCTTATCATTTAGCCTTTTATCTTAATGAGCAGTTTTCATATCAAATCTATGTACTTTAAACACAGAGTGAAACTTAACAGAGTAGAGAAACGGTGTGGCAATGTGCTGGTCACATTACTGACTAATCCACCCCTCCCAGTTCATCTGGCCCTGCTCTTTAACACACCTTCATAAGAGTTGCCACAGCCATACACTATTCCAGTCGTCAAGCTTTACTTTAAACTATCCTTCATTGCTCAAGACAATATAAAACTGTAAGCTTAATGATAAACTACACTGTTCCATTCACAGGTGACTTTATAACAGTGTTTGTATGAATATGTCACTTCCTGTCTGGACGTGTGGGGATGTTTGCACTCTGCTCTGACGACAGTCGGACATAAAAAAAAAGAGTTACTCACTTCATGTGGGCAGCTCTCACACGCCTGGAAGTGACAGAGACCTCTGGACAGCTGCTCTGGACCTGACTTGCAGCAGGCCTCCACACCATCATCAATCGCTTGGTTTATTTTACTCAAAGGGAAGGCACACAGGGCAGAGTGTTTTTTAGGTTCACCACGCTCATTCACCTCTGCAAACACCCCATACAGAATGTCTTCTCTCTCTGTCACCGTCATCTCATTTGCTAAGTCCTTCCCCACTCGCCCAAAGTATGCCGCCTGTAGCCCATTATACACAATGTACCGGAAATCCTCTCTCCGTCTCCTTCTGCGCTTTGGTTGGTACCTGCACTCCAGGACCACCTCTCTGTACATCCACACCTCTGGGATTAATATAGGCTGTCGTCCCAGACGAGTCTGAAAAGCTGAATTGCTCTTGAATGGATTTTCTCTCTGCAGGGACAGAAAGTAGACATACTCTGTGGTGGCGAAGCTGTAGATGTAATCAATCGGGTAAGAGTTCCGTAGACCGGGGAGCACTGTCAGGCCATCCATGACCATATGAAAGCCGTCTTCAGTTGAAAGTGGCCTCATGACTGATATTGACCTCCTTGGATACCTCTGTGCCACTTTGTCATTGACAGAGGCTGCCACAAAGAAGAGCGTTATGGCTGCCTCTTCAACAATGGTGACTTTAGTGCCAAGTGGGCTAGCCAGACAGTCTGGACAGTTGGTTGGAGAGTTTTGCCCTTTTTTGTATAAACACTTAGGGATAGGATTTGGAGTTCCGACTTCAATGTAGTGACAGATCCCATGCTGAGTACTCCCACAAATGTACAAGGAAGGACTGGGAAATGTAGAAAAATCCAAAAGCAGAACCTCATTGTCCGTTTCCACTGAGTCCACGGGATCTATTTCTATGTCACACACCCGACAGGTTTCACAGTCAGGACTGCCTACAGGTCCAGTTTTCACTTCCCATATTTTTTCCAAACCATCGTTGAC
This sequence comes from Etheostoma spectabile, assembly GCF_008692095.1. NCBI lineage: Eukaryota > Metazoa > Chordata > Actinopteri > Perciformes > Percidae > Etheostoma > Etheostoma spectabile. The sequence goes on from NC_045736.1 coordinate 16,031,424, forward strand.
TGCCTCTAAGACATTCTGGCTTGCAACATACACCTCTTGCTGATTCTCCTCCTGGTTCACAGCTATGTTCTGTATAGGTCTGTCCGTTTGGAAGTGGGGGAGGGAGTATTTTACAGTGAAATCCACTAGCACACGTGGAGTAGAGGCACATGTGTGCTCTCCTGAGGCAGTTTGGGTTTGTATCCATATGCATACCGTCAGCAAAGCGGCCCAAGTGACCATCTCCACGTCACAGTCCACCGTAATTGAGTGCTACCTATAAGATGCTTTCCCCAAAGAATAAGATACCTTCCTCAAAGAGAACATTCTTGAGAACCTGAAGGAGCTCTGTGAGGGAAAACATAGAAGGAATGTTGAAATTTAACAGTGAGCAATAACATTTGATTCTCAACAGAGCTGCTGCTTTTGAAGTGGAGGTGGATAATGTCAACATTTTAGCTTGTTTAAACTGAGAAATGCAGCATAAGGAACTGAGTGAAAGGGGTAAAACTATCAGCTGCTGTTCTGTCTTTGAACTAAATAATTAAGCAGATTTGGGTCAGATAATTTAGACTTGATATGCAGCTATATGTCATAGCCGTGAAACTTATTGAGATAAAAGCCAGTGGAAAAATAACAAGTTGGTAGCGTCAAGATTAAATCTACTGTGGGCAAGACATGACTTGCTGGAACATGTGGAGCAACTATGAAAATGTCCAGGCATCCAGAGCCATACACAGAATAACAGAGTAATAACTAATAAGGTCAAACAGTTTAAAATACCTAAATAATGCAGGTCTACTCATACAATGCAAATTATTCAGTAGGATAGTAATCCTGTACCACAACTCTAATACACCATTATGCAATGAACAACTATTTTAAAAGTTTCAAAACAGGGAAGAACATTCACTAAGCATTGAAGTCAGCATGACTATAATAAGAATCATTTGTATTGTAGCTGCTAAAATAAGGCCAACATCTCCTGTGCAGGTAGGCAATCAGTTTTCAGTCATTCATTAAAGTGGACCACAGATACTTTAGATATCCTGCATACAAAGACAGGTCTGTAGTATACTTATATATATAAAAATCTTACCTCGCTTTGAAAAGTGGGGATGTGGCTGTGATTTGTCCGACAATCTCTAAATGTGAATTCTTCTACGAGATAGATTTCTTGTGTTGGTGAAGCTCCACTCGCTAACCTGCAGCCGCGAACTCACCTGACAGCACCGGAGTCCAACTGGCACAGAGTTTACACTGATACTGACGCAGCAAGGCTTTGAGATACACTGTCAGTCTATAGATGAAAACAGGATCTTACACTCACCTCCAAAATAAAAGCGCGCCAGGACGAAGCCCTCACGCTGGGAGTGATAATGAATGATTCGTTGCTTTCAGTAAGAATTTGAGGCATCGTGTAATCCCCACTTAATCATAAAGCAAATAAACAATGCCATATATATGGCATTGTTTATTTGCTTTATGATTAATTACTGATTAATGATAACAGGAGAAGAGATGAAAATTGTATTGATCCCAAGAAGGGAAATTCACTACACAGCAGCACATGAAATAGTCTGAAAGGGAGGAAACCAATACATTAGCTTATTTTAAATAATACAACACACTTACAAATTATGGAAATGACATTGACAGGCTTACATTATTGCATTACAATCAAAAACATGATCTGTTGACATTACAAGCCTATGTAATAGAAAACAACTCTATAGAATATTTTTTACAATAACAAAATGTATGCTAGATCAATTAAAAACACGAATCATTAAATAAGTTCTAAGAGCCAATTAAGTCACATATTGCCCCCATATTCTTTCATTGCATTGCCTAACTTGTATAAATTCGATAATTGTTTTTGTTTAGTTTTTTACTTTTGCAACACAATTTGTAATAGCCTACCACTTCTTTAATATTCTACAATTTTATCCAGGTCTAACATAATGTATTAGTCGCTCCCACTCAGGAAACATGTTCTGGAACAAGAGATTCAAGACTTATTTTGAAGGTTTTAAACCGGAAATGCTATTCTCGTTCTAAGGCGCTTAATTCTGAAATATTCTTCAAGTGGGTGCTGTCCTGTCAAGCCGCGCCCGTAATAAGGAAGTATAATATAATTGCGAAATCTGACCACTTATCACACAAAATGTTCTCATTGTCACAATCATATATCATCAACTGCAGCTCCCCTCCAGTAATGCGTCTGTGGCGTAGTGGAAAAACTTTCTCAACAGTTGAAAACTGTCTGATACTGTGCATGCCTGTAGGATTTCTGCCAAAACTGCATTGCTTTCGGATGATGGAATTTAGTTACTCTTCAAATATGGCCACTCCAACCAGGAAGTTATGAAAGGAATTTCTTCCTTCCCCAGACCACCTCAATGTGACCTTTAAGAGAAAAAAATCTATTGACATAAAAGAGAAATTAAATAAATTGACACATGGTAATTGAACTGTAACATAATATATTGTTGTTCATCATTATGCATTTCCCAAATAGAAATGTTCTCATGACATAATGAAGCATTATGCATTACCAATTACCACTGAATCCAAAGTATATAATCCCAGACAGTCAGTTTTCAGCTAAAGCCAAATGTACTTAAAGCGTCGTTCTTTATAAACCACAACAGATCCATCTTTACTTGACACAAATTGTAATAGGTAGCCTACTGCATTAGCATTGAAGTACAAAGTTGCATGAAACCGAGGAAGGACTCGGTCTTATTTGGGCCTTAGATATCCAGACACTAATCAAACAAACTGTCCAAAACAACAGTGCTAAGGACATCACATCCAGTCCTTGAGTTTGCATCTGCAGAACTTACTGAATACATGACTCATAGCAGGGGGCCACATAAACATGATGTAGTGCACTAGGCCATGCAGCTTGGATTTAAATTTGGTCCAACAAGAAATAATATTAAGCAGAAGCATCTCCAGAGATATGTTAATGTCTGAGATTAAATTCCCATAAGGGTTTTCTTTCTTAAATAAACTGCCATAAAATGGTTCCTCCCCACTTGCTATGCAGATAAACAGCTTGTTTTGAAATTGACATTCATTTTATGCATGTGGATATTAATTCTGATTGCAGGTTCCTCTTTTTTACACACCACAAGGAGCTTAAGAGTGGTTTGCCAAGATACGTCATGATGAATCATTTCTCATCACTCCTAAGTAAGCATGCCGTACTTTCTTCTGGAGGGTTTTTTGTGACTCGTTACCAGACTTAGATTGCTGAAATGGATGACAAAGACATTAAGCAATACTAGGGTGTGTCATTGTTATTGTCACCATGGAAATTTTAAACGTAACCGCCAGACATGTTTTAAGACCTCTAAATAATACTCTGCTTTAAATAATAATTTGTATCTGTGACAAGGTGGATTAAATTCCCTGCACCCCCCACCTTGTCACTTTTTTAATTTTCTATTTCAGTCTTAAATGTGTGTGATTTAATTTAACTATATTTACCTTTTTAACTGTATTTGTTGCTTGTTTTACCTGTAAAGTGTCCTTGAGTACTATGAAAGGTGGCCATAAATAAAATGTTTTGTTATTCTTATTATCATTATTATTATTAGTAGTAGTAGTATTAGAATTAGGGTTCAAACTATGAAGCGGTAGAACCCTTCTATGTTTGTCTGTTTCAGTTATTATTATTATTATTTGTTGTCTGTTGCACCGGCTCAAATTCCCACCGTAAGTCCGATTGACTTGAAATTTTGCACACTGCATCTTAATGTGCTCTACATAAAAGTCTCAATGACCATAAGGTCCGCCTAGAGACCTTTTCCGACATTTTTAATTTTTTGAAAAACACATTTTCGAGATCTCCTACACCGTAGCTCCGATTGCTACTTTCAGTGAATCATCAATGGAACAAGCTTATTACAAGTTGCATAAAGCAGGTCTATATGAAATATGGACATGCTTTATACAACAAAAAGTTTACTTATGCAACAAATTATTGAATAAACATCGAAAGGGGCTTGGCTTTGGACATAGATTAACACAAATCAGCAACGTAAGGCCAATCATAACAAAACTCACAGGGTATGTTCAATTAAGTGCCCCAGATATACCCAGACAGTTTTATAAACATACGACACTAGGGGGTATTACAAGCGCAAGATAGTATTAATTGTCCAATAATCACAAATCTCATATGTCCTCGTAGTACCTGAACCGCGCCCTGAAAGTTTCATTCGATTTGAACGCCATGGGGCGCTATAAATGCAAACAAACTACAGATAGCATAGTGCAAATCAGGCTTTAAATGACTACATGTTTGTCCAACACAAAACTTCCAGAAAATGTCTACTGACCTCACACATACACTACAAGTCTCATTCAAATTGGCCACTAGGGGCGCTTTTTCAATGCACAATAACTAGACTTGGTATGACGCAAATCAAGGTTTGAGCTTGGAATCGCAGTTTGCGGTTTTTATAAGTGTTAGAATTTTGTAACTAACTTCGTGTTCGTTGGATCTCTAAGGAAGGAGGTTGAGGTTCAATTGAGAATTAAGAAAAGGTTTAATGCAACAAAATGATGAAGATGATGAGACAATGACAATAAGACATAAACAACATGATAACACTGCAGCTGACATCGGACTGGCTGCATGCTTCCCCCATGATGGAGTCGCGTGAGACCCGCCATGATCATTCTTAATCACACACGTTAATCTCCTGCTCCGGGGGGCGGTTCTCTTTCACCTGGTGCATTCAGATCCATTCTCATTGGTCCATTGTTGGCATGTTGCAACATGCTGGCGCATCTTTGCTGTCCAATGGGGGAGGACAAGCTTTTAAACTCTGCCCCTTTGGGGGTCGTTTTTGGTTACAGAACAAAATGGTCTGTCGTGTAAATGTGAAACTCTAACATCAATACAGTTTAATCAACATTGTGTTGTCTAAGGGGACAGGAGACAGAAGGCCACCTCCTGGTGGATAGGAAGAAGCTCCTTTCCAAATGTTAAATGCCAGACTTGACCAGATCAATAAGCAAATGGGTCGTCTTGACCTCTTCAAAGACAAGATGCATATTAATCCCATCCTGGCTGCATCATACATACAACCGAAATGCATTGTTTTCACAACATTGTTTTTAACTTTTTATAACTCAACAATCCCACCTTTGGTGTGAAAATACTATAAATGTTACTGAAAACAATGTCTTGTCTTGAATTATATGAACATAAAAATACAACCAAAAATGTAAACATCAGCTGCAAAAGTTGTAAGAAACAAACATTATTTTACAAACAATTAATTTTCTTTGACTCTGAAAACACAATGGTAATTTAAATCATTCAACAGGAAGGCAAACAAAAAACAGAAAAAATCTATGAAGAAAACAAAAATCTTTAAATCTTTAAATCAAAAAATAGCATATTAACATAAACATGTATATTCAAAAGAAAACAGATCAACTCCTAATTAAATTTAACTTTCTAATCCAAATCTGCACAAGTAACTTTATGCCTAATCTCAAATCTGTAATGCAATCAGCTGGTTTGAAATCTCTCTTGATGGCAATAGTGTTAGGGTATATGTGAGAGCAGCTCTCATCAATGTCCATAGTTGCAAAAAATGCAAACTGGGGAAATTATTCTGAAATCCAGATTTTTTGAAAGTTCCTTGTTCCCTATCGTCTAATCTGGAAACAAAATCTGGGGTCAAAATCTCATATCTCAGGTCTCAGTCATAGAGTGTAGTCTATGGTCTCAATCATTCTGCACCATAAGGTTTACATCCTAGTAACTGGGCTACAAAAAGCACAATACAAGATCATACCAAAAAACACTTCGTAAAAATGTCTGAAAAGTGGGATTTGATGTTACCTAAAAATAACAAAAAATGTATTTTAATTTTGACCTACAGAGATCAAATAAATTAACTTAATTTTACTTAAATGTTCCACTTCTGTTTTAAGTTGTTTTAAACACTCATTCAATACAAGCACAACTCGTTAAACAGTCCCGGGTCGCCCTCTAGTGGCCAGGCCACAACATATTTTTTGGCAAAACAACGATTCAATGACTCTTATGAAACGAAAGTGAAATACTTTCCTTATAACTGCTGTCATCTCGTAATGTGACACACCCGGTTTCTATTATGTTCCTGGTTTGACCCGTGCGGTTGTTGTAGTCAGTCCAGCTGATCCCCCACTCTAAATTAGTCATCTACTATTGTTGAAGAGACTGCGAGTGCAACATGACAGAACTAGGTGAAATTGATGAAGGATTCTACTCCAGACAGCTGTGAGTATCCGACCGACCGACCCCCCGACACACACACACACACACACACACACACACACACACACACACACACACACACACACACACACGTCAATGAATCTAATTAACTGTATAAGATCCACATGTTCATTTACCTGCACAGGTATGTTCTGGGTCACGATGCGATGCACCGGATGGGCACAGTCAACGTCCTCATTGCAGGCATGCGTGGTCTTGGGGTAGAAATAGCCAAAAATGTGATCCTGTCCGGAGTGAAGTCTGTCACCGTCCAAGATGAATGCCAGGCAGTGTGGACCGACCTGTCCTCCCAGGTAAACTACTATAGGCCTGTGGTTTTATTTGTTAAAATAGGCTTAAAGAAATAAATAAAGCTTTGAGGAGATATCCGATGTAACTGATTGACTATGATTTACTTAAAATACTTCCTGTTAGAGCAACAACAACTTGTTAAACCTGCCAAGTGTAATTATCCTCTTACATTGCTTACAGTAAGCACTATTTGGAAAACGGACCGGTTTTTTAAAACAATACACACAATTACACAACCACACACCAAATTAGCAGAACACCTCAGATCCTTTGCAAAATGAAACACTCTTGCAAAAACTATACACTAATTTATAAACAATATAGTTTGTTACCGAATGAAACACACACGTTTCATATGACTTAATTCAGTTACACACTGCTGTTTCTAACCTAAAACACTTTTAACAATTCAACTTCTCAGTGATTAGATTACTGTAAATAAAGTACACAGAGAAAGTGCAAATTTACAATAAGTCCACCAAACACTATACAAGACCAATGCTGCAGACCGAGAAAAATATATTTATTTCTCTCCATTTACCTAAATTAGTCAACATGTCAACATGCAACTACAGTAGTGTGCATACAGTAACACTGTTAGCTCAGCCAGCAACAGACAAACATAAAATACTGTATCCACAGTACAGGTTACAATTACAGTAAAAAAAAAAAAAGATCTTAAAAAACCTGAACATACAGTACAGGAAATACTAGACTTACCTTCTGCACTTTTAAAGTGCTTAAACCTGATTAGTTTGGTGGATTGGATTCATAGATTGGCTCATAAGTGTGGTAAGGAATTGCAAGGAAGTGACATCATGATACATGTACTTCTGTGTCTAATGTATACGTTTAGTGTTTTGTAAATCACTGTGTGTAATGTTTTGCAAAAAGTGTGAGGCTTACATTGTGCTTATAGTGGCACACATCTGGGCCAATATTTTGCTCCTTGAGTGTAAGGTTTTGATAATTGTGTAACACTTTTGATTTCAGTGTGTAAGCAGATGACAAAAACTGTAAAGTGATATTGTTATATAAAGTATTTTTTTTTTTACTTTTGCTTTTCTTCTTAAATTTTGTCAGATTGGGAATTATATTATGCCACCAATAACGGAACATAATGGTGTACGTTGGTAATTGTGTGTCTTATTGTATTATTATGTACTTTCACTACTGAGAACATTTTCTCTCCTCCCCTCTTTTCTTAAATACAGATTCACTCAAAAAATGTTGAGATTGAGTTAAGAGTTATTTGTTAATCTGCAATTTCATTTTCCAACCAGTTCTTCCTGAAGGAATCCCATCTTGGTCAGAACCGTGCCACATGTTCCCTACAACAGCTGTCTGCCTTAAACCCACACGTGCGTGTGTTGCCCCACTCTGGACCACTGGATCAGGACCTTATTCTGCAATTTCAGGTACTTAACTTCAGTTGCATAAAGGCTTTTTCCACAAAAAAAAACTTTGACTAGCTAGTTTAAAATTCTTCAAATTTGATCTAGTTCTTTCCCCTCATTTTGGAAACAAGATTTCTCCTAACTTTATCAAAGTATGTTCTTAATGTATTTGCCCTAGAGGTTTCAAGTTTCCAAGTCACACTTGTGTGAGTGGACCACAATTGGCTTGTAAACTAGTAGCAATGCCCCAAATTCCTACTCTTACTTACATGTCTTACTGTAAACTCAGAATTCAGTTAAGCAGAGAAAAACAACAAGAGTAACAACCACACAGTAAAAAAACAATTTTCTGAGTGGAAGGGAACTGTCATTTTTCAGGTGGTGGTCCTCACTGACTCATCACTGGATGATCAGAAGTGTTTTGGTGAGCTCTGCCATTCACATGGAATCAAGTTTATTGTAGCAGACACCAAAGGACTGTGTGGGTAAGTGGGCTAGACAAAACTGTCCAAAAATTAAGACTGAATTTATTTCATAATGCATCAAAAAAAGAAGGGAAAACCTTGTGGTTCATTTGCAGTCAGTTGTTCTGTGACTTTGGGGAGGAGTTTGAAGTCTTGGACCAGGATGGAGAGATGCCGGCATCAGCGATGATACAAAGTGTCTCTAAGGTAATACCTTGCATTTGTTTTATGTTACTGGCTTATCCTGCTAATAGTTGTGTTGGGTGACAGTCATACCTGTGGGCATTTTAGAGTTGACAGTTCAACCTGCATGTCTTTGGACTGTAAAAGGAAATATGCACAGGAAGAACATACAAACTCCACACAGAAGGCCTGTCTGATTATGGATAATGAATGTTAATAATTCCATTTCTAACTGTGAAAATTAGCTTACTTGAACATTATTACTAGAACATGTCTTTTAAATTTGAAGGTTGTCAACATGATTTTATTTCAGGCGAATCCTGGAGTGGTGTTCTGCACAGATGACAGGAAGCACGGATTTTCAGATGGCTCTAAAGTTTTCTTCTCCCAAGTCCAAGGCATGACGGAGCTCAACAGCATCGAACCTGTGGAGATCAAAGTCCGTGGTCAGTTTTACTTTGTTTCTTCATAATTTCTCTTCTTCACAATGTAGCGATGAGCCCAGCCCTTCACATGACACTCAACATTTTCAACCAATAAAATGTAATAGTTGTGATGCGAACTTTATCTCACTTATCTGTATGTCATTCTTCACCTCTATAACCAGGCTCATACTCCTTCAGTATTGGTGACACTTCAGCCTTTTCGACGTATGAACGGGGTGGAGTAGTGACTGAGGTGAAACAGCCCCGCATGCTAACATTTGTGAGTATCTAGACTTAACTAAAAAAAAATTTGTTTTGCTTTTGTAAAAGTGTATCCTTAATAAAATAAGTACAATTGCAGAAACCCCTGAGTGAGGCTTTATTGGACTACGAGCTGCTGAAAATGAATGATTATGGAAAAGTATCAAGGCACAAGACCTTGCACTTGGCTTTCCAAGCCCTCCATGGCTTTGTAAAGAAAGAACAACAACTCCCTCGTCCTCGGTCTCAGGTCGGTGAAGGTTACAAGATATTACAGCCAGTATTCATTTCATTTTTCAAAACACGTTATCTTATCAGTAACAAATAAAACAAGTTAATCATGATTTGGTGTGGTGGTATGATCATTTAAGCAATGTACAGGATTGTTTCAAAAGGATTGTTTTTCACTTCTTCATTATTAATCCCACACAGTCAGATGCAGATGCTCTGCTTGCCATAGTGAGAGAGCTTAATACAGTCGCACAGCTGGAAGAACTGGATGAAGCTGCTGTGAGAAGCCTTTCCTACACAGCCCGGGGTGACTTGGCTCCTATGAATGCTTTCATTGGAGGCCTTGCAGCACAAGAAGTTATTAAGGTGAGATCAAAGTCAACATTTGCAACATTAGTTTCATATCTCAGTTTTTTTATGGTGTATAACACGGCTATTGTTACACTGTGTATATTAATTTTACATTACTTAGCACATTCTGTGTGGTGTAAAAAGCTGACTACACTTTGCTCTGTGATCTCTATAACATTCCTGCAGGCGTGTAGTAGGAAATTTACGCCTCTTCAGCAGTGGTTATATTTTGATGCACTGGAGTGCCTCCCTGAAGATGGGGACCAACTGGCAGAGTGCTCCTTTTCAGAAGTATGTTAAGAGATTCCTCGATTTGAACCAGTCATATATATATCAGTCAGGAACATTTGGTCAGACTTTGGATGCAATTTCATCATTTCTTTTTTCCCTCTCTGGCAGAAAGGCACAAGGTACGATGGACAGATTGCTGTATTTGGGTCAGCGTTCCAGGAGAAGCTTGAAATGCAGAAGTATTTCCTGGTGAGAGCAGGTTTGATGTTTGTCCAACAGGGGGCACACTCTGCACTGGAATGCAGAAGCGCCATTTGTGTTTTCCTTGTCTGGTGTTAATGATGATGGCACATGCAGGAAACGGCTGTGATACTGGCGGCATTTCCTGCCAGTGCTGACCTTTTGTGCAGGGGCCGTTCAACAGTGCCAAACCCTTTCTCTGTTTCCTTTGAAAGTGTTATTTTTACTGTTGTTTATTGGCTGTATGTGTGTGTTATTGAGAGAGAGAGAGTGCATGCATGTGTTACTTTTATCACCCTAAAAATTCCACACAATGTATAAGTGAGACAAGTAACATGCTACACTTTGTAAAACATAACATAGCTTTCATTTGTTGACATACACTTGCATTGTATGAGCTAATATATATTTAGTGTGACACAGTCTGTACTGTCGTATTTCAAGGTTGGAGCAGGGGCCATCGGCTGTGAGCTTCTTAAAAACTTTGCCCTCATTGGGCTCGGTGCTGGAGAAGAAGGGCACATCACCGTGACAGACATGGATTTCATAGAAAAATCCAACTTGAACCGACAGTTCCTGTTCAGGTTTCAAGATATTGGGGTGAGAAAACACACTACCACACACTCACATTCCGTCATAGCTCACTGGTTCTTGTTAGACCTTAAGAAGACGGGTCATAAGGCTTCACTAATGTCCAGGTGAAGGTATTTTGACTGTCTGAGTGTAGTTTAGTATACAGTATATATGTATAGTTGATCTCTTATGTTTGTGAAAACAACTACCTGTGTTTAAACAACTTACGCAACACATAGTTGAGTGGGGTATGTTGATTAAAAAAAATCCTCAACTGCTTTGAAATTCTGGACAGAAAAGAATTGTTAATTCTGTTGTTGTTTTTTTTATAATAAAAGAGTAGTGAGACACTCAGAGGATAATCTACAGTAGTAAACATGTTAATTATTTAAAGACCAAGGATGTGTTCTATAGGTGTTAGATTGTCTGACTTTACCAACAATTTACCACCCATTTGCTCACTTGTTCATAAACAGAAACCGAAATCGGACGTTGCAGCCAAAGCAGTGAAAGAGATGAACCCAGGGATAAAAATCACCGCTCACCAGAATCGTCTGGACGCTGACAGTGAAGGAGTGTATGATTACAACTTCTTCATAGGTCTCGACGGAGTGGTTGCGGCCCTCGATAATATAGAAGCCAGTGAGAACACTTACTCTGCTTTCATTACCATTAATATATTAAATTCTCATTACCACATTGATTATACTGGAGCATTACAGTACATATTTAAATACAAATGCTTTTAAAAGATTTAAAAAAACAACAACATTTAACCCACCTTTTCCTGCCCAGGGGTCTATCTCGATGGTCGCTGCGTTCAACACCAGAAACCATTACTGGAGGGAGGAACTTTAGGATGTCGGGGTCATGCTCTGGCAGTGGTGCCTCACCTGACAGAGTCTTATGGCCCGGGCACATCAAGTTCTAATGAAGCCATCCCACTGTGTACGCTGAAGAACTTTCCTCACCACATTGAGCACACCCTGCAAGTATGATGTAAACTTCTTAGTTTGATTAAGCTTTAAGTTTCTAAGTTTGAGTTTCACATATTGATTTACCTAAGTTCACTTGAAAATCTACTCTGAATAACCAAAAAAGAAAAATAGGCCCTACTAAAATTGTTAAAATGTATTTTTCAAAGGTTACTACTAAGTTTTTTTGTTGATAGACAGAATCATACAGTACTTTATGGTGCTGTTTAATTGAATCAAAACTTTTTATTCACATCATTTACATATATTAAGGGGCAAAACATTAGATGCATTAAAGCACTGGAACCTCATTAAGAGTATAGCCAAGCGGTTCTGTGAGAATGCAAATAGGAAAAAAATGGTGTTTTGAGCTAAATGCTAAACTCTTCAAGCTAACCTGCTCATTATGTCAATGCTAACATGCTGGTGTTTGACAGGTTTACCATCTTATTGTTCACTATTTTAGTTTAGCATGTTAGTATGCTAACAATAGTTGATGAGCACTACACTATGGCTTAGGGTGATGGAAATTTCAGGTATTTGGTAATAGTTCAGAATTCAAGGATCAACAAAGTTATCCTTAAGGTAACATTAATGCATGTACCAAATTATGTTGCAATCCAAACACTAGTTGTCAAGATATGTTGGCGCTAGAGGAAAAGTCACGGGATTCCTAAATTCAGTAGGATTCACAATCTACACTACAAATGTGTGTACCAAATTGCATGGCAATCCATCTGATATTTAAGTCTGGACCAAAGTGGTGGAACCACAGTCAGAAAGAACGACATTTCCATTTAAACAGCATAAAGGGTTTTCTGGTCACACTGTGAGTTATTTTATGCAGTATAAAAAGTCACTATTATACTGATTGTATTATCTGTGCAAACATTACAATTCATTTAGTGGGCCAGAGACCAGTTTGAAGGACTGTTCAAACAAACACCTGAAAATGTGAATCTCTTCCTGAGGTAAGATATGATGTCATCCTCATGTGATTTACCTTTTTCCCACAACAAGTGTTACCTCCAACAAACATGAGAATTACATTACATTCATCAATCTGTAGCCAGTCTGCTGGCTCTTAATGACCACTACTTGCTCATTTTACAATGCTTCTCTGCTCTCCTACAAAACATTCCAACAAAATTACGAAAGCTAATGAAGTGCTTCTCGCTCATTATTTTGTTTTATAAACAGGAAAACATGTGGTTGGCTTTTAGCTGTAAACCCCTAGTAAAAACTACATAAACAGTCTGTCTTGCCAAGTCTGTACTCTGTAATGTATATGTCACAGCAACACTATGTTCTCCAAATAATAGATACAGTCTCTCAACTAATTAGAGGCTTTCTGGTTTAGAAACATCTACTGAACAAGAAAGTAGATTAGATTAATGCAGAAGAATGCACTACATCATGTCAAAGGGTTTTGTCCGTGACTGTACTGCTAATATCTTATTTATTTGAGGTGTAACTCCATGTTATTTATCATGTAATTTGAAAGTTGTGAGACTGAAAAAACCTTGACCTAATTATAATATAACAGCACATCAGTGACAGACCTTGTCTGAGCTTTGAGCCTCGGAGCCCCCCTAATCCAGCCATGTTTTGCCATGTCTCTCTGTTTGTTTTGGTGAGATTTGATGTAATCCCCCTTATTGTAGAGCACTCGCACACTTTCTCATGTCTTTAAACAGAAGCAAGAAGCAGAAATGGTGCTTGTTGGTCCACACAGTTTTAAAGTTTTTCACATTAGAAATAAGAACATGTACTGTGCATTTCTTCGGAGGCCTCTCTGTTGTGAAGTCATTGAAAACCTTTCTGGACATCTTCATAATGCAGGTCAGCCACAGTTTGTGATTGTGATTGGTTTAAAGAACTGCCAACATACCAGAGCACGTTTTTCTCCCAGTACCAGAATGCTCTGTCGACTCGCCAGACCTTCCTTTGCCGCGCCATTTGGAGGACGGTCTGGCATTGCAAGACCAGCTAAAAGATCAAGTTGGGAGCAACTACAATTTCAACCGTTGGCAACTATTATTTGTCTTTTGTCTGTGCCGACCTTTAAAAATTCAGCAGCCAGTCCCTGGCCTTGTCTGTCTGTCATTTGGTGCTACTGGGAAGGGAGTGTACCCTAACCCAAACCCTCTTTTACTCTCAGTTACAGTCTTTTGATCCAATTTAAATAGAAAAAAAAACTTTGTTAAGTAGAGTTTTAACCAATTCAATAACCTACATTTCTGAAGTGGAAAAGTAAGGTTGTAGCTGGTGTACACAACAGTGGGTGCGCTGTAGGGATTATGGTGTGTAAACCATAGACTGTATATTTATTAACGGTCTATGGTTTAAACACCTACTCACCCTGTACAGATACCTACCCCTCATGTTGTAGTCCAGTAAATGTTAAGTCCTGGTTATTGAGGTTTTGGAGATGCAGACACATTTTGTTTGGTTGTCCTTCTACCTGTACATCTCTTTGCAGAACTATGACTCTAAATGTTCCTGTTTAGACCTGCTTAGGTGTAACCTCATGCAGAAGAGGTAGATCCCTTTTTGTTTTACAGTGTAATGCCGTGTACGGTGAGCTGGCACATAATGCTGCAAGAACTGTCCATGCGTGTGGTACGGAGTTGCACTGACGAGCACACTACAAGCTTACTAACCACTTCCTTTCCTTTCTATTAGTCCGCCGCCAAGCGTAGAAAGAATTCCCTCTGAGTCACTACAAGACTACACCCTAATTTACAAAGATCTGTTTAGTCATTGTCCTCTGTGCTTCTTGAACCAAATATTTTTCCATGAGGACGTTTCAAGCTTTTATTCTGAAGTTTACACCCTGAGAATGTAATATACAACCAGAAATGTAGACAATACTTTTGCTGTCTTGTCTTTTTCCACATTTGGTAATTATTACCTTCTGTATACTCTATGCTTGTCATTAAATAAAAAAGAATTGGTGCACTTTTTTCCTGCAGAGATGTAGAGTTTGTAGAGCGGACTCTTGGCCGTGGAGATGCTGAGGCCCTGGAGACTCTTGCAGGGGTGTGGAGCAGCCTGAAGGACATGGGATCTGGAGGACAACGTCCAACGAGCTGGGAAGACTGTGTGAGCTGGGCACGTTGCAAGTGGGAGACTCTTTATAACAACGATATTCGCCAGCTTCTGCACTGTTTCCCTCCTGAAGAGGTAAAATTACACCAGAGGAAATATAACTCCCAAAAGACAAGTACTGTAAAGCTGTGATTTATATTCATTAACACAGTGGGGCACTGTTGTATATTTAAGGTCCTTACACAGGCTACCAATTAATTTCACACTGCAATGTGGCATTAGCACAAAATGAACGCCAATCAGTGTTTCACTTTTTACATTTCCCCTCATGGACTAATGCATGTTTCCCCGGGCTCAGAGACCACTATTACGCTTGTTTGAAACCTGAACACTGAAAGCCATCGGTGATGAATATCTCTAAAGGGGTCCTAAGGGTTTGTAATCTGGTGAAGCATGCAGACAGAGGGATGTCACATGGTTCTTTCACACCTGGGGGGGCACGGATCGGTATCAACCCAAACAGACCCTCACTAACCCCAGTCTCCGTCCAGCAACTGTCTGTTTCTAGCCTCATTAAGTGTCCCTGCAGGTTTATAGAAATCCCCCTGACCAAGAATGATTTTCTTCCATTCGTGTCTGCTTAAATATTTATTGTAGGACACTAAATACCCTGTATTTCCTTGATAAAAGCACAACTTTTGTTATTAACATATCTAATACTGATAAAATGAGCCATTTCTCATGTGTTACAATTAGCATTTAAACTGATCCTGAAACAGGTTTGTTTTTATGGATAATCAACACAGCAGTTATGGCTATAATGATTTGCTTCTCCTTTTTCTTCCACAACTCTCTTTGTTGTAGTTACGTATATGAGAGTTATGGTGTCATAGTCCTCTTGGAAAGTCACTTTCGACCACAAACTTTCTGAGGAACTATGATAAGGCAGCTAATGTCAGTTAACGGTCACAACCCAACATGACAACTACGGGCACACACAAACATGACAGATGGCCACATATTCAACATAACAGCTACTTTGTTGGGTGTGAGCTGCATCGGATCAGTGACATAAAAATAGAATGAAAGACTGGCCAGTACAAGAGATGCATGCAGCTAAAATGACATCAGAGATTTAAGGCTTCATATTGTACATGCAGTCCTATTAATTACATTGAGTGGCTGACTGCCTCCTAATGAAATTACTGCAGTTTAAACTAGTTAATGGTCAGTCAGTTAAGTGATGGCAATGTTTTGGCATTGAAGTCATAAGTTTGTGAGTTTTATATTTGCCTTATTTTGATGTCTGAATCCTGATTGTGAAAAGGAGAATGCTGTTGATGCCTTTTGGCTGCCATAGAAAGCACCCCTGCTGTGAAAACTGTGACACCACCAGTAGGAGACTCTCTCTTTCCCAGCAGATGGACCATTTGGAGACATCAAACGTTCTCTGTCCCTTTGTTCCTTTATCAGACATACAAATTGTGTTGTCGACAAACGACTGATAACAATATTAGTCTGGCTGTCTACGGGGAGGTTGTAATCCTCCTGCTGTGTCTGTAAACAGATGTTTTCATCAAGTTATACATACATACTGTGTGTTGCATATGAAGTTTAATGAATGTCTAACAACTCTTCTAAAAAAAAAGTGTGAATATAGAAATTAATCCTTTTTTAAATGAAGGAGAAAAATCTTCTTGTGGCTGTCACCTTTGTATTATGAAGAACTACAGTGAGCTTTGTAAAAGATTAAATGTATAAGTGATATTTTCAGCTGTTGATCATTGTGATAAAGGGATTTACTTTTGCTTTTCTTTAGCTTACTTCTGCTGGTCTACCCTTCTGGTCTGGAGCCAAGAGATGCCCTCACCCACTGACCTTTGACCCCAACAATGTGAGTAGTGTCTGGTCCAATTCTTCATGCAGAAGTAATAATTATAATAATAATAGTAATAATAATAATAGTAATAATGATAATAATTACTTTAATTTATCTAGTACCTTTCAAGAAACCCAAGGACACTTTACAGATTACAGTTTGTAGGCAGTGGTAAACAGGGATGTAGCATTTCGGATATCTGCAGGGAGGGTGTTGCAGAAGGATGGGTCTGCCACACTACTAATGATATGCACCCTAAAACGGTAGACAGGAATAACTGAAAAATGCTGCAGCATTTGGTGATGATCACTTGCATTCCTTCTTTATCTGGTTTGATAGTGTCTCCTCCCCACTCTAACCATATACTGGATTCTTATCTGAGCTGTGAATACCACTTAAACTACATATTGAAAGGCAGATAATTATCTGCTGTCCACACACGTTCACATCTTTGATAGCTGGACTGATTTCTACATACTCTCAGTCATCATTTTATTTAATCTCCTCCCATTTTAATTGTAATTCCTTACCAATTTCTTTTGCACTCCCGTCTGTATGTAATGTTGTCATCTTATCTTTTGTAAGCTTTCTACTTTGACAGACATGCTACAATTGCAATTCAACTTATCAGTAAAATAAATAGTGTTTGTAATTTGTGTGTGTGTGTGTGTGTGTGTGTGTGTGTGTTTGTGTGTGTGTGTTTGTTTGTGTGTGTGTGTGTGTGTTTAGAGAGAGGAAGAAAATGATCTATTGTTACAGCTCCCTGTTTGGTTCAGGGAAGTAATTTGGGCTTAAATCACTACCTTAATATACCTTAATATTTTACACAATGTCCCTTCTACAGTGTCACCCTGCAGGCAGGTCTGCTGTAAGGACTCAGTGCTGAATTAGTTTAAAATAACCCATTTTAATGAACATGTTGAGTATTGTTTGAGATATTTCCTACACCTTTGTCTTTGCTCTAAAGCTATATAGAAATAAAGAATAATGCCCAATGATATAGTATATTTAGTATATTTAAATGGACGTTGAAATGAACATTAGTTTCAATATAATAACAATATATAAATGTAATAATAACATTAACAATAATAACAGTTTATATTTTCATTTTGTGTTTAGACTACCCATATGGGGTATGTGGAGGCAGCAGCTAATTTGTATGGGCTGATCTACAGAATCAAGGGTACAAGAGACAGGGCTGCTATCAGAAAAATCTTAGAGAAAGTCCACATACCCTCTTTTACTCCCAAGTCCTCCGTGAAGATTCCTCTCACTGACAAGGAGATGGATGAGGAGAAAGAAAAGGAAAGGGATGACGAGGGTGAGTTATTACAGTTTATGCTATTACGTCACTTTCTTGCAGGATTTCTTTTCTTTACTCTCTGTGTCTTTGCACCAGAAAAAGTCCGACTTGAGGAGTTGAAAGAAAAGTTGGCCTCACCATCTCTGAAAAGCTCAGCCATGCAGATGTACCCCATCGACTTTGAAAAGGTAGGGCAAGAGTGTGGTGACACCTTTACTGCATGCTCTGCAGAAACCACAGACAGACTGGCGGCAGAGCTCAAATCTAAAGGTGCTTTCAGAATATGTCTTTTTTCTTGAATTCATGTCCCTGTTAGAACTCCTTGGGGCTAAGATATATACTTCAGAAGTCTAAATGCTGGAAAAAGAACACCTAGCCAGCTCATGTGGAACTGATTTGTTTCAAAGTCGGCCTATGTGAGAGCTGCATTAGAACACTTTTGGTGAAATGCAAATGTATTTAACAACTCAGGACAGAGACATACTGTCCTCAACCGTGTTGACTGCGTCTTTGAAGTAGCACACAGAGCCCAGGTAGATTTCTCTCTATATCACTGTCACAGTCTCTCTTCACACTCTTTCACACTACCTTTCAACAAATTTTCACTCATTGTCTGGACATTACATCCGGTTTAGCGCTCGATTGACATCTCAAAGGGTCTGTGGGAGCCAAGCGTAAAGGTCCATCTTTTCTAATTATTTGGGAGTGCAGACTAGACATATTTTTTCCCAACAAATTCCTAAAGGTACAGTATATCCTAACCAGCTGTTTTAACACATTCAGCTATATCAGCAGATAAAACAACAGTTCAGACTCTGAATTTAAACCCAAATCCAGAACTTTTTGGATTCAAGTCATCTGTCATCAAGTCGTCAAGTGTCGCAAGGGCAGCAATTTGTACCATTCACATTACAACACTTGGGATGCGTTAGCTGGACCATAATAAAAAAAATCTATTTATTAGCTATATAAAACACAAACATAATGACTTTGTGTCAAATATATCATCAGTTGTGACATTAAACAATTTGAGTAATTGTTTTCTATTAAGGTGAATTATTGTGGATGTCTCTCCCAAAAATATAATTTAATGTTATACTAAATTAACCCCTGTGGGGAGAAATTTGTCTTCTGCATCTGACCCATTATGTTTACTTGTTGGTCCTCCAATGAGTTTCTGGGTTTCCCTGGAATCCTTGGAAGTGGAATAATTACAATTGTCACCTCCTTACAGCCATTTTCTTTATCTTTTTGGAGGTTGGGAGTGTGGAGAAGAAAGGTGTGTCAGCGACTAAACCTTTACTTCAGTCCCCATGCCTTAACAAAGAGCTATTAGCAGGACAAACAGGGTGCAGTTGCTATAGCTGCAGAGGTGAGTGTTAGAGGAATTTAGAAAGGCTATGGAAAATGACTCTCAGGGAGCCTAAATGAGGTTCTGGTAAAGCAGTCTGTGACTCAGGGGATGCAGTAATGAAGGTGTATGAGGTAAGTCAGGTACAGATTAAATGTCATCTTGAATAAGAATAAGATCCCCAAACTACAGTACTCCCCTTTCTCTTTTTTATCCCTATGTGCACAGGTCATTCTGTGGATAGATGGAATGTGTGTAGGAAGGTTTCAGATGCATCAACTTGCCAGCTAGGCGCTTCCTCACAACCCCTAAAGCCATCCCTGAGTGACAGTCACCTTCCTAGCCTTTGTAGAGCCGCAGAAGCAGAGGCATGACCTCATTGGCCATGTCGATCACAACAGAAACCTGATTTCCACTGCATTCTGATGGGGTGACCAAGTCGTGCATTTTAGTGATCTAAGTGACAACAACAAAGCCTTCAAAGCTCAAAGCAGCCTAACTGATCATTTCACTTGGCATGGCCATGGATACATACTTAGATGTTGTTATTATGCATCAAGCTTTGGAGTGTGTTATATGAATGATGATGATGTACAGCATGTTTAATATCCCGTCTGGCACAGGATGACGACAGTAACTTCCACATGGACTACATTGTTGCTGCATCTAACCTGAGGGCAGAGAACTATGACATCCCTGCAGCCGATCGGCACCAGGTCAACATTTTCACAAACTGCATCATCTAATCACATCTCTGTGGAGGCTTAAAAAATATAGAGAGATAAGGTAAAAGTGAGAGGTGGTATAGATTAGAGAAAGCAAGAAAATGCCGCTGCCCTTCCCTTGGGGTCATGTTTTAGTCAGTGCTGCACACACCTGCCTTAAAGCCACAGAGACAGCCTCCTCACCTATTGTTCCTGGAGCAGAACTAATCACAGCACTTTACCTGTAGCCTGGGAGGTGACACCTGAGCCAGGCCTTCAACCAGCCGCTGCAGGAGACACACACACAGCCATGACAGATGGAGTGTGTGGGGGGGGTCCTGCTGACTGTGGGGAGACAATAGAGGGTAACCCTTGTGTAATCATACAGAGATTTCCACATGTTGCATCTGGTTTGGGATTAACTTTACTTTCCCTCACCATTGCACTGGTAATATAAGGGTTTTTCACAAATGTGTTCAGAACGTATATACTTCAAAAACCTACATAAGGTTGAGGAAAGAGGTCAGTATTATATTACTAGTAAGGATATTGTTCCTTATATATACATATATATTGACGTGGGAAATGTATGAAAAATCATATATAAAATAATCAACTTAATGCGTAATACAATGACACACTGTGTTGTTCTGCATTACATCCACCAAAACTGCAAAAGCTAAAGTATAAAGTACCACACAATAGAAAGTTAAGTTAACTACAAGCACCTCCAAATTGTACTTAAGTAAATGTACTTAGTTATTTTCTACCCCTGGAATTTTGTTGTGCAACACAATATGCTCATATCATTTTACTTGATTCTACTACATTTTATAAGTGAACATTCCTCTTGTTCCTTCACAGAGTAAGCGCATAGCTGGAAGGATCATCCCAGCCATTGCAACCACCACAGCCGCAGTGGCAGGCCTGATGTGCCTGGAGCTGTATAAACTGGTGCAGGGTCACCAGAAGATCAGCTCTTATCGCACAACTTATATGTACCTGGCTGCCCCTTACATTGTGTTGTCCCAGCCCAATCGGCCCCAGCACTTTGAAGTGAGTAACATCTCTATTCACCTACAGCCAATTTTTAGTTGCAGTCATTGATTGTGGTGTTCATATGAACACAATATACAAAGGAGTCAGTCACATACAAGACCTGAGTAGAGCACTTTATACAGCCAGACAGACCCTTGCTGTATATACATACTGTACATATACATAATTCAAGTCTGTCTACTTTAGGGATAAATCTGTTTGGTCCTTTGTAGATGCACGTCATTCCTTGCTGGCTGGAGAGTATTAAGTCATGAATGAGTGCTCTGAATGTAAGATACCCCTGCTAACTGTCAATCTCTTGCATGTGAGCCAAGTCTTTAGCTAGCTCAGCATAATCCTCAGGGTATTTTACTGCAGGTAAAGCATAAACACACCTATGTCTGCTTCTGTGTTTGCACAAATTAAGTAAGTTTAAGGCAACTGTAATTCAAGGCAGTAGGACAGGAGCTTATATTCTCTTAAGACAGAGTCCTTTTAAAATCAAATCCACGCTAACGGTTGACGTTATACTAAGGTCTTTATGCGGTATTGGCCAAGCTTTAAAACACAAACACGAAATGGCTGCCAGACAGATTCAAAAGAGAAGTAACTCTCCGGGTCATATTTTAGGTCAAGTCTGAGAGGATACCCAGTCTACCCAGTATTTGCTGCCCTGTTACAGGACCAACTGCTTTTCCCTCAATATCTCACCTCTGGAGGGAATCAGATATTGGAGCTGCCCTTGCCAGCTTTCTCACTTGTAGCATTGAGGCTCTGACAGACAGGGGTCACTGGGGGTTAGCAAGTGGGGTAACTGGGTCCTCTGGGACGTGAGGGTGCAACGGCAGGGAGCTCTGAGACAGTGTAGGTCTGGTTTCAGATTTGGTTTCAGGCAAAAATGCTGCAGCTGCATTAAAGGCTGCTAATGACAGAGGCAGCTGGGACTTTCTGTGCAGTACTGAAGTTCCAGGCATGCCCTCTTCCTTACTTACAAAGACCCTGGTGTTCTCACAGTTGTCTGTAATTTGGTCAGCAAAAGTGTTTGCACATACTTCTAAAATTTGCTAGCTGAAATACAGCATTGCCTAAGCAGCATGAAACGTTGGATGGACTAGGTTAATGATTGCAGCCACGCATCAACCCAGCTAGAGGTTATATATTCAAGTGTTAAATAATTTAGTCAGAGGGATGGGCAGACCTTAGATTTTCCAAACCTTTCCAGGCCTTTTCAGCGGGGCTCGTGTTATCAGCGTTTAAGCTTGGCTCCATTCATCAGAGGAGCAAGAACAGAGACCGGAGGAAAAAAGGCTCCAAGTTTCAGGGTCAGTATTTTGAGGGTTAGGGACAAATCTGGCACTAGTAAATGAGAAACACGTGCTGTTACACACTTGGAGAGCGAGAGGAAGATGGTTGGCTGCCAACAATTTAGCCATCCGAGTGGGAGATGCTCTAATGTATGCCAAAGAAAATGTTTTAGTCGTAAATCTTCATGATTAGCTTAAGTTTGTCTGTGATACTTTCTGGAAAAATCAGTTCAGCTCTTTTTCTCAAGCATATTCCTCTTTTTTTGTGTGTGATCCACATAGGTAACTGCACTTAAGTTCTGAAAACCCACTTCAAAAACAATATGAAATGGCATCAGTAGTGTTGTAGTACTCAAGAGCTCAAGAAGTCTTAAAATTGCTGTGCTGAAAATACCAATATGAAGTCATTTAGAACAGTGTTGCCATTACAACCTCAGATAACGAAATACCATAATGTTGAAGAACTATATGGAATAAGGATGCTCTGCTTGTGATTGTTGATCGATTTGTGAGTGCTACAATGTAAGACAACGACTTTTCTTTAATGAAATGTGTAAATGAAAGATAAGGATGTAAACATAGATTATTTAAAATAGCAGAAATTTGCCCAAAGTAATGAAGGCAGAAACTAAAGTCACATACCTATTAATATTCTATTATCACTCTAATCTGTCTAGGATCAGAGACAGTTTTATTAGGCCCTCTTTGAAGCAAGAGCAGACGTGCAGCAGTGAAATATCACTGATCAGACATGCAGCATCAAGAGCTCAGCTTACTTTTGCAATGACTTAGACCTCTCCTCTCATGAGATCAGTCTCAGTTCATTAATATCAAGTAACAACACACTGGTAGTACTGGTGGCCGACCCGGTGTTCACCCAAAGTGGAGTGTATTTTATCCACCACATCACAGCATTGCCAGATGTTTGGCAGTCATTGTAATGTAACCTGCTTTATCACAACTCTGAAGGGGAAACAATATGTTAGTGAGACAGTTGTTGTGATTTTTGAAAGGGTGCTTTAGATGTGGTTGTGTACCACTCTGTCCACAGATAACTGTTTTACTGACAGACTCTTAACTAAAATGCATTACTGTTCATTCTACCACCATGCAAACGCTTTTCCAGAAATTGGTGCTTTAATGCAGCTGTTTCCCAAAATAGGAAGTTCCCCTGGCTATCCCCTGCTGCTGTTATAGATGCAGAAATATGTAAACAAGCGGGAGGCTGTCCTTGTCTGCTCAACACTGTGTGGTTCTTTAGACTTGTTTTCCTCCTTGGGTTCATCAGTTGGGAGGCCAAGGCACAGACCCTTAAATGACTAGCAAGCCTGTGTCTAAATGCAATCTGTAATCTGAAAGGGGTTGCTTGTGATCAAGAACCCACAGAGAATTATCACCCTCAGCTTTACATGGCATTTTAGTGTCTTTCAGGTTATTGTTTTGGTTGTACAGTCCATGACTAACTGTTCTGCTTCTCAGCAACCCTGTTTCCATCTGAAAAAACTTAAAATGCACTCTTTGTCACAAGTTGCTTAATACTGTAGGGAACTGCACATATCATATACATGCATGCCTTGTTATTGCAGAAAACAAAATGAGACAAAAAGAGACAAAAGGATATTTCAAGTTTAACATAGATTAATGAGTGCTGAGCTCCTGCAGCTGTAACTGAGCTGCAGCTTCAGTAAAACATGTGAAGTAAAACGCCAAGACAGAAGAGGATGTGTTTCAGCTGGTTATTAAATAGCTCTATCCTCAAACCCTCCAGCAGCTTGCCCAACTCTCTGTAGCAGTATGCTGTCTTTACTTGTCTTCTAGGCTGCCTGCTGGTTGTATGCCATGGAAATACTCCCTCTTCCATGTCTGTGCACAAATCCTCCACACTCTAGTCTTAACTTTGTGCCCTTTCATGCTCCCTTGATTTCCCTCTTCCCCAGCTTGCCCTTTTGGTCTCTAATTGAATTAGGAGTGTTGGAGGCAAGGCTCCTGATTTCAAGGAAACCACTCCAAGGCCGATACTCACACTGGTTCTTTGTTAATTGCCTGCAGAAATGACAGCTATTTCCTGCCTTCACAGGAAGCCGTGTATTGAAACCAGATTTCCCAGTGAGCACTACGTGATCTTGCTGTTTGGTCAGTAGAGCACCAGAAGGAGGCAGGGACTGTTCATCTTCTCCAGCCTCTGTTTAAAATAACTTTTCATTCACAACTTGCTCATCAAAAAAGCCTATTTAATATCAGTAAAGAAGAAACAAGGATGTTTGCACTTTTAGATGAGTATCCGGGTTGGTTATATACACTACCGGTCAAAAGTTTGGGGTCACTTAGAAATTTCCATTGAACTCCATTATAGACAGAATACCAGCTGAGATCAGTTGCATTGTTTTTTTAACCAGGGCAGCAGTTTCCAGATTACATTATGTGTTTACATAGTTGCAAAATGGTTCTCCAATGTTTTATCATTTAGTTTTTTTAAATGATAGCTGATTAGTAAACAGAATGAGCCTTTTGGATTGGATGAATGGTTGCTGATAATGGGCAATGTAGATATTGCATTAAATATCAGCCAACCACTCGGGTCAGTTGGTATTCTGTCTGTAATGGAGTGGTACGGAAATTTTTAAATGACCCCAAACATTTGACCGGTAGTGTATATGGCACCAAATGTAAAAATTCAGATTCAAATTTATCGCTGATATATTTTGATTATTTAGCTCACTTTCCTCACATTTAGTACATGTTATATGCAAGTTTATAAAAGTGAAATCCAAATTAAAATGTTAAATCTAAATGTTTAATCTAAACCTAAATGGTAAATCTAAATGTCAAATGTTAAATCTAAATGTACATTTTAAATGTAAAGTTAAATGTTTAAAACATTTGCAAATAGCCTATTTTGTTCATTGTTATTCCTGCTAATCCCATGGCGGATCCACGGTCGGTGGTGTGGACGGGGACACATCAAGGGGCGTGGACTTTTTGCATATTTCATTTACTGTAGCAACATTTAACATTTAGATTTAGATTTAATATTTAGAATTTACATTTTACTTTTTTTATTTTACTTTCATTAACATATTGTTGACAAGTTGTTTTATATGAATTTCTTTCTTAAATGTGAGAAAAATCACCTAAATGTGTGGAAAGTGAGCTAACAAATCAAAATATGTTTTGTAAAATTGGGTCTGAATTTTTAAATTTGGAACCCCCTAAATGTTTTAACCTGCAAAACCTGCAGCTACTCTATTTGTGATTTGAGCACTTATATAATTGAAGGTTGCACATCTGTCACACAAATAACAGGGACTGGCTTAAAGAGAGAACAAGAACAACAAAAGGGGAGACTTACCTCACATGTGGTTAAATCTGTGCTGGTCCTTGCACTGTGCCAGTAAAGAAACAGGGTGAACATGATCCAAGGCACTCTCTACTCCTCCGGGAGCTCCTGCATGGAGCTCCATTGTGCACTTCGTAACTCAAGACCCAGACATGAATAGTGCTCACGGGATAATGAGTAATCTGTGATCAACATAGATGGCTTGTGCCTTCTGTTGTCCTCCACGTTTTTTGTTGTTGGTGTTATTGTGTGGATGCCCTTATGTTTTTTAAGTCCTCTGTTGTTTACATGCATTGTTCCATCACTGCTGTTCTTTCATTCCACACAGATCATTAACTTCCCATTTGTGTCATCATAAACAGTATTACATCTGTACATGGGTCGCTTATTGCTGTAGCATCAGATAGAAACAAATATCATTTAGAGAACAGATTAATTCTTTATATTTATGGATATGTAATATGGCTCAGCATGTCCGCTCTTCATCTAGCCAAATTAAAAAGCCTGAGGCGTTTGGTAGTTAGCAGCTCTTTCAAATAGCTCTCAAACATATCTCCTCATCTCATACATATTTAAGCCACAGGCCAGATTCTTCAATGAGAAACACAATATCAGGATGGCTTGTTAGTTAGACAGAGTTCCCACACTCCAACTAGCTGAATCAGGGTTCCAACCTCTGTATCAACACTGAGGCCACGTTCACCTCTTTGAAGGATACTTGAGCAAGGCAGGGAATCCTAACCTGCTTCTAGAGGCACTACTCTGTAGTTGACCCTAACTTCTGACCTTCTTGGAGGAGCTCATATTCAGTTGATGTTTCCTTGAATAGAATACAACAATTTATGAAAGAGCTTAAATTAGTCATTTAAACCCCCCTCCCCTTAAAAGCTAATCAAAGTTTAGCAATCATAACTATACATTTCTCCATGTTAAAGAGTTGTGCATGGGGCTCTAGAAGCTAGACCCATGCAAAGTTTAGAGCCTAATACTACTGCTGTGGATTTTATTTTTCATGCAGGAAGAGATAATAAAGCTGGCTTTGTGAGGCATGTTCTAAATGTCTTTTATTGATATGGTATTGGTTATGATACCTCAGCTGGGTGCTGTCATAATAAGTTAACTTTGTTATTCTGCAGTGTTGAACACGTGTCTCTCTAGATTCATTGGAATGTGAAATACACCTGAAAGCAGATGAAATCATTATGTTTTACTTAGATTTTTATACAAGTATACACTCTCTCAAATATAACTTGAAGGAGCGTATTTATCTTTTTTATTTCTTGTATCAGAGGACTCTTTCTTCCTGCTTTATTATTCTGTCATTAAAGGACCAATTCTAGCGGACAATGGGCTGCAGGATTCACATTAGTGACATTCAATTTAAGTTCTTAAGCTGTTCCTGATCTCATGAGTTTACAAATTTACACATCAACTCTGAATTCTACAGGCCTTCTGTTATGTCTTTCTTCCTTTTTCCACTTCCTTCTCTTAGCAGGAACCGTTACCTCATACATATTCCAGCTTGTATGTCGAACGTCACATGTGGCTAATTGGGCAGGACAGTCTGTCTGCTTGCTGTCTGTCTGCAGACTGCATGTTGTTGTTCTGCCTTTCAGTACTTTATGTATACGGTGCACATGAGTCAGTGACTAATAACATACACATGTCCAGGTTCTGTTATGGAAATAGAAATAAAGTTTTTACTGGTAATAAAAGCCACATGAATGTGCTTATAAAGAACTTGGAACAATTTAGGTACATCCACAGACTGGGACTGCAGGGTTATTAATCCTAATGAGTGTTTATCATGGATTTTATTAATTCTATGCTTAACAAGCAAATTAATGGTTTTGACTTTGTGATGCTTGATAAAGGAACTGGCACCAATTTTCAACAGTCTGTTTGTCAAAGCTGAGCTCAGTCATCTTTAGGCTGGCAGTTTAAATCAAAACTGGCTATATTGTGTTTCATGATTAAAGCCAAAACAAGCCCGTCATTGGGTTTAAGCAAATGCAAAGTGTGCAGGTCTCCAGTCAGTAAGGAATTTCCAAGTTGATTACTATTTATACTGAGGGGGACACAAATTACTGTACCAAATTTTTTGGCAACCCATCCAATAGTTGCTGAGATAAATCACAAATGTCAAGCTGATTGTGGCGCTAAATGAAATCCCCAAAGTAATTTGAATTCAACATCTTTTTTTCTATGTGTGTAAATCACAGTTAAGATTAGGGTCAACATGGGATCCATGGGCTTAAAGTAGCAATGTTTCCTCTGCTGTATCTAGGCAGATGCAGCTTTAATTGGCCCCATTATTTGTTCAGTGCCTTGTGAGCGCTATGGAAGTCTCATGTGTCTTATTTGTTTGTGTCCAACAGCAGTTAAACTAACACCTTATCAACTGCTGACAGGAATTGGACATTATATTGACCCACAGATATCAATAACTTGCTCCAGTGGCATTGCACCACATAACCAAATAGTATGACCTTTGATTACAAAAGCCTTTTATCAGTGCCACAAGCTGGGATGTAGCAACAGAGGACACACATACAATACATTCAGAGCTGTGTGTTAAGATAAATTGATCCATGTGAGTGAAACAATTGCAGATGTGTGTCCCAAATCTATACTACATACCAATAAACATTATGTGCTGTATTTATTGTCAAATCAAAACAGGAGTTATCTCACGACACTTTCTACAGATAGTAGATCTAGACCACATAGCAATTTACAAAGCATATTCCTCCCAAAGTTCAAGCATTTGGTGCAGTGGCAAGGAAAAAATTCCAAGAAATCAATGTTCTTTGCCATTTTGTAAAAATAATAATCCAAAAGGTGTTGCACTTATACTTGGTAACACTTCATAATAGCCATGACTAATAAATGGTAAATGAAAGTTAATAATGGTACTGTTAGTGATGCTATAATGTATACTTTAACAGTTTATTGTTGAACACATCATAATCCTTGATATATTACATGCATGTATTTCATACATCTAAAATATGTAATTAACATACATAATTCCATTACTAATAATTAATAACATTATAAATCATAATGTCATTTTTTTGTGACCAGTAAAATAACTAGTAGCAAATAAGTATTCGCTAAAGTTTAGTTTACTATCAATTACCCATTTATTAATGATGGTTATTATAAAGTGTTTAAAAAGTGTTTTATCTGTATATCATTCCATCTTAAAAGATGCCCAATCATCTCACACTAAAAAGTAATTAACAAAGAACTTGCATGTATTACAAATGTTTAGAATTAAGTAAGAGGCTCTGTTACCCTTAATCCATGGTCTTTTGTTGTGACTATCTGATGCATCACTTTGAAGCTTTTTGTTCATAATTTATTGCTTTATAACTGTGATTTTGTCTTTCTGAGTGGCTCTGCAGGCTCCAGCATGTCAGTGGGCCATTTGTATTAGAGTAGCATTTTATTGACTCAGTCCTTCTGCCCCAGGTCATTTTCAGTCATGCGGAGTGTTGTTTTCTTCTCATTTGAAAGACAATCAATCACATTGCCATTCTGTTTGCTATTTTACACGTCAATGAAAGCCTTTCAAAAGCAACGGGCTGCTAATCTGAGTGTCCAACTCAGCACTCTCCTGAGAAGTGTTGGCATGCTGCTGCTGCCTCTGCTGCTCCTCCTCGCACGAGTCGGAAAGGCATCCTTCAAAACATAAAGTTTACAAATTTAACGTATAGTATTGTTTATACTGATTTTTAATGCATTAAGTTTGGTCTATTGTTTTAATTTTTTTCATTGAATTTTGAGAGGAGTGAAAGGCTGTTTTCCTGGTTGATTCTCTGGGGTGGTAGAAATGGGCTGGAGGTAGCAGTTGGAGGTCCCAGCCATCTGTTTCTTCATTGAAGTCCAAAGGGAGTGGTAATCAATAGTTACAAGGTAGCAGATGACACTCCCGATGAGACAAAGGGCACACTGTACATAACCATACTGTTGTTCTTTTGAAAATTAGTAAATAAGTAAAAATAGGCCATACAAGAAAACATGTTGCTATAGATCTGGGTAAACTGCATTTCACCAGCATAATTTCTGATTACGGTAATCTACCTCAAAACAAGAGTCACTTATAATATAATGGAACCAGAACCAGAGATGTCGTCTGTTTTATACCACACTTTCGTTGTTTTTTTAAATGGCCTATATTACCAGCAAAGCAACTTGACCGCTTCACCATTTGTCAGAGATTCGGGTGTGTTGTGCTAGTAGCAATCACTGTGTCCTCAAGCCGCTAGCTTCAGGCAAAAATGAGGAGCTCCAGAGGTCTGGCAGCCAGTTCCAAATTATCTCTCTTAGTAACGTTACATGGAACATCAACTATCTGGTTTCATGTACAAACATTGCATAAACATAGTTTAATGGAATTATGCTGTTTCACAATGTTGTAACAATTTACTAAACAAACAGAAGAAAGGACATTTTATGCAGTGGCATACTTGATTTTAATTTTATGGGATTTAAAATTTTTAGTGCTTTATTGTCAATTGTAACATCTTATACATACAAAAGTATTTGCGGAGTGCATCACTTCATGGTTATCCACAATGATCAGCATCAAGCATCAGACCAGTCTGCAAAGTCTGTATCACTTTCTGTGTTACTTCTTATCGAACACAAGCACACAGAAGAACAGGTACAAGGACACACATATTAAAGGTGCTGTAGAATACATTCACAAAATCATGCACCAGTGACACAGGTTGTTACAATAGAAAAAACAGTAGGCCTAATCAGTTCTCAGATATATTAGTACCTTGTAGAGCATTTACAACGGTGAGTTTACATCCATAGATGTGCTGCCATTGGCAGTATCACCATCAGCTCTGTGCAGTAGGTATGATGGAAGGTTAATTGATACTGGATGAATGAAAAGGAAATTTATAGTCCACTTATGTTTTTAGTCAGTTTGAAACATGAAAAATACTTCCTGGATTTAGTTTTAATGAATGTTGTTTTTGTCTCTTATGACTGTTTTTAAGACTCTTTATAAGGCTGTTGCAACTAGAATTGTTCAAAACTATTTATCTCATACAGCAGCAATGATATACATTCAAATATCTTTACATTTTAAAGAAAATAAAGTATCAGCTAATCTTGTGAAAGTAATCCTTTAATTCAGCTAAAAGACAAACCTGTGTGCTTTTAAAAAAGACTGACTATTTTACTTTTTGCACAGTTTATCTGAAATAACCTTCGTGCATACCTGCTTGTATTGCAATAAGAGCATACAGTAGTCAATTTGACTGCCATATGTTTAGAAATGTGGCTTGACTTTGAGGCTCAGTAAAGGACTAATCTTGGACATTATGTCTTAGTGAAATCAACCAGATTGTATACGAAATGAAATCTACGGCAAGCTAAAGAAGATTAAGATGAAAATTTATGAAAAGACCACACAGACCCTCCATCTGCCTCCGTTGAAGCTCACTTTGAAGCCCTCCAAAGGGAAAGAGTTGCCTTTGAAGCAACAGGCCTCTAGCCACAACGGGTTATAAAAACGTATCCACTGTTGGGATTCTGTACAGATAATAAAGCTGAGGCAGGAGCATGCCTTGTAGCAAACTGCAGGGAGGAGGACTTATCGAGGCATCCAAAAATGTTCCATTGTCTTAAAGGGCAAGATTAAAAACTCACTTTATGATAACACTCCATGTGCATTGACCGGTGCAAAGCGACCAGCATGACTGTGTTCTCTAAAGGGGGGCACAATCAGACATGGATTCATTATACCTCCTTATCAGGTTCACTTGGCTGAACTTCCTCTGCACTACATTCCCATGGTCTTATGTATATCTGCAGTCAGAGGCATCTATTTTTGGGTTCAGCAGGCCTTGTTATCATAAGAGTCTTTATTGTGTATCAGGTCCTATGTTGTTAAACTGCCTTAGTGAGTGGGTGATTACAGCACTATTTATATTGAAAGAACCTAAACCTGATTTTAAAATGTAAATGTGAAGCGTGAATTTAAAGTGGCTATATGTAACTTTCAGTTTGTGTTGATTTCTAGTGGCTGCTTTTGACAAAAGCAGTAGTGTTTTTACCACACCTGCTGTCGTAAAGGTCTTTTTTTATACTGTTTTGTATTGCCCACTGTATTACTGAGTTGGAGTTACCATGAGGGCATACAGTTGTGATTAATGTTTTGCTCAGACAGAAAATAATTTACTTACAATAAGAGAATACGTCAAAGATCCATAGTTGCATTTCAATTGTTTCATGTTGTTGGATGGATCATGAACTAAAACGGGTATCACTGTCACTGTATCACGATACCAAAGCATTAAGATATTGTTGTAGCAACCAATGTAATAATAACTTTGGCATTTCATGAAACCCACTGACGCTTTACATAGTTACAGGGGGACAAGGGAAAAGAAAATAGGGCAACACAAACACGGACTAAAAGGATAAACATCCGCTCTAAATGTAAGGGGGATGTCATTTAACCTAGGCTACTGACGTACAACCACATTGTGTGTTGTAAAGTTATTTTGTGAATGAAATATACATATTACATACCTGAGGTTAAATTTGGGGTAGGTTTTGATTCATTTACAATTCCATAATTGTCTTCAGCTGTTGAAACCCTGACTGAGACTGAACTTGGGTTTTCCACTTGGTCTCTTACTTTCTCTTTTAGCTTTACTTATTTTTTTGTTTATTTATTTTTTCTGTGATAGCCCTGCCCCAAGATCAGCTATGTAACTACAGCAGATAACGTCTAAAATGAAATAAAAATAAAATTAGCAGACAGTAGAGCATTTGCAGACGTGATTTATTGTGCGTTAAAGTCATCTGTTTCTTTATTCATCTGTTCCTGTTTTACAGTTTTAAGACCAGCAAGTGAAGGGGGAAGATGTATGTGTGTGTATCTGATATGTGGCTTATTTTATGATAAGATTAATTTAGATTTTCTTTCCTGCATGCTGTTACTGTCTACATTAAGATTTTTTAGGAAGAGAAAGGAAGCTTGCCAGGCTTCCTGTCAACAATAGGAAGCAGTCTGAAGTTTGGCCTGGTAAGGTCAGATATTAGGGGAACTTTCTATCTGAACAGGATTCATAAGGAGAGATAATGTATAATATGCACACTCTTTAATAATGCAAAAGCCACAAACACTCATTGAAATTTGGATGAATTTTGTCTATTTAAAAAAAAATTACAAACGTAGATTCTGTTTACAGTCAAGCATTTCTAATTTGGCCTTATATCTCAAGACAAGGGGATGAAAAATCAATGCGTTATTACAGTATCACTAAGCATTTGTGTTACTGATACATTAAAAGAATGGTGTTTTCCACATTGTGACTGCAGTTGATACAGCCACTGTACATGTGTTTTTTCCATAGCATCAGTGAAGCTCTGAAGGGAGAAGTGAGAAGCAGTTAAACAAAATGTCACTGTGTTCCTTTACTGTGTTGGAAAGACCAGCTGTGTCATGTTTTAGGGGGAAGTGCTAAGCTCCATTTATAGTACAGACTACAATATGTGGACTGCTGAAGAGAGAATTGGCTGTTCTCCAACAACAGACTAGACAGAGTATAAACTTATATGTCCACCACTGTGGCTTTACTCCAGGCCTGTGAAGCATCACAGGTGACCTCTCATACAGTAATGTTACATTTTAAGCCTTGCCCAGCTTTAATTGGGTGGACTTTTATGTTATTATGCACACGTTCTCATGAACTGGATTGTTTGAGAACAGCCCGTATTATGTTAAATGTGTTTAGTTGATTTTCCTTTTGATTCTATTTTTGTGACAGCAGTGTCCACCTTGAGTGTGTTTGTTTTATTATTAAAATATAACAGTGGATAAAGATGTGTCTATAACATAAAAAATAACTGCATTTGGGCTCCTAAAAAAACAGATTTAGTTACACTGGTAATTTGGTTACATGATGCTGTGAGAGGAAAACCATAACATGTTGCTTCACAATCCTTCTCTTTTTCCAGACATAACTGTATCATTGGGCAATTTTAGTTTTTTTCATGGTAGAAAAAAGATACTGTTGTGATTGTGGGAAACCATTTCCAATTTTTTCCAGCAGCCAGTTTGGTTCCAGCAATCTTGCTTCTTGCCTTTTTTCTCTCTCTGCTATAGTGTTGAATAGTTGACGTCACTCGACACACGGACTGATGTGGTAGTTGATTGGCTTCAGGTTCCTGCCAGTTGTGTGACAGATATGAGAGAGAGGAAGTTAGGATAGAGTAAAAAATAGCCTGCATGCTGGCTTAGCATTGTGTAAAATCAGCATCTGCACACAAAAGCACTCTGGCATGGAACCACTGAATGAAAGAGGTCCATTTTATGTCAAGACTGACAATAACTGTGCTATTGCATGGCCATTTAAAATAATGGTCTTTTGTACTACAAGTGCATTTCAGGTCTAAGTTCTGTTCTGCCAAGTGGAAGTTTGAAGGTATACTGATAATTCACTCGGCATAACCATTAAAGAACTTAATATGACCATGGGTAAGAAGTGCATCTTGCAAACAAAACGTGCTTTGTTTGAAAATGGGACAAAGGACCCAGACACCCTGTCAGACTTGAGGAGAAGTATGCTTCGAGTGTGTCTCCATAACCCCAAACCCTATAAGTGGTGGCAGTTGTGAGGGGTGGTCGAGAAGTTCCCCTTGGCTGCTGGAGCAAAGATAATTGGACCCAGGTTTAGCCAGAGTTTAAGTATTCACATCTCCAGCCAAGTTTTGATCTTCACAACTTCTCTCGCCAGACAGCATGAGAGAAGGGTCGTCTGACTATGTGACACATTGACAAGGAAGGAATCCTGACTCAGATCAGGTCAGGTGATGTTTTCTCCCAAGGTCCTACACAGATGGATTATAACGTTTATTGTAAATAAGTGGTGGCATGTGAAAACCGGTATCTGTCCATTGACAGAAGAAACGCTGTTTGCAGAGGTTTGAATTGATCTGTCTGGGTGTTAGTACTTTGCACTCAGTATTTGTTTGAAGGTCATAGGTCAATTCTATAAGAGTTGTTGTCTGGTCATCTGTCTCATGAGATACGAGGGCTGTGACACAGTACTGTAGAATGATAGTGGAGTCTGAGGCAAAAAGAGATGTGTTGTTTGTAAAGTTTTCTCAATGAATGACATTGGTTAAGCTTCATATATCGGTTAATGTTTTGCAATTTTGAACTACCTTTTAGTCCAAATATCATCATCCCATCCCAGAGCCCAAAGGAATATCTTTAAATTGACAGAAAACTAAAAAAATGTTTTGATACTATTGCTGATATGATAGCAAGGTTTTGGTAATGATACTAAAATGAAGTGTGTCCAATAGATAAAAAATGTGACCATATGTTCAATGCCAGCTTTCAGTACTTGATTTGGATGCTCTTGTGACACAAAAATTAAATTCACAGTCCAATTATCAGAATGGCCATATATGAATTTTCAATTTTTTTACTTAATGGTAATTGAAAAAATATTTTCAGCACATTGTACAATCAGCAAAAAGAGGACTAAAAGTAGGTAAAAGTTGCTATTCCCAGTCTAAACACCCACAGTCTATTTAACACAGAAGACTGAAAGAACAACAGGAAATTCAGACTGAAAATGGCCCCTCAATGCTCGATCTTCAGCTACTTGAAGTGCAATCTGGCAGGGTGGATTGAAAAATTCCTATGTTGTTATTTCACTGCCCAGAGCAAGACCTTTATATTCACACAGATGCAGTTTTTACAAGAAACATTCTTCAACTTTTTCTCAAGTTGCACAAATATTATGTGCCCCAAACCGCACTGACATGGCTGCATGAATTTGTTTAACTAGCACAGGACAATGGCAAAACTGGTAAATCAAGTAAGTCTCATAGATCGAAACCTGAGAACAGCAAGTGGGTCACTTCATCACACATAAGGAAGCACCTTCTTGACCTCATGGCGACTTGTTCAGGTCCACACCGTAGCGTTCAGAAGGCTGCTGATTGTTCTCAGCTGCTTTATAACACAGTGATGAAACATGCTGTCCCTCTGTCTGTGAGTGTCCAGGACTGTTGTTATGGACCCAACATTTTCTGCACATCCCTCATAGCAAGTAGTACTTAGTCTGTCAACTGTGTGTGTGTGTGTGTTGTGTGTGTGTGTGTGTGTGTGTGTGTGTGTGTGTGTGTGTGTGCTTGTGTGTGTGCGCATTGGTGTATGTGATGTGTCTATCGGCAGGTCGCAGGAAAGAAATACACCCTGTGGGATGACTTCCTCGTTGAGGGCAGACGTGGCGGTCAGCAGGAAATGACCTTGCGAGATCTGTTCCAGTATATCAAGGTATAGCGCCTCCTCATTTCTCTCAGCAAGGAAACACACACTTTCTTCACACCCAGTGCTATTGAGTACATATTTCATGCATGTTTTATTTATTTTTTTATCCCTAAACTTGTTCACCTTCCTCCAGTGCACACAATAGCCATTGTTTCAAATGATGGCTTCTTTGCACCTTCCATTCACAACGTAAGGACGAAAATCTACCATCCTGGTGGAAACTCTTTTTGTTGAACAATTGACTTTCTTTTCACTGCTTGAACGATGTTTGGAACCTTTTCCCCAATGCATATGTATACTACTTATACATGCTCATCTTGGTAATTATGGCTAATGTGTATTCACTGCAAGGCAAACAACATCAGATTTAACATTTTTACACTCAGACAATGTGTTGATTAGCAATTTTTAGAGCTGCTGGTTGGTGGATTTTGTCACCTTTGGACAGAGCCAACCTAGTTGGTTCCCCGTTTTAAGCTATTGTGCAAAGTTAAGATATTACAGAGGTACCAATCCTCTCTCTGCAAGAAAGTAAATACATGTATTTCCAAAAATGTCAAGCTTTTTCTGTAAAGGCCTCTACTTAACTTCAACAACCTAGATTTAATGATTTGTAAGAAATGCCATTAGATAAGTAAATTGAGATAGTTTGAAACAACTGGATTAAATATTGTGTTTTTAGTACCTAAGATGCTGCTTTGTACAAAAATAACACCAAATAACTAGTAATAGATAGAGTGGATAAACATGGACTGTTCCAATTGAAGTCAAATTGTTGGACAGGTGACAAGAGTTTCCACCACACTGACAAATGTCAAACTGTCACTTCCCACCATTCTAAATTTCATATTGTTTGTTTTTCTGACTGAACGTATAGCAAATAGTTGAGCATAAACTGGTTGATTAGGTGATTGCCCCCATAGTGTCCCAGAATACAATGTACACTTATAGAAGACACTTCACCTACCAATTGTAGCCAGGATATGTGTCTGCATATCCTGTAAAGTAGTAGTAAATGTAATGCAGTAAAAACCTATCCTATTGCTCTAGCATACTCAGTACATTGCCTTTATAATACCATATAGGTCACTTGCAACAGAAATGTCTAAGCACATGACTCCTGGCCTGCACGTTCTTTCCCTGAACAGACGTTAGGATTATTGATCCTGTTGGAGTTTGTTTTGAAGAGGCAAAGGGAAAATAAATTGGCAAGTGCTCATATTTGCTCCAGGTTTTGTTTAACCTTTGACTGGCCGGTTCCTCATGGTTTGTTTGTGGAGACACAGAGGACCTTTCTGAACTACTGAAGGGGTTTGAGGCCACAGGTCATAATCAGCTCTGCTGCATGCAGGCAATACTCTACTCTCATAGAATAGAATACAATAGAATAGAATGCCTTTTTATTGTCACTATACACATGTACAAAAAGATTAAAAGCATCTTCTTTTCCAGTGACAACATGTATGTAAAAATTGCCGTTGTTGCTGTTATATGCACTGTGCTATGTTTAAATAATCATTTTATTGGTGACAGGTATATATAGTCTTAGTGTCTGATTGCGTGCCTACTACTACGGAACAGCTGTGTTATACACGGGGCAAGAAGACAGGCTCAATCTGAGGTATGTCTAGCCAGGACAAAGATACAGTGAAATTTTGCATATGCATGACTACACACGGCACGCTACCCAGGGCACATAAACAATCACAATAAGCAGCCTCTCCTTTGTTTAGAGGCTAATGGCAGAATGAGGTGTTTCCTCCAAACTTGTGAGCAGAGAACCTGTTGACACAATAAATGCATCACTGAACACTGTCGAGTGAGAACGATCCTCCTCAGGTTTCCTTCTGTTTGTGGAGGACAAGAGTTAAAGAGTTAAATTAGTGTGAACCTTTTTTCTGGCAGCTGAGAAGCCACGCTTTTCTGGGCCTGTTCAGCGCTGCAGCATATAATAAGCCCTGGGGTGTTTGAATTTGATCAGGTGCGTCATACTGTGAACTCCTCATCAAGAACTAAAATACAGCATGCACCCTCAGTGATGTTTCGATTCCATGTAACTGTAATAAACCAGACATTTCACAAGAAAGGTGTAAACTGACATATTTGATTGTTATTGTTCTATGCTCAAATCTTGCTGAGGCCTTTATGTTCAAGTCTCTGGGTAGTTGGTGTTGTGTTGTTGTGGTTAGATTAAGCTGACGGGGAGAAGGGCAGAGTGCTGGCCATGTGGACACACATGACAAATGCTGTCTTCAGTAGTCACCTCATCTGCTGTTGCCCTGCTCCAAGCTTCCTGTGTTGGGCCAGTGAGGGGGAACTTGAAACCTAATAACACAGATAAAATTCAAAATGATTTAATTGTATAGCTGATATTATTCTACATTTTTGTTATTATCAAAAATTCCTGTGAAAGACCAAAGCCAAAAGCGCATTCTCCTTTTGAACTTCCCAACCCTGTCTGTGGCCCCAAGACCATTCTTTTAATCTGAACCTTACACAAACAGAGTAAATAGTATATTTGTTGGGGACTATTTTCAGCCACTGATTAATACACTTTTTGCCTGCTACTGATTATTTCCAGCAGCAGGACGGTGTATGTAGAATTGACAAGCCAGTTATGGTGGTCTGTCGCATAGAGAAACACTATACAGTGTATCAAGCTTTGGATACATCCATATATTTAGGTAGCATGAATTCTGTATATTTTTGTAGTGTTTCTGATGTGGTGAAGATGGTCACCAAGAAAGATATCCCTCCACACAAGAAGATGCTGGAGTTGATCGCCTCATTTGTTGAAGATGAGGACTGTGAGTCAGTCCCACCTATCAGATACCTGCTGTTGTGATGCCACCGATTCCACAAAGTTTCCAGTAAAAATGCTTCACATGGAACCACTTCAATGTGACAAAGTAAACTTAACACTCCTGTGACATCATATCAGTTAAAAACATCCTCATTTTGTTGCTTTAGCTGTTGCTTACAAAGATTCATATCTGAATGTTTTTTCCCCTCAGCACATGTATATATATTCCTTTCATTTCCTTTAACAATACTTTTTATTTTATTGACACTAATCATTGTAGTGAATAAGTGAATAATTCCACAACCGTTATCTATTGTCCTGTCTCATAGCCATGTCCCAATAAATACCACAGAATGCACAACCATTAGGCTAATATCCTTTCCTCTTTTTTTACGCTAAGTTTACACAAAAGTGTAAATTTATCAATTTGTACTTTCTATACAAAATACCAGAGATGTTACCAAAAAGTTCTGTTTGCTTTTGGTTTTCATTTAAATGTAAAATGTGTTTTCCAAGAGGTCAAGGTAACAGGTGCCAGATGATATCATCCGTACAAGATGAGAAGATGCCTTCTTCTCATCTTATATGGATAAGATGATCTGGCGCTGCTGGCGCAGTACTGGCCTGGTTTCTTGGTTTAATTCAGGTCAGACTGAGCACGATTTTGAAGGGGTGCAGTCAGAACAGGCAGTTGGCACAGTAGGTAAAGTGCTTTCATGCTTCAGGGTGCTCTTGCCATCTGGACACAGCTGCCTTGGTTAAATCCCGCTCCGAGCACACATGCATCCCCCCTCCCTCCCAGAAGAATCCCAGAACAGGTCAGAGTGGAGAAGCTGGACTCATCTGCAAAGCTTTTGTCTGTCCTCAGATGGCTGATGTGCATGCCCTGCCCTTTTCCACAACCTCACAATGTGTTTCACTTCACACCCTCACATTAACTTCATCTGTCATTTTGTCAATGCTCTGCTCTCCCAGTTGAATCTTGTCGTGAAGAATCCTCTCTGAAATGATCACTGCAACTACTTAGAGGGGTTATTAATTCACTGTGGAATTAATCTTGGGTTTGAAAGATGCTGTTTGTGATTCAGTTATGTTGGAACAATAGTAATTCAATAAATGTGTCTATGAGGAACCATGTTATATCTGTGTACTTTAATACTAGACTTCAGTTCCCTTAACATCTGCATATTATTAGTATTACTATTATTATTATTATTATTATTATTATAAGTCACACACTTTATCTTCACTTGATCACACTATGATTACCACACCACACCCAATCTCCCATTTACCCAGGTAAGGGTCCTGTTGAATATACAGTACTTGGTTTACAAAGCTTTTGACCGTATACTGTGTGGGTTTTTTAATTGAACCTAGATGTATATTGTTGTATAATATTTTTACTTTGTCATGCAATGTCTCTCCCACCCACTAACTATCAAAAGACAGACTGATTGAGCTTAAAAAGTTGACACAAAATATTGCATTCATGATAACGGTTGACACCATCACCCCTATAACATCATTTGACTTATGAAGAATTACGAAGAAACTTAAAATATGTCAAACACAATTACAGATGGCTAGAATAATATGAGTTTTACAGTTAGCACTGCTCAAACTCAGGCAGGAACACAACACATTTGAATTAAATCCAAAACACTTTTATTCCAGACAAAAATTGTAGACAAAAATCGAATTAGGAAATTAGAATCATCTTATTTTATTCAGTGTTAAAGGCTCAGTCTGCGAATACAGCCTTACTTAAATGTATCCAATAATGTCATTGCATATGATGGGTTGTCGGCTGCCTGTCTTCATGAGAGCGGTGAACTGGTAGAAGTCAGTGTCTGGTTGATGTAGGCCTGTGTGGGACTGGTGAAAGAAAGGTTTGAGAGCCTGGAGTCCCACAGGACAGGACATCCGTTTGGGAGCCTCTGCAGCACTGCGGACCCTTGTGGAGTCTGTTGGCCTCACCTCCACACTTTTAGACATTCCTGCCAGTTTGCGCCGCATATTGATCAAAATGTCTTTGGCAAGACGCCGGCCCGCACTGGGTTTTA
Source organism: Etheostoma spectabile (assembly GCF_008692095.1). NCBI lineage: Eukaryota > Metazoa > Chordata > Actinopteri > Perciformes > Percidae > Etheostoma > Etheostoma spectabile. Next base: position 16,072,494 of record NC_045736.1, read on the forward strand.
GTTCTGCTGGCTCAGGACACTCTGGTAGGTCCATCCAGTTCTTTATTAGGTCAGCAAAGCTGTTGTCCCCCAGAACCAGAGGCTGTCTGTTCCTGCTGCGGCTCAGCAGCAATGTTGTCCAGTCCTCTGGGTCACTGGCCTCAAATGAGGTCCAGCGCTCCAGGCAAGCGTCCGAAGTGGATTTGGGGCGGATTCGGCCAGAAGGTCCTCTGTTTGTGCGGAGGCAGGCAGAAGAAGAGACTCGCACATTCCTGGTCCTCCTCAGCACCACACCTTCATCGTGCCAAGAAGCCTCAGAGTAACCCGAGTCAAAGTCCAGACTCTTTTCACTGCTTGGGGAGTCTCTTGTCAACCGTTCATGCTCCTGATGCTCTTCCTCTTCTTCCAGGGTGCTGGCCAGGCAGCAGGCAGAGTCATATGTGCTGGCGTCAGAAACACGTAGACGAGTGAGTCGCTCTTGCTGTGCCCTCTGTTTGCAGAGCCGTGTCACAGCGAAGGACCGAGCGCATGGTTCACTCAGTGGCCTCGGTCTGCTTATCTGCTTTAGGTCCTGCAAGGATCTCATCATGCACTGCATTTGGTCCCGGAGGCACTCAGAATCTCCTAAACACAGCTACACAATAAGACAGACACAAAGATTAGTGGTGCAGGCAAAATTTAAATTTAGTCTATTTAAAAACAACACTTCTAACCAAAAAGCTTTGGTTGACTTTTACAGGAGTCTACAGAGCAGTTAGGCTCGCAAAAAAAAAAACTATCATGGCCTGGCCGGTCTAGCTAAGACACAGTTCCCTCTGTTGTTTCCAGAACTGGGCCAATAAGATTTTTACCAGCTGAGATCACTCTGCTCTATGACCATATAACAAGTGAAGCATTCCTGACAAACCTCAGAGCAGCTTTATGGAGACCATCCCATGCAGTTTGATCCCAGAAAATGAAAAAATTGTGGCTCTGAGAACAAGCTGCACATTTTACACAGGGAAAGACTCTCCCTGCCTCCAAGAGGGGAAGGTTGAACAAAGTAAAGCTGAATTGTGGAGGAGTGCCGAGGCACATATCCTCTCTGGATTCCCCTAACTGACAGGATGTTGACTGGACTGCATTATAAAGCAGGAAATGACAGCAACATTTTGGAATTACACAATGTGCATGTATTAATTATGAATCATGTCATCGTTCAGCCTTCAGATAAACTGAAATCAATGCAGTCCAGCTGATGCAACATGATCTTTACAATCATCAAACCAAGTTTTTTCAAGTAGGCTATTTGGGCGGTAGAAAGCACACTGTCCCTAGTGCAGTCAAGAGCTCACTTTTTTTGCCATACATTTTGTTTTCAAGTTCTTATAATATTGAGCTGGTGGAACCTCCCTGTCCGCCCAATGTTTTGGTTTGGAGTAGTAGGGACACCACAATGCCATGATGTTATCACAGCTGTGGGTGCTGAACCATTTGGCCCCTGGGGGAGACTTATCTGGCATAAAGAGACATCCTCAGTGGGACAGTGTGCACCTCTTAAAATGCCCTGTTCTCTTTGCCTGCCTTCACACAACGAGAAAAAAAGATTCACTCAGTTGTATGCATTTGGCAAGGAAAGTTTGGTATGAATTAACTGTGACTTGGGGGATGAAAACACTCTGGATTTGAGAAAAATTCCAATAAAGAAGTGCGTTAAAAGGAGAAAAAAAACATACCTTTTTAATCCCAATTAAGCCACTCCTACGCATCTATGAAACTGTCCAAATATATAAAAGCACGTGAAAACAACTTACCATAGCGTGTGAGTAAATTTCTGTAGTGAAGTTCAGAATCTTAATTGTTTCTGCAAAAAGGAAAAATGCATTAGATGAGTGATGAGCGTTTTTTCACAACTAGGCTATTACACCTCTTAAACCATAACGTGATTTATTAGTAATAACACTCACCTTCGCATTTGGTTCAGAGTTAACCCCAGTACAATCCACAACTGCAAAAGTTTACAGCTGGTCAGAGATGAAGCGTCGCTCTGTATAGTTCCCTCATCTGACCACATGAAGGTCTGTTAGCTGACTTTGACGATGCTGAGCTTTTCGCTGCAGCAAATCAGCACAGAGCATCACAAAAACAGCCAATAGCAAGTCGCCTGAAACAAGACACCTCTCTGTGTAATTACAGCGGTTCCTACTGTAACTTTAATTGTGTTACCCATATGTATTACACTGTTGAGACAACAATCTGGAGTTGGATATGTAGAACAATTTTATTGAACAATATATAGACAATGATCATTTTAAAACGTTTTCCTTTTAACCATTTATCCAGATACTACTACTACTTAAATATTACGAATCACTACACTGATTATTGTATTAAATGCATTATTATTTTTATTTATAAGTTCAACGCTTCATTGTAGTTTCCCAAGGCTGTGTACATTATTGCAAAGTATAAACGCCACTTTTTTTTAATTGGTTTGGCTGAAAACCTCTGAATACGTGTGTGGGGATTAACTAAATCTACATGTCGCCACCTTGTGGATCTTTGTTAACACGAGCTCCCATGATACCTTTTTGCACTGACTTTGCATATAAACCTTTTCACACCCTTTAAGGTCTGCATACAGTCCGTTCACCATCATTCTCCTGATTGGTGTTTGGTAATGCAAACACGGTGTTGGGCTCAAGTTAGTTCTCATTTCATGTGTAGATAAGCAAACCATTTACACGACTGCGCCTCTCGCCTCGCCGTCTTTGGATGTTGGTAACACTTTATATTCAATATAATTCAGCCACAGTGGTGGGAGACTATCTGACCCTTCTCTTTAGCAAAAGTGGGTGCCAATACAAAGCTGTGAAAATGCTCTATTACAAACTAAAGAACTGCATCCAAAGTCCTACCGAAGTAGAAGTAGACTACATTATAGGTAGCATAAGCAAAATAAAACTGACACAAAAACAAAACATATGCACATAAAACTTATTTTATACGACTTTATTAGATTATTAATACTAATTCATCAATTTGTAAGCTTTTCACTGGTAATCGATTGAGTCCAGTCTAGTGGTCACCAACCTAGGGGTAGAGCCCCTCCAAATGGTCACAAGATAAATCTGAGGGGTCAGAACATGATTGTTGAAGTAAGAAAATATAAATAAAGCACACAATATAATATAATTATATTATATTTTATTAATTAAAGTATAAATTAGCACAAGTACCTCAGAGTTATACTTAATTACATTACTTAATACAGTAAATGTACAAAGTTACTTTTGCTAATGGCCAAATGGCACCAACATAGATTATCCTGTCACCTACTTTGAGTTTTTTCTGTGGGACCTGTGAAGAACTAACCACACTTTGATATTTGTACACACTCCATACTGCAATGCCAGTGCAAGCCTCCATAATATTTCATAACTATGCTCTGGGTCATAGTCTTGTGTTTTTACAAATAAACTGCTATATTTGAGCACAGAAGTCCATTTTCTTTTTGTGATCAAATCTTTTTATTTTTATATTCAGAAAAAATAATAATGTAAACATAACATTCACAAACAGTTACAGACAACACACTGGGACATAGGAACACGTCCCAGGGCGAAGTCCATTTTCTTATATGTGTTTATTGATTTTTAAAATATGACACAAAACACTTTCAGGGGCAATCCCCAGAAATCCATTTCTGACCTTTAGTTCACAAGACATAATGTCAACTCAAAGTCTCTTTATTGGCTTTTCCTGAGCTTTCAACCCCATCTTATGATCTTCATCAGCAAATGTTTTCTGTTTCTACTCTATGGTTCTCTTTGTACATTCTGTTTTAGTTTATTTTAAGTAGAGTTTGGCCCAAACATGGAGGAACAGAATAATATGCTTTTCGTGCATTTTCTTTTGACACATCACACTGTAGAATAAAAGATCATGTGAGCAAACTTTTATTTACATGTAACAAGTGAATAACTTTAATCTTAAGAGTAATGAACGGATTTGTTTCAGTGCTGAGTTGAATTTTTTTGTGAACCAAAGTGGAGTAGAAATAGCCCTAATTCACACTATGGCAATAGCATGTCTCTAAAGAACACGTGTAAACAGATATCAAGGCACAAACATACATAAGACTTGAAATGGAACAAATATTACGGATTAATCCATGTAAGAAACAGACATAAGCACTTAAAATCTTGCAGATATCTTAAAAGTGACACGTAACCACTTCTGTTTTGTTTCTTTAAAGTAGAAGTTACTAAAGGAATGTTATTCAGTTTGTGGGGGATACTAGCTAATCTATGGACATGCAGAACAATGCACTAGTGTAACCATGAATATTGATTCTGTGTAAACATTGTACAAAAAACTATTTTCCCTTTATCCATTTTCATTCTCCATGCTTGTTTGTTTTCTTCTAAAAAATAAGCCCTGTACAGTCAAAAGGTTCATAAAATGCCAAGATTAGCTAACGTAAGTTAATGTAATTTTTATAGAAAAGTTGTTTTTGTACTGTATTTTCTTACTTAACTCTAAAGACAAATACGGAAAGTAAAATAAAAATCTAAAAAAATCCCAAAAGAGATCTGAATACCCAAAAAATGAGACTCATCAACTAATAATCCAGTTCAAAATTGGTCCTTAAAAGGCCTATTAAGGATGAAAAATACTTAATTTTGCTGTATTTTCATTGCTTTCATGCTATGTGGCATGGTGAGATAATGGGTTATTATTATTAGTTTTCCTCTTCCAACAATTATTTTCCACTTAAAGCTATAGTGCGTAGTTTCTGTTGCCCCCATGAGGAATTCTAAGTAATGACAACAACACTGTCAGCGCGTCCACATGATATAAGTCTTACGTTATTGCACACCACCCCACCCCTCCTCCACGCAGTTGCCAGTAGCCAAGAAGGACACGGAGGATTAAAAAAAACATGACAGACTCTTCAGAAGAGGTCTGCACTTGAGCTGAACGTCTTAATTAGCTTTGTAGCAACACATTCTGCAATGGCTTGACTGTAACGGGCGTTCATTAATATAAAAAAGTTACGCACTAAAGCTTTAAACCAGTTGGATAATATAATTTTGGCTTCAAATCTAATTTGAAAACTGAAAGGGGTCCTTGGTCAAATATATATATGAACATTATGAGAACCCTTGATCAAGAGCAGTAAGACATATTTAAAATAAAAAAATATTAACACAATTGACAGAGAATGTAATGGTTGCAAATCAGTGATTGTTTACGTTCTTTAAGGTTCCCCTTTAGGAATCAAGTCTGTTATGGTTTTCATTATGAAAAGCAGTAGTAATCACATGGCTCTCGCAGTCTCTCATGCAGTCTGTGTGCGTTGGGCATCGCTCTGCATGAACAGAAAGACAAAAAAAGTAACTTCAAACAAATACAATACAAAATGATAGAAGAGCTCTTATTTCACTGTTTAACTGCACAAGGGCTTGGATTTATGTTTTGTAATTGATGCTATTTAATATGGTCCTCAGCTACTATAGTAAAATGCAGAGACTTGGATATGTCTACATTATATTTGCCAAACACAAAAATATTTGCAAATCTCTGGTGGTATCTACCTAGCCATGCAGATGTTTTGGTTCAACTTGCTGAGGTAAAGTAGTATGTTATTCTTGGAGTTGAATGAAATATCTGTGGTGCTTACAGTAATGACATCAAAACTCAACAGCCTTTAGAGCAACATAGTCTTGTTACTCTGGATAATCTACAGAGCTCATTGTAATCGGTTAAATTAATTTTATTTATAAAGCACACATTAAAAAAAAATTGTCTTAATATGTATTTATGTAACACATGACATGCTTTACTTTGGCCCTATTTAGCGCTATCTAAGACTCTATGAGAATGTTCATTAGTGTAACACATGCACATTACGGCTTGAAATACCCAAATTGGGGCCATATTTGTTTCTAAACATAACTTAATTCATACAGAAAGGTGGATCTTGAGACTTTTTTGTAAGAAAATTACATACACAACTGTAAAATTGTTCCAAATTCATTTCCTGTTGATCGACTAAGTGATCAATTGACAAACTGTCTCACCTCAAGTCCACCTATATTACCTAAAGCTGTTTGATAACATTTCATATTTCATATTTTCGCTATCCTACCTTTAGAAAAGACCACAGTCTTTCAGGTTGTTCTTAATAATGACATCAGTGACGGCGTCAAAGACAAACTGCACGTTCTTAGTGTCAGTGGCACAGGTGAAGTGAGTGTAGATCTCTTTTGTGTCCCTTTTCTTGTTCAGGTCCTCAAACTTAGTCTGAATATAACTGGCAGCTTCATCAAACTTGTTGGCTCCTGCAAAGTGACAGTTTGGAAAAGATGAGGAAGTGATTTGTTGTTAATATGACAGAATACATTTTCTTATGTTGCAATTTGTTTTTAAACTGGCACTGTGCCGACTGCAGCAACAGCAACCTGTCTGTGGTTGCAATGAAGCTGTGCGACTATTAAAGCAGTACCTGTGTATTCTGGGTAGCAGATGGTAAGAGGGCTGCGAGTAATCTTCTCCTCAAAGAGATCCTTCTTGTTCAGGAAGAGGATGATGGAGGTCTCAGTGAACCACTTGTTGTTGCAGATGGAGTCAAACAGCTTCATGCTCTCATGCATTCGATTCTAAAGAGAAGCAAAGTTGGTCACAGCTTACAGTCTCCACTGAAGCACAACACATCAGAGCTGCCACCAGGGGACAATGTTGTTCAATATTTGAAATGTGTGGAATAACCAGTGCAGACAAGGTTCTTTAGAGCAGGGGTTGTGAACATTTTTTAAGCTAAGGACACCTTAGCTAAAAGACAGACAGAGCAGGGACCCCTTACTACATATAATAATAATATAATATGTTGGATAAATTCGAGGATTTTTTAACAATAATTAGGAGGCCCCCTGCATTGACTATGAGGACTCCCTAGGGGTCCCAGACCCCCTGTTGTGGAAGATCCCTGCTTTAGAGCATCTTTTGGTCAAGTCTCTTCTGGGTACTTGCTTTAAATTCACAAGGAGTTCTAGAAACTGGGGTCAAAAGGTTCAAGTCACCTGAACTACATAATTACACTCCATTGGTTTAACTACAATGGTTCATTGAAGTCCATTGATCCAATGTTACCACCTGGAGCTCATTATTTTTAAGATATATACAGTATATATAAGGAGAAATGGGTGATTTTAATCTCCTCGTAATGCCTTACAATCTAAAATAGCAGATTTATCAAGCTAGTAAAATAATATTACCCATGCAGCCAATGACCCACATGCCAGAAGGGGAATTTTTCCTTACCATCTCCTCATCCTCAGCCAGCACCAGGTCATAAGCACTCAGTGCAACACAAAAAATAATTGCTGTGACTCCTTCAAAACAGTGGATCCACTTCTTTCTCTCTGAGCGTTGGCCTCCCACATCAAACATTCTGCAAAGGGAGGTCACAATGAAAGACAGTAAGGTAAAGCTGATAGAGAATTTGGTACTGAAGAGGACAGTCAGGGAGGACGATGGCAAAGAAGGAAGGAAATAGAAAGTTAGGATGACATTCCATCCCTGGATGTACATTAAGTTTTCATGAGGCTGCTTTGAGAACAAAAGAAGTGTGGAGGTGGAGAGATGTCTGTCAGATAAAAGACTGCAGGCGTCAATGTGGGGCTACGAGAGGCACACAGGCCCCTATATTCAAAGCAAAGCACTGGCTAATTAGAAAACTGAGCACTGTGATTGAAGAATGTTAGAAATGTGAGCAAAACCCAACAGACAGCTTAAGCAATGACAGCCCACCGTATCCAGGACAGCTACTATATTTAATGATACAAAGAGCAAATATGAGGTGTTTATGTTAGCAGATGCCTTAGTAAATCTAAATCTAAAATTAAGCCATTGTTAACGAAATGACACTTCTCTGTATCTATAAGTATTTCCTTTCCGTACTTGTTATGGCAAACAGGACAGAATTATGAAAACGTGACTTTCTTCTTATTGATTGTCTCCATGTATTATTCAGGCCAAATATTGAGGCTGTGACAGAAGGTAAATATCAGCGTTTTGATGGCTGCCTTTTTATCATCCAGATCTGTTTAGCTGCTTTACAAAACAACTTTCCATTTTTACATGGCATGTTTTGTATATTCACCAACACTATACTCATTACATAACTTTGTTGAATACTGAATTCTGGTCAATTACAGCATTCTATGCAATGGACGCAGTTCTGATCATAGACTCTGGAGAATAATGTTTAACCTTCATTTTGTCTTTGGGTAAAATTTGACTTGTTTTTAAAGTATCTACAGTATATCAGAACATTTAGGTTTCTTTCAACTAAATTGCCCAAAAGTAACACGGATGGTTCTATGAAATGCTATTCACAAGTCAACTTGAGGATCAGTTCACTAATTTTCTTGAACTTTGGGTATTTTATTTTATTTTTATCATAGAATTATTCTGAGTTAACTTTGACAGTCTCTGATTATCCATCAGCATCCTCTGACCTTAAATATCAGTCAAAATAATTCATACTTTTGTATAATTATGCTTTTTTAACTACAAAGCAAAAACATTAAAAAAAATGCTACAAAAACATTCATGTAAAATGTTTTACTGACGAGCGGCAAAATGAGTGACAAAAGTGTCAAAAAACCATGTACATTTGCAATTTTAACCCAGAAGGACAACACAAGGGTAAAATCCATATTTTGTGTCAAATTATTGATTTCTTTAGTAAGTAGCCGTGTAATAAGCGGGAGTTTCATTTGCAATAATGACTCACTTGCTATTATCCCTTATTTGTATCTGCTTCAGTATTGGTTTGGTTAAAACACTTACTGTATCTCCTGCACATCCTCTATCAAGAGATATATCTATACATCCATTACTATCCCACACATGAGTGCTCAGGGTGGGTCATATCACATTTTATGTAAGACCTACAGCACTGTACCCTGGAGAATACATTTAAATGTTAGAACTACATAATGCTTATTGAGTGAGGGTATGGTGGTAAGGATCTAATTCATGTACTCAGCTCTCATGTGCATGTGTGATAATTAAGCTTTTAATTGCTGGTATAATTTGGCTTCTATAGCTGAGATGTGCATTTTAAGCCAGGAGGGTCAGTCTTTGATGCTCTTAATGTTGAGACCAAAATAAAGTCTACTAATTTGTTTAAAGCAGGTGTGGAGGAGGCTGGAGTGATGTCACTGCTTAAACTGGTGTAAACTAGAATTACAACCTTTTGTAAGTGTAGACTGGTTGGTGGAGGCAGTTGTATGCCTCCACCAACCAGTCAAGTTGCACTACAATGCTGTCTCTTCAGACTCATATAACATACGTACTGAAGACTTTGAAGCAATTTAATAAACGGTATTACAGTAAGTGTATTCTTTGGCAAAACATGGATGATTCACACGCACCTTCAACCCGGCAGCACAGAAGATCTAAACAATCACCATAGTTTCAAAAGTATACGACCAAATAGTAAATATGGTCACAGTCTCCCCTTCTGTTTCTGAGTTATGGCATTGAATCATAGACAGAAAAGTGTTTTTGCAGAACATTATGATGCCACATTAGGTTTTACCACATGAAATCTCATCACTTCATAATTCTATCCTATTAGGCATTTGTTTAAAATGTTTATTTTAATTAGTGTAGGAATTATTTAGTTATGGCCAAACGTTCAGGTCACAGTAACCTTGACCTGTGACCTCCAAAATGTAATCAGTTCATTCTTGAGTTCAAGTGAACATTTGTGCTGAATTTAAAGAAATTCCCTCCAGGGAGTGCAGAGATATTGCGTTCATGAGAATGGGATGGACAGACAGACAACCAGAAAACATAAAGTCTCTGGCCACTGCTGTTGCCGGCACGGAGGCATAAAAGAAAACGTACAATGACATACCGGCATTTACTTTAATATCCAAGCTAGGTTTCCGCCTTGCTGCTTTCTCAAAATAGAAAAGAACATTTATATTTTATTCAGTATCGGCCACGTTTCATGTGCTCGTATGTGGCTAGTAAAAAAATCTGACAACTGGCAGTCTTTTATGTATCACAAAGTAACACTCCAGCATCAGAGATGAGTGAACACTTGGGGGTCATATTACCGTTAGATTACTTGCTTGTTTTGATAAAAGGTGGAGACAGGGTGAGAGTGTAGATGGCAGTGCTATATGGCCTTACTTGAAGTGCAGCTCCTTGAAGGTGAAGTGAGTCTCCACAATGCCAGTGGTCTTGACCCGAGTCCGCAGCACATCTTGCTGGGTGGGAATGTAATCTGCTTTAGCTATCCTTTCTAGGTCATTCAGGTAACTAAAGAGAGAGAGAGAGAGAGAGAGAGAGAGAGAGAGAGAGAGAGAGATTTCAACACGCAAAAGGAGGCTGCGCATGCACACGCACACATGTAGACACACACAAATGGTTTGAGGCAACTGGAGCACACTGCTACACCCACAAGACATGAACTATTTGTTGCAACATTTCTAATGCACCGTTCGTCATAAGGCAGTATATTTAAACTATTAGTGCCCTGCCCATTGTAAGTTGCTACTGCTAGAGCTCGTAGCTTTTCATTCGTAAAGCTCACTGACCAACAGACCGGTTATGGCATTTCGGTGTGGGAGGAAATGTTTGTGCTGATGTTCCCCAATGCTCCTGTGGCCATTTGTTATCTCCATTTGTTACATCAGACCATCCACTTCTAACCGGAAGCTAGATTTCTTTCTGTCCTGTTGATGTCCTGTCCAGCGTAAGAGCCATGGCCTCTGTTCCAAAATGTTGTGGTTGTTGTTACTCTACCCACCGGCGCTGCTGGCTAAATTTTATAAATTGACCTTACTGCAGACAGATATGGTACGTTGGCTGGCTCTGTGGATGTAAACATGACTGGTGTCTTGCAGGCAGTCCATTCACGTTATTATTTCCCTGTGGCCTCGGTCAGTGCAGCTGCACTCATTGCCAACCTGTCATATTCATGTATGCACTGCTGGTTATCGGCTGCCTCTCAATTCTACTTTCTTATGAAATTATTTATTCATTTTAGTTAACAATATATTACGTCTTCTGTGATAGATAGATAGATAGATAGATAGATAGAGATAGATAGATAGATAGATAGATAGATAGATAGATATAGGTAACACCTACAAGGCTGTATATCTCAAGCAGGTTTTCGGGGGGGTAAACGTTTTATTGTAATATCTGCTGTGCTTTGCTTGGTGTGCTTGTGGGGATTGAGATGAGGTAACAGTGTGGATGACACCTACTATTTATACAATAAATCCCTGTGGGAAACAGCTGACTGAAATGTCTGTGAGACCACTGAGGGATTACCCCTAGACCCAGAGTACTATGTACTAGCCTTAGTGGGAGGATTGTAATGGCAACATGCATATTATTTACAGATTTTTTGTAAAATTTGATGCATGAAAAAAACTTAATTTTTATTAAATAAGAAATTCCGAGGTGATCAACATAGCTTCTAATTAATATCAAAATCAATATATATACAGTATATATATATATATATATATATATATATACTTGTGATATGTAGTATGCAAAATGCAACACAGAGAGCAAACGATTCACACAAAGAAAAAGGGAAGTAGGTTGTCTCCACTCAGTCTACCAAGTTGGCTGCATTTCTTTCAATTGTCCTCTCTTTTACTTTTCTCATCAGAGCAGCCATTAAAAAAAAATGTCAATACAGTATATATATTTTACATTTACAAAATTAATCAACTTCTTCAAAAAAAAACTAAAGGTGTGACTAAAGGGGTGATATTATCACAACTATCAATTCTCAGTTTACTTGGAGGCTAATGGATGCCAACTACATTTTTTTCATCCCTCAAGACAAACTATTCTTTTCTCTGCTTATTAGGTTACAATTTGTAATAATCAAACCCAGAGATGTAGCAATACTCAGTACATGGAAGTTATTGGACTTTCTTTCCAGTCTTGATAGCTCCCTAGAGAAGTTAAAGACAGGCTTTTTCTGCAGCGCATATGAGAGAGGCTGAAAGGACTTTACCATTGGATCCATTACAACACCAAGACAACAACCTCCCTAATGGCAGGAATGTAAAATACACCTTTATATCAACATAAAATGAAAAAAATATAAGAAAAAAAAGAAAATAAACTTTCTCACTGTCACTTTCTTCAGCTGTTTTATAATCTTGCAGTGCAGTGTTTCAGTTGCAAAACTATTTTTTAATATACATATCAAACCAGTATGCAGGATGAAAAAAGAGCATATTTAGGTAGCCACATTTACGTGTATAGTAGTGAAACAGAGTTAGTGTATGCAGGAGCAAATTGCTTGATGATTGATGTACAACTAGATGAGGATATGTTGCGTCAACGTTGATTATGACAGCCTGAATGTAGAAAGGAAGATATTGCTTTAAATATTGTATTTTATTTCCTAAGCGGCGTCCCAGTTTAAAATGTATACACAAATTCACACTCACTATGCTGCAGAATCGTTGAGTTGGTACTCTCGCGATCGTGCAAAGCAACTCTGTATGCCTCTGTCACTCCACAAACGCCTCATCACATTGGACAGATCATCAGGAAAGATGCCCTGTTCTTCAGCAGCTGCAGACAGGGCGAAGAGCTGCTGGGCATCGTCCTGCAGTGGGCGATAAGGGCGCAGGACAGGATAGCTGCAATGAGAGCATCACTTGCAAAACACATTAAAACTGTTACATCATCTTAATCAGCTGTATAGATTTGTGTATGGATTGAAACAATCATAATGCATCATTAAAGAATGGGTCGACGTTTTTATAAGTCTATCTTAATAGAACAATACATGCCAATATGTACATTGAAGGGGAATTTTGGATAAAATTGACTTTGAAAATTTGTCTGACACAAGACATATAATAGCTTTGGTACTAATTTGAAATTCATTTTTGTAGTGAACAATGACTTTCCTATATTGAAATTTCTATAAAAATTGATATTTTTTGCAGCCATTATAGACAGGAGAAACAGCTACAGTGACCAGTAACTATTCTACTTCCACCAGGCAGACTTAAAAAAAATGTAAAACATCAGGTGAACTAAAAGAAAATCCTTAAACTATGGAAACATAAAACAGTAAACATAGAATAAGGGAATAGTAATCTACATTAGAGCAAAGCTGTTCCACAGAGTGAAGAATGACAAAGCAAATACAACCCCTCAAGAATGGTCAACAACCGTGAAAATTCTCCTCAGCTATTTTTCTTTTGATAAATTATACTAAAAAAAGGAGGGCAGTGTCGCCAAATTAGTGCCAAAGGTTATGATAGTGGCAATAAAATGTGATGTGGATATCACTGACACCAATGCTGATGCCAGCCTATATTGGCCGAGCACACGTAAGAGAAGTTGGTATGACTTAAGGTAACAGCATGCAGGGCTGCCCTAACAGGGTGGTTGGATTTCCTGCTGTTTGCCCTCATGCTTGTTTCCTTCAATACTCCATCTTCCTCTTGGCATGAAATCAGCTATTTTCTCCAAGCCTTATTCACAATTAGTGATATGACAAAATACAAAGAGCACTAATTAATCACTGGTCAGTATCTGGCTGTGGGATCTGTTGATTCTGAATATGCATGTAGTCTTCATTAAAATAAAGGAATGACTTTGAAGTGACAATGAAGACTACATTTCACAATTTCTACTGTGTGGGTGTATTTGTCACATTTGAGGAGAAATTCATCTGTCTCAACCTGCTTCCCTGTCAGGCAGCGAATACATCTATGCTCCTTTGTGAGTAGCCATGTTTTTGTATTTTTAATGGATTTTCTTCAGCCAATTGACTTTTACCTCGTTTGTGGTGAACATCAATCACCACTTACTATTCTTTATCATGACGAAAATAAATAATAGTTCAGTTTACTGAATTTACTGCATATCAACATTTAAACTGACTAATACATAGCCATTTGACAGATCTGTCAGAGGAAAAGAGAAAAGTCCATCCATCGGCCTCTAATGACCACAGCAGAATCCTCAATCCTTTTATTATATCATCAGTTACAGCACACATAACCTTGCATCACAGCAAAACAACTCTGACACACACACTCCTTCAGCCGTTGTTAGACCTCACAGACAGCTTGTTCACAGGCTGATAAGTGTTCACAGGGTGCAGTAGACTGGATCTCTGCCTGAAGCTGAGACTCGTTAATGTTGATGATGGTGGTGTGTGCCTCCATGTCTCTGTGTGTACAGGGTGTCTGTCTGTATGCATGCGTTTCTGTATAAGGGTTCATTGAATGTGCTGATGAGGTTCTGTTAATTTGTTAATTATTATTTCTGTCATTTTGTTGATTAATGAAATTGTTTGGATTAACTGATTAACCCTAATATCTATAAAATGTCACAAATAATCACAAATGACATTCAATGTTCAACACAAAGTTAATATAAATGTATAATTATATAAATATACAGTGAAGATATATCTATTCTATGAAGAAGTAAAAGAAAAGCTGAAAACCCTCACACCAGAGAAAATGAAACCAGTCAGTTTAAACTGATGCAAATTGACAAGTCGCTGAGCCCTGACCCCATTAGTTACTGTTGCCTTTCAAGCGTTCCATTCTCATAGGGTAACACAGTTTGCAATACTAAATAAATAATGGCTGATTTAACTCTCAATATTCATAGTTATTTGTAGTAAAATCCAAAATTTGGCCGGATTTGCCTAGTTACTGTAGAGTTGCTAAGCTACGATTGGACAATTGCTGTTCAGAGGATGACAAGGTAATGTTAGTTCAGACAAAAAAGAGAGACAAACATGCAAAGTAGACAGAAAATGATAAATTAGTTATTTAAAAACAAAATTCTTCTTTTTACAGGTTGTAGCCTTCAAAACAAGGAAATAAGTGTCATTGCTGAGGCTGCAGAAAGCACCTGGCAAACCAAATGTGCGGTTAAAATGTGTCTTGCCAGCACTTTTGAATAAATCCAATCACGAAAAACAGCTCTCAGTGCTGCTGCAGCGGCTGGCATTAACCACACTTGCAGCCACTTCTTTCTCTAACTATTACTTTAAGAAGTCAAGAAGCATTACACTGTGTTCTAGTTTCTAGTTAGGGCAATTCTATAGCTGAAAAAGGGCTGCTGTGATGAATGCTAAAAATCACTTTCCAACATTTGACGTTGCACAGTTTACCGGTGTTGAACAGGAATTGCCAAGAGGAGGCGTGATTTATGAAGCAGACTTGTTCTCCCAGAGGCATCGCAGCCTTGAAATAATCTTTGTTCACCAGGTTGTACTGGAATTTGGATAAGTGAAGGAGTAAAATCTTTGTTTTAGAGATAAAGGACAGTGTACACAGCAGTTTGTCTCCAATTATTACTTTGAGACAGAAAAAAATGTAAGGGACAAAGTATGTTGTAGAAACAAAGACAAACTCTTGTGATTTTGGCTCTTTGCAAGCATAAGTCTTAGGGACTGCACCAGATATACAACTGCAAGATGCTGTTGATAAACCAGGCTTTGTTTTGTTGTGGCCTGAGGAGATCCTGATCTGTCAACAGTTAGTGGAAAATTAATTCTTCATTCTCAAACAATGATGTTGTTTTTAGGCTGGTCAGCCTTCTGCTCTCACAAAAAATACAAAGTGTTTTTAAGCATGTGTGTGCTTGTGTGTCTTACCACTCTGCCAGGGTTGCTGTAGTCTATATTGAGACTGGCCATGGCTTTAACAATGGCCATAATAGACTGGATGGTATTACTATAAACCACTGCTCGGTACTGCTTGCACTCGTCTTCTGAGTAGCCATCTTCATGGATGATCCTAAGAATTAAAACATATGCAACATTTATTAAAGTGCACATTAAAGTATAGGTTTGCAGATTTGTCAAGTCTTTCCTGTGTGATTTGAAACAATGATTTGAAACTGCAGTGTTGGGTTACAATCCTCTGTGAGTTCATCACTAAGATCATTCACATATGTAGTCACTTGGTCCTTTGTTAAAATAAAATCATTGATTATAGCAGCTTTACAATGGAAATTATGGTGGAACTGGCAAGCCGTGACTAGTGGGTAGCCATTTTTTCCATTTTCAAATTAGGGTTTTTACAGCCCTAATAACTGATTATTAACTGATTATCAGTAGGTATATTTCAGCATCAAAACATCAATTATTAAGTTGAACATGAAAAATACATTCTGTTATAAATTAAGTAATACATGAACAGCAGTTTTTTTCTGTCTGCATACAATTGCTACTTTGTCGACCAAGAAGCATATACTGTACACTCTGCATTACAATTACCATGTCAGAATGCTGTGTATGATGATCCAGTGAAACTGCCTCAACTCTGCAACATCCAGTTGATGCAGTATCCTGAGTTTACCTCTTGCAATATTCCTACTCAGAACCTGAGAGCGAGGGAACTAAGTGTATGTGCATCCTATCATCAGATGCAATCATCCAGATGTCATCAGACTGCAGAAGGAAGTGCAGAGAGAGCATACTGAGATGACCCCCCATTAATTCTGAGGTCAACCTGCCTACTGCTATTAACAGTGTGTTGATGCAAACGATAACGAACAGTAGCAATTTAGTAAACAAAACATGGCCTAGTATTTAAGCTGCTTTATGAAAACTGTTTTCCTAACTTCCTCGCCTTTAATGTCATGTTTACACAGAGTGCACTAAAACAAATACCTTTGTGGAGTTTTCTCCAACTGAGAAGTGCCGTTACTGCTTTACTCAAAGCCTTCTATTGAGACAAATATTTACAAGGAAGAGAGATTTCTCAAATAAAACCAAAAAATATCAATAAAAGAGTTATTAACAAAATATCTATATGTGTTATGGTAATGTGCAACTGTTCAAAAAATTTGTGCTGTGAGAAAAGTTTGTTTTCAGCCCGATTAAGGGTTCTGTCAGATCACCTAATCAGCGAGATAAAATAAGTTGATATCTGTAGCTTTTGCTTTGGCCAAAAAGTAAAATCGTTTTGCAAATGGAGAGACAGCAATGCTCCACATATTCAAGACTTGACTGATGCACTGTTGAAAATAGCTAAACTTGAATAATTTACGTAAATATATGCACTCTAGATAAGTATACCTCTATGGTGACCCTTCTTAGCCACCATGAAGACATCAGTTGGAATGGTTACCAAATAACAGAGTGTATTTTAAAATATGTTGTTAGATTAATACTCATATATCCACTTTCTACAGTAAAGTGGTAAATTGGCAATCTGTAGAGATTAACCAACTATTTCCTTTTTTATTTAGTTTTTTAAGGTTGTCATTGTTGGGGGATTTTATGGACTGTTTTAGTACCACAGATTTTACACCGCTGTTGCTTGCTAGCTAGTTCGTTTTGAATGGTCTTTTGGAATTTCCTTATGGGTTGTACGTTATATATATATGTATATATACACACACACACACACACAACACACACACACACACACACACACACACATACAGGATACATCAATGTGCAATGTTACATAATAAGCAAGTGTTTCTGTCTTGCAGGCTGATTTATCTGTATTCCTGTAATAATCTGGCTTCAAAAAGTGACAGACTGTTCGTCACTTCAATGCCTGGCTAGCCCAGAGTAATGTGAATTATTCAGACATTTAGGGTCCTTTGTTTGTCTGTGTGTGTTCTGATCGGGGCACAGGCAATACACTATCCTCTGTATTCCCAAACTCTCCACACCGTTCTTGTGCTATGAGCAGTTAAATACAGTAACAAACAGGAGAGGCACAAACCGCATGTCAAAGTCAAATTTATTTATCTACCAATGTTTTGATTGTTTACATGTTTAGTGCCTGAGTGTCTGAGACAAACACAGAAGATAAGATCAGTGAGGTATGGCAACGTTAACAGTGAGAAGAGACTCATCAGGTGAAGTTTGGTAAAGTTTCCTCTTATTAGCCAGCTTGTCAAACACATATCAGGATTTAAAAGTTAATCTACAGCTAAAACATGTTCTTAGATTCTAAAGAAAAGAGAACAACAGAAACCCACACATTTAAAACTCTCCTCTTTGATAAAGCCTATAGTCTTATTAGGGAATGAGGAGCTCCAGCGTCCACCTAGCCCGGCCCACCCGCTTCTCTTCATAGCCGTCAGACTACCAACCCTTATACAACTGGCACAGGATTGCCTTGCACCAGCTCTTAATTATGCTGTTATAGTTTTAAAATCCAGGGGGACTTCCTTTGACACACTGAGCCCTTCTCGCCTACTCTCTTCCCTTTCTTTGCATCAAAGTCCCAGAAATGCTTGTTACTATCTAAGCTCTGGGGAGCGTATTCCCCAGAGTCCTTATGTTTTTGTTTTAGGATTAGGGTGGCACCTAAAACATGGTTGCAGCTGTCGCCATGGCCCTTGTCTGCGCTCCACTATGCCCTGCTACACCCTACCACGCTCTACACTGCCCGGCAGTGCCCCGCTATGCCATAAACTAAACAAATATGTCATAGTTCCATTATCTTTATTTGTGACTATAAACACACCCAACCAGAACCATCAGACACCGCCTACCAAGAGTCTGGGTCCGTCCGAGGTTTCTCCTTGAAAGGAAGTTTTTTCTTGCCACTTTCACACTGAATGCTTGATCTTGGGGAATTACAGCAATTGTTGGGTGTTGTAAATTATAGTGTGGTCTAGACTTACTCTATCTGTAAAGTGTCTTGAGATAACTCTTGTTATGAATTGATACTATAAATAAAATTAAATTGAAATGAAGTGGACAGATTATGTTATAATATTATATTATATTATTATATAATATTATTACAATTGTACCAATTGCACCATTATTTCAAGTTGAAACACTTATTCCAAGGTGGAGAATACATATTTGGGTGAAGCTGAAAAAGGCAAATATAAAGGAAAAAGTGAGACAAAGATTGCTTTTGTAACTTACTTCATCTGCTTTACAATGGTGCTCTTCCCAGATTCCCCAGCACCTGTTGGAACATTAAAAGATTAGAGTTATTTCAAGTGCCTGTTGTTTTTGTAAGTGGAACAGGGCTGAACTTTGGGTAGGCTGTTTCTGCTTTAAAAACATGAGCGACCTAGTTATGTTCAGCCACTACCATCAGATTGTGACCTGTGGGTTGTTTCCTTTTCTGACAACATGATGTGCAGACATGCATTTAAAAAAAATATATATTATTTCAAGGTTTAATGCTTCATGGTAGGAATACTTGTTTTCAACTTATGCTAAGTACATGATGAAAAAGAAAGATCCTTAAAAGGTGGCTTTGCATGTTTTAATCCGGTAAGTCTAAATTTCATATACTTTCCAAAGCAACCATAGATGTGTGTAATGTTTTTTTACTCTCCAGGCAGAAACTGGTTTCTATTCACATCAGTGAGCTCTGAAAATCAACTTGCAGACACTTGAGGTAGGAAATCAATCACTGTGAACTATTCACAACCTATATAACTTTTGTCAAAGTTATCATCTCTGTGTCTATCTGTCTATATATGTTATCTTTGAAATTTAAAGGTACTTTAGACTTAGACTTCTCTTTATTAATCCTTTTGGGATGACTCCTGCGAGGAAATTGAATTGATTTTGTAGTTTCTGTCCACTGCTAGAGCTATGATCAAAGTTTTTAGGAGTTTGTCCCCATTTGCTTGTTTGTGTTTTTTTACACTATTCCCCAAATGCAAGGAAGAATACTGCAAGTTAGCAAACATGGTTGTACATAATACAAGCTTTAAATATAAAAAGTAAGCAATTTCAAGGAAGGAAACACATTGATTGACCTTGTTTAGTCAACCTATAATCTATTTTGGTGGGTTACACAGAATGTAAACTTTGTTTGTGTACAAAGACACACACCACAGGGCACCTTTACTTTTTATAGTGTCCAGACATAAACTGCCATCATCAGAAACCTCAAATGAGCGTGAGATTAAAATAATCTAGGAACTGATCCAATTTTGAAAAATGGGGAAATATATAATATTGAAAAATATTTACAGTCATGAGCTTAAATTATTTGTATGGATGGAGACACCTAGAGGGCAAGAAAAGTCCTAGTTCTGTGGATTAAATATAAAGAATTAAAGATAGATTACTGTAAGAATTAAAACCTTAAAAGGATTAGAACTGAGACGACCGTGTCATTTTCTTTCTGTGCCACACAGTAAAGAAGTTGTCATGCACAAAAAAGGTTTTTTTGCAAATTATAGTGTAAACCATTGATATCTTGTTGAAATGAATGAGTCTGAGTATTTTGGCATTTCCCGTGTGCTGTTGGGACCATGCCACCATGCACTGTCCCTTCACACCACCTGACCCAGCCCTGCCAACAAACCTTAGCCAGCCTAGGGCTGACGGAGCAGGTGGGACCAGCAGTGCTGTCAGCACCCATCATATTCACACACATCCAACACTTTTCTGAGAGAGGGGGAGGAATGCAGGGGGAAAGGGAGGGGTGTAAAAGCAATGTCTGGGGCTGCATTCACTGTCATTTGAAATAAGGCAGAGAGGTAGCTGGATTTCCAGGTGATTTGTGGCTCTATGATAAGAGGTAGAGAAACCCAACACACAAAACAAATATTTAATTGTATACAAATAACGAATAATATATGGATATTTGTTATTTCTGGTAAAAGTTTCAGGGTCATTTCACCTTCTCTCTTTAATAATGTTTTACTCACAATTTGTACCTGGGTGAATCCTGATGTAGAATGGTTTAAATCCTATTTAAAGCTAATCAAGATTACATTATGTAACTAGGCTGGTTCTTCTATTCATTCACCATTCTTTCTCTAGGAACACAAACCTTTATCACAGATGGTAAAGTATCTTCTTTTAGAATGTCATCTTTTTCCATCTGTAACATCAAAGTTTCCTAATTATGGGATGAATATGAACAAATAATATGAAAACAGCCTCAGATTTATAGGCCCTTGTTTAAAAAAAAAAGTCCACAGATGCATGAAGGTCACCTTCCTAACTCCTGAATAAAACTCATCCATCAATGTTTCAAGCTCCAAAGGGAAGTGAACACTTGAGCAGCAGTAAAAAAAAAAATGAGGGCGGTGTTTAGGGAGAAACGGCCAGTGTTGTTGTGCTGCTTCTGTGGAAAACCTTTGAATTGACTTTTGATTTGACAGTATAAGGTCATTTATCGCACCAGCCAGAGGGACAAGAAACTGTGCTATACAAATACATAAATCATGATTACTGTTTTAATTATCTTTCTTTCTCTGTGTTAACATGAAAAACAAAAAAAATCTTTTAACAGTCAATTATTTCAATGTTGACCTGATGATGGCAGTAGATGGAAAAACAAAGGGATGGCCAAAGTTGTGAGAATTCATCCTAGGGGGAACATGAATACCACATTTTAATGGCAATCAAATGAAATACTTGTTGAGATGTTTCAGTCTGGACCAAAGTAGTGGACCGACCAACACTGACATTGCTATCCCAAGAGCCACGCCTCTAGTGTGGCTGAAAACTAAAATCAGCAATAATGCAAATTTAATGAGGTAGTGTGTTGTCAGCAAGCCAGTAGAACATTAAATATTCAGTACTGCAGAACTTTGTTTGCTACTTACTGGACAACTTTCACATCAGTACAATTTATCTATTAGCTAAAATTGGCCAATGTTAGTTCACTAATATTTCAGTCAGACTCCAAAACTATACAAAGTGTAATAAGAGCTGAGCCATGAAACCAAAAAGTATTTGTTGGTGTATTTCTAGAAACTACAGGACGCTGTAAATTAGAGTGATTATCGGACAATGATGCACCTGTTTGTAGTCTTCTGAACACATTAGGGAAATCTTAAACTTGAGAAATAGAGTTACCTATCAAATTATTCATGATAACAAACAGGCAGGATGTTAATTTATCCCAATGGGACACCACCAAACATAGCTAATTCAGGTTATGACATTTGTGATCATAAGGTAACAAAAAGCCACTGCACAGGATAATAAGAAAGTTTTATGTGCCAAAAAATTACTAGATACATATTTGATGTTATTTCAACAACTGTCTCACACGGAGCTTAATTACTGACATGAGGAATCAGTAAACAGTGATCTACCCAGCAGAGAAGGTCAAACACCATTGCTAAAAACATTCAGTAGCTATTACAAATAAATTTACAGAATACTCTAAGTGAACAGATGTATCCAACCAACAGTGTTGAGGCAGCAATGATCACTGATTAGTATCACAAAGAGTCGTCTGTGTGCTGTGCCGGCAGGGGGGAGAAGCTCTTTTCTTCGTGTCATTGCAACAGACTCAGAATCCCTTTCTGGCAATGAGAAGATGATGCCACCTCTTTCTGTTTTTTCAACCCTAACTATTCATACTTGTTTCTGAGTTGGTTTTCAGTGAGTGCCAGAACACAGAGCATTGATGTGAACATGATTTGTAGTGTGAAGAATTAGGATCACAAGTGCTCAGGCTACAGAAAAGTGAACCATCTCTCAAAAAGGCATCCAATGCTCTCACAGGTCTAATCACATCCACGACTTGATCAGGGTCTCAGTTACCCACTGCTGATGACGCAAAGCCTCCATTCATGGACTGATGAGATACTCTGATTGTGGAAAACATACAAACAGGTCAATCATCTGTCAAATGGGGTGTAACAATACATTGATCTGGATTAATATATATTAATTCCATGAGCATTGATTCAATGCCATCAGTGAATATATCTAGGTTTTATTTATTAGATAGACAGAAAAGGGGGGAGAGAGGCGTAAAGGGCCGCGGGTACATATCTTCTTAAATATGCAACTTTATTTTGAAAGTTCCTTTAATGTTTATTTTTTATTAAAAAGAAGAGTTTTTTTATTTCAATGGCTGGAAGAGTTCAGTAATAACATTTCAAAATCATATTTTAGTTGATTTTTGAGTTAATATAAATGGAACTGATTGTATTAAAGTAAATGGGCATTTAATAGGGCAGGAAATAGGGCAGAGAGGACAATACATACATACATACATACATACATACATACATACATACATACATACATACATACATACATACATACATACATTCACACCTGGACTTAAATTCACACCTGGTCAATTTATTTATAATAATTTTTAACACTGGACTAAACACTGACACTTTAATAATAATTTATGGTCTTTTCTTTGTTTATTTGACAAATGTTCTTATAGTTGTTATAATTTTTATTGGTATTTTGTTGATTTTGTTGTCTTTATACTGTCTTTTTATCTATTTTTTATTTCTTTGTTCTTGCTAAAAACTGCTGCTGGAACTTTCAATTTCCTGCGGGAGTCATCCCAAAGGATCAATAAAGAGAAGTCTAAGTCTAAGTCTTAATATCCTCCCACATCGATCGAGAGCTCCTGAATGGAATTTGTACTGAGGTAGACTTTGTGCTATAAAAACATATTGTACCGTTGTCCAAAGAATCAATATAATATTGTATCATTATAAAACTAGGCAACCAGGCCACACATGTCAATCTACATCTGAGCTACTGTATAAACAAGTGGCTGTTATGGGGCTGAAACACTTAGTTGATTAAAGCTGTTGTAGGCATTATATCTTTGGCATCATTGCGCAAAAAATAGTTAGACTGTCAAAAGTTAGACTTCTTCACCTTTGCTTGGTTCTGTTGCCAGACGTAGGACAATCGAGCTGTGACAGGAGACTTTGGCCAATCACAGGTCATTTAGAGAGAACCCTGCTGCAGGAAGCGTTCTTACTCTACGAGCAATTTGAAGACAACGCCTTTTGTTCAAGGAAACTGTCTTGGATGTTTTTTTGTAAATTATGACATTATATTGGCTAAATGATTAATCATAAGAGATAATTGACATGATAATCAATGATGAAAATAATCGCTATAGTTGCAGACCTACTCTATTGTAACAGTAATGCAATTTGAGTCTGATTTCATGGAGTCAAACTGTCTTATTCAATTTGACAGTGTTTGTGAGTGGGAAGCCAGTGAGGCATCTTCTATCTTAAGAAAGAGTGTTGGATCTGTGGCAGATTGCTTGCACCTCCACATGTATAACCCTAGTGAGGCTACTTGTCTTCAGGTAAAAAATAAGTGGGATCATGACTTTCAGAGGAGACAAGTGGTTGTCTACAGACAACCTGTGTCCTCAAACTATAGCAGGGAGAGTAAGACATGACAAGGGCCACAGTTAGAGGGGAGTTGGTTTGAAAAGAAATGTAGTAAAAAGCATCAGTAACACCAGACCTCCTGTGGCCTTTCTTTTATCCAGAATTTGATTGGTGCTTAACTTATAAACTTAAGGACCACATAAGTCATATTAAAAACTTACTGAGAATAGCTGAATACAATGGGGAGGAGGTAAAAACTGCTCGGGTGTAGCGCACAGGGCACAGATTCCCTTTGGTAAAGCTGACACAGTACCACCTTAACCCTGTAAGATGTGGAGATACTGAGCAGAGACAAAGCAGCATACATCCATCAAAACTAATAGCCCTAGAAGTAATTTATCACAATTTAAAATACTGTGACATGGAGGATAATATGAAGAAAAGCTTGGGAAGAAACCCCTTCATATAGCAGTTAAATAAAAAGACAAATAGGAGGCAATGACAGTTAAGGTGAACAAGAGTGACACATGAGCAGGAGATGGAGGCGGAGGATGACAATGTGGAGAAATTTTGAGCATGTGAGCGGACGGAGCATGGAGGGCACTGGTCAAGAGAAAAAGTGGTGGGATGAGAACTAACATGAGTGCCTGTTACATTAATGATTATTCACAACAGGTCATCTGCCAGTTTGCACATAAATATAGAGTTCAGTTGCAAGTCCAGCAACTACGAGCAATATGAAATGCGAGATTGGTAATGGAGGCTTAATATTTAGAGTGTTGCATTGAGTGACAATAAAGTTCAAGTTCAAAGCATTCAGTGAACAGCAGCGGGCAATCACTTGTTTTGTTCTTGCTTTCGGCATCAGTTCACTTTAAGCGGATTAGTGGTTTGCTTTAAGGCAAGCAAATGCAATGAGGATGGCAGACTGTTTTATAGAGAGCTCTATAACTCATCACCCCCAGTGCAGACTCCTCATTGCACACCTTGCCCCTGAAGTACCCAGGTAATACTTCCAAAGAACCTTTTCTAATTATGGCATTAAAACCAAAATGAGAGCATCATTTTTACAGGTTGTTAAGTTACATCGTTAGGTGAGTAATTTCAGGCTTGTGATCCTAAAATGTATCTCTTTGTAAAAATGTAACAATACAGAAAAGAAAGAAAGCACATCCTAACTAGCTGGCCGGCTAGTTAGCTAGCTTTCTTACTAGGAGGGTTAATTTTCAGTTCAGCAAAATTTGTATTAAATATTCTTTAAATCAGATAAATTGCTTGCTAGCCTACTTACTGGAGTTCCACAACTACACGTATCCTATACAAGTACAATCTCGGCTGTATTATTTGTGTCCCTTTCAACAATTGCTCTTAAAAAATGTTATGTTTATTACCCCCCCCCCCCCCCCCCAACTAGATGAAATGTACACCCATGCCTTGAGGGAACTAACCAGAAAAGGGCAATTAAAAAAGCTGTCTCACAGAAGAAAACTAAACGTGTCCTGGCACATTTAATTACTGGACACATGAGTGATGTCCTACTCCGGCAGCAGGCAAAACACACTCAATTCACTCTGTGGAACAGCATAAATCTGACTCTGAAGAAGAAAACAAGCTAGCAGCAGCATGATAACTTGTTTACAGTGACAATGCTATCATGCTGATGTTAGGCAGGTGTTAACCATGTTCACCATCTTAGTTTAGCGTGTATGTTAAGGATCTTCCAATCCATTTAATAAATATTGAGTTATTTCACTGGATAAAAATGAATGTCAAAGATTTTGGACCTGTTAGTGGTGTTACCAAATGCTTCATCTTCTGGGGACCATGAATATTTGTACATTTCATGGCAAATTCAGCTAATAGTTGAGACATTTCAGTCTGAACCAAAGTGGTGGGTTGACACACACACACACACACACACACACACGCACACACGTCATAAATCCATTATGCTATTTCAACACAACATGTCAGCATCCTTGGAAGGCCTATGATCACAAACACTGTGTCACATCTTTGTGTCACCCAGTCCACTGCTGTGGCATTTCTTCTGTGGAAACATGCAACACATCACATCAGCATACAATACGCCAGCATCATAAGCCATCTATTGTCTAAGTGACTGCCATGATAGAATGACTCACTTGCCTGGCTTTGACACGATTCCTCCTTCGCTCTACATTGGTATCACGACTGCTCACATCCAACTAGCTTTCACAGCCATTTAAAAGGTTAACCTCCTCTGGGCGTTGATGACACTGGGCAAAATACACATCAAGGAGGCTGTTGCTATTTAAAGCCCTTTGGCAATGTACTGAGGGAGCTGTCTGACACAAGCAGACATGAGTAATTTGTAAGTACAGTTTTCTTCCTGACCCAAAATGTAAAGTTCATCTGTGCATACATTATCTGATGTATAAAGATCTGTTGTAGCAGAAATATATATTCTCACTACTGTGGTGTTTAATAGCATTTTATTAAATGTGAAATCAGAATTGAATATAATGACTTAGTGACAAATGTGCACAATAACTTAACAAGACACAGCAGCATTAGTATTCAATAAATTGTTGGATTTTGGCCATTGGAAGCCAACACTATGTTTTCTGGAAACAGTGATTGTTCACAGTTATTGAGTTTGAGCTTTACAACCAACTAACCTCTTAGCTCGATCCTTAAAAAGGTGAGGTAATACTGTATATAATGATAAACCCAATTATCACCCAACTCTTTAGTTCCTCTCAGCTCTACAGAGTGTTTAACTTAAGTTTTCAATTTAACCTTTTTGGTTTGTTCTCACCACTCTCATTTGCATTGTTCCCAGCAAGAACAGGCAGTTGCAAAAAAGCTCTATAAATTCACTGTGCACTTCCTGTCCAGAAACCAAATGGAAGCCAGCCAAAGCAGCGACTAGCCGTAGCTAGTTGCTCCGAATCAGTTGGATCAGACATCAGTAAGCCTTTAACCTGCCAGCTCCCTTGTGTGTAGATGACCTTTCTATTGCGGCTTGCACAAAAGCGGAAAAAAAACAAACATCCAAAGGCAAAGAAGTGTGATTTACATTACATGAAGCTGGCTATCATGGCTACATGAAATTTCTATCTGAAGAGACAATGAGATTCTGGAACTTCTAATAAGGGCAAATGATGAAATTGCCAGATAAATTTAAGAGAATTGGTTCTTTATGACAAACAGCTCTGTGACAGTGGTCTAATACATGTCATGTCTTGCCTCCTGCAAGCTCTCCTAGGCTCCACCCCTTGCATAAACCAAAAGGAGTATTTCCAGTAGAAAATCTGACACGGACAATCTCCAGTTGTGTGCTGAACTGAACAATAAATACAAACAGAAAATTAAAAGTTTAAACAGAATAACTATTTATTTTTCCCTCCTCTGATAGGCATGTGACGTGCACCACGGCAGGATTGGACACTTGAGGGTCCAGGAGTGAAAATGCGTGAAGTGCTCCTGGTGGTGTAGATGGACAGAGATGGAGTGGGGGGAGGCACAACAGACACAACAGGAGCAGGTGTTGCGTTTAAGGCCCGAGCTCCATGGCTGCAGCAATCCTCTCCAGACTTGAGGAGATGCACCCGAGAGGCCGCAGCAACATCGCCACCAGGTCAAGATGGACATTTATACTTTGCCGCATCCCGGACAGTTACCATTCCAGCCCTGACGAGAACGTCGGTCTCCTCGGCTGTGAACCGCACCTGCCGTGTGCCTAGCAAATCCCCCATTATAATAGCAATCTGCCATGGAACAAGCACGTCTGCTTTTAAAGGTTGATTGGTTTATTGCACGTTACGCCCAAAACACACCTATGAGTAATGTAGCTACCTCAGACCAACCCATTTTAGATGTGTGTCGGGAGCAAGAGTCATTTATCCCGCCGATATAATAGCAACAGCACCCGAGATTTGCCCACAAAGCTACTTGCGTTTCACGTGTTATACTTGCGTTTCAGATCTTTAAAATAGGGCTATTCTGTGAGGACATAATGCTCAATACACACCAAAAACGAAGGTGTTAAATGAAAGACAAACTTTCCGATTCTTATTACATTTTACCAAAAGGCAGGAAGGCCACATTGTGACCTAAATTATTTAGGCAACACTTCTAGTAAATGATTTACTCAGTGTGTGTGTGTGTGTGTGTGTGTGTGTGTGTGTGTCACCCAGCCTTTCTCTATCCTCTTCTTATTAGCATGCAGATAGTGGCAGTCTTTGAATAAATTCATGCAGCTACTCCACAGATTCAGGCTTCCAGTCAGGGAACAAAGACCTAGATTAGCTCACTGTATCACTACATGCAGGTTATAGGGGTGACTGTCTAAAAAACTAACATTAGTAGTACAGGTGTTCCCGCCAGCACAGCAGCCAGCTCCCCTCTCCCTCCAACCTATGTCATATGCAGAGTGAAAAAGTGATGGAGGAATTTTATATGGCTGGATACGGTATAGTAAGTCATTGCCTGGAGTGGAAAAGTAGGTCATCAGCCTAACATGGAGCAGTGAGCTTACTGCTTTGCTCTGCAGAGTAGGATGCTTGCTGCGCTCTTGCTGTGCAGCCAATATTAACAGTATTTGTGCTCACAAACAGTATCAACATATTTATGTGACCTGGATGCTTTATATACACCCAACAATTCTACATTCAAAATTGTCAACAAGCATCTTTAAGCTACTGCAGTATTCTTACAGAAAAACCAATGTAGCACATCAAGCAGAGCACTATGTGTGACAGCTTTTCATATATCTGGTGCCTACATTGTCAGATTCACTTCTAAAGCTAACAACTAAAGCAGATGATGAGAAACGTGTCGATTTTAAAGACTCATGTCTAATACATTCTGGGGAAAAAGAACATCAGTGTAAAACAACAGAGAGAAAAGTGACAGCTCATTCTAATGCATGCAAATTTAAAACATCACACTGAGAGCACCAGACAAGCACCAGAGAAGCTGTAACATGACATTTAGATATGTATGCAATGCAGTCAAATCAATCAGTGGTGCCTGAGAAAGAGCACTGAGCTCATACAGTACTCTATGAAGAGTATAGCAGAGACACAACATGTCATTTAATACAAGCAAGCAGGCCTTTACTTCCTTACTAAATTGTTTTAGACCTTAGTGCCTCCTCCAGTTCCATCAACCATCTTGCAATAAAATTAATGCCCCTCAGCAGTTTGTAGTGTCACCAAAACGTTTATTGACTGATTCATACATTTCCAATACAAGGTGCCATTCTTTGTCTAATCAATTTCTTTCTACATGGTCTCCCATAGCAGTTTAAAACACAACTGAAATATATAACGTCATTGCTAAGTTAGTGATGCCCGACTGTGTCTCCTCTTAAAAGCCTATGATCCAACCATTCTTGACATTTTAAGAATTCATGATGTGCTGGATGTCTCAAAACTGAGTACATCTCAGCAATATAAAGTAAAGAAAATATTTGCTATTTCCACCAAAGAAGTCTAACAATAGATCATGTGTGGGTGATTTTTCACAGTAATCTGATCTTTCAGGATGAGGTTATGAATGTAGCAATAATTCTTGCTGATTCTTACGTTAGGGAAGACATCAAAAGATACTTTCGTTTCTCAGTCAATTTTGTAATTTCAATTTTTTCATATTTTTCAGAAGAGATCAGTGCTGCTCGTACCAGTGCTGCACAAAAAGCCCTAATCAACTGTAGCTCTGCAACTCAGTTTAAAACTGCTAGTAATATTTTATTATATTTTAAGCTTTGGAAGGTGTGGCACCTGGCTAAATTACTTACATTTCTGCTAAGATTCTCTAGTACTTGTAGTAGTTCCAGACTGAGATGAGGAGAGCGTGTTGAAAGTTTCCAGCAGAAATTGAAGCGGAGATATTACATCACATGATGCGTATTAATATTAATAGACCACCAGGAAAACCCATGTTCTGACTACTAGAAGGAAGACAACCATTTATTGCTAAAAGTTACTTTCTGTCATAAGTGAATGCTGAATTAATTTGCATTTCCAAAAACAAGTTGTGGTGTTGGTCGGTTTTGAAATTTGTTATTATCATTAGTACTTTGACAGTGGGATGAGTAAAGTAAATAAAGTTTGACCATGCATATACTGGAAAGAAAAAAGGAGAGCGCTTAAGATAACTTGATATGGAAATCGTTGGAGGGATGTGTACTTGGATAGCTTTCTGACGCTAGTCATTATCTAAATCCTTGGCTCAGACATACTGGCAGGGAGCAAAATCCTGAGCTCATATTACTTTTGCACAGAAACATTTGCACAAATTCACACTCAATTCATCGCAATGCAGGTAAAGTTGCCAACTATCACAATAAAAATGATTTAAACTCCAAACAATAGGTTTCATTTAAACAGAGCTTCAACTGAGGAAATCTGGTAGCTCACCTGGTTGGACATGTGCCCCACGTACTAAGGCTCAGTCCTTACCGCAGTGGCCCAGATTAGATTCTGACCCGCGGCTGCATGTCATCCCCTCTGTCCTCCACTTTCCTGTCTTAAACTGTCCTATCCAATAAAGAAAGAAAAAAAATCCTAGATCAAATTAATAGAAGTGAAGTTCTTTACCTAAAAACTTTATAATTGGCATAACTTGTTTCTTATTGTGGGTATTTAGGTAAGAAGGTAAATACATACTTTTTGTTTTTCCACACTTTCATACATTTGAGTATCTGAAGTGCCTGCAACGCACAGACGGTGAAATACGACAACCCAGTCAGTTGTTGGCTGCCTAGATCAGAAAACCATGTGATTCAACAACCTATTCAGATTCGGCTCCGGTTGCTATAGTTGTTATTCGGCCTCACTGCTTTGTATTTGGTACGGACATGGAATGAAATTAACTGACTAATTCAAACTATTAATTAATAATTAAACCGGCAACAGAGGTAGTGACAGAGCCAAATCTACATCTGTGTAAAACTTATATAAAAATATTGGCTGTTTGGCTGCCATTTAAAACATGGGCCATGATTGACAGCATTGCATTATAAGAGGACGCATTTGGTCACATCTGGTTTAAATTCTGGATTGTGTCATTAAAAAGGTATTTTGATGAACTATTCAGTAACAGGATTATTATTATGACAAAGGGCCTCACAGAAGGGCTGATTCCACACTTTGCTGTATGTGACGGGTTGTGGGAAGTATCAGGTAACACACAGTTCACACACCAATCACCAGGGTAAGATTATTTTTTGGGCTTTTATTGCCTTTAATTTTGGACACGCCAGCTAGGTGAGAAAGGGGAGAGAGAGGGGGAAGGCATGCAGGAAATCGTAACAGGTTGGATTCAAACCCTGGACCTCTGTGTCGAGGCATAAACTTCTCAGTATATGTGCACCTGTTCTACCCCTGAGCAACCCGGCCACCACCAGGGTAATTTAGAACAAAATCAGTATGCACCCAGCCTTACTTGAGTTCCTATTAATTACACCACTCCGGTGAATACGCATTGAACTTCGATAACATGCATAAACCAAAAAAACTGTTATTCCTGAACCGTTCAATACAGAGGAATCCAATCAGAAAGAAAGATGTTGGTGTTGGTGAAATATTTTCTTATCATCAATGCATCAGAGCCACAGTTCCATAGCTTTTAGATGAAAATTCAAGATATTTAATATGTCATGAAAGCCAGATAGAAAAGGTTACATAGAGGTAGTTAATATGCCTACTTAAATCATAGACAAAGCAGATAAAAGTCAGTCTAGAACCCCACTGAGAAATTGGCTGCTAGTAGCTTATCAACAACATATCAGTATATTGCATTTATGTCACCCTTTAAGCAACAGGAAATGCCAATGGCATGTTTAAGTTATTAAACACTAGTAAGCAGTTACACATTTATTTTTGTACTGAAAGATGTCCCACTCAATACATACTATATCTTAGTACCAAATCTTTAGAGACAAACAATTCTTATAAAAACGTTTGTTCATGTAATATGTTTAAGTAAAAACAAAAACAAATCAATTGTTAAACTATTAAGATTTTTGATGATTTTTGATGCACAGGCGTAGTCTGCATGTATATCTAAATGTATAGCCACAAATGTTTTTACGCATGTATGTATTCATACTTCAGCACCCTGACGTACACTATCTTTAATATCTGTAGCTCCATAAATTCTGGCTGGCATTACAGTTTAAGATAGTGCTAATCAAAACTATTTAAACTCTTTATTCAATTTGGCAGGGCCCTTTTTGTAAAAAAATGAAGACTTATAATTCACTGTAGAAACAGAAGTTTCCCACATGCTAGTTTTCTGTTTCTGAGCCCTGCGTTTTAGGAAATGAAAGCCTGCATGAAATACAGACTTTTTAGCAAAGATTATGAGAATCATTACTTTTCCTTTCCCCTAATCAATCCACTGTGCCAGGAAAGTGATTCTACGCATATCCAACCATCAGAGCTGGTATTTGCCTTGCAGTCATACTGCTTACTCTTCCACCTCACTATGTTTCCACATACCATCATGTCAGCTTATACTCTTACACACACTGAACTCACACACACGTCAGCAAACAGATGAGACATCAGCAGTGTCGGGCAGCTGCTGCAGTGTTATAAAACCATCCTGCATTTTGTTGGCACACCAGACAAGTGAGGACTTTGCTTACACCAAATTAGTTGCACATGGCAAAAAGTGCAGTTGTGCCTATGTTTGTAGTGCTCAGACAAGTTTTGATAGCTTTGGTTGGCCAAGGAACACAAAATCTTGCAATGCATTGAAGGGGCACAATTAAAAAAACAAGAGTACAGTAATTGTTGCTACATAGATTCATCTTCGAACGCATTCTAATTTATAAACTCACCTTTGCGTGCACACGTATGTGCTTCCATGTATTTGTGTCGGGCAAGAAGGAATGTATGTACACACCTGACAAATTCCCACTTGCCCATGGGGTGCTTGCTGTGCAGCTCTTTTATTACTGCTGACGTTAGTGCTGATGGCTGATATTGCTGGAGAGATACTCTGCCACTTCCACCAGGAAACATGGCTTAATGCTGGTTTGTGTTAGTAGGACAACTCAGAGCCGGTAGGGAAATACTTATTGTCCTTGCATGTGCATGTACCGGAGTAGTTGCCATGGTTACAGCAGCACATTACCTCACCAGAACTAAATTACAAATATCAACACATTTACACCATTGTGTGGGCCGACAGATGAAAAACTATAATACTCTTAAAGCACAGGCTCATTCAGTAACAGCTTTTTCTCCTCCTCAAACCTCAGTTAGTTGCGTTTTTGATGGAACTTGAAGTTAACATGGAAGGGATGAAGATTGAGACTGAGAAGAGCATTGATAGTATTCATCTACTTTGCTTTGTCCGTTTTATTTGAAATAGTCATTTATAGACATTAAATGCCAAACAATGTCACAGAGAGAACCACTGTGGAATTTTCTCATGCCTTTGAAATGGCTTACAATGACCATTTATCAACTGTCCCACTTACAACTACCTCTATTTATCTCATCATGCTATACCAGTCCAGAGATGGGGACTCGATTCTGAGACAGCTGACATCAGACTTGACTAGCGACTCAACCCAAAAGACTTGACTTGGACTCAAGGTTCAAACAACCTGTTGTCCTACAATTATTGCTTTTTAAATCTAAATTTATTCATGTATTTCTATTTACTTTTATTAGCGCAAATGCGTTGGGGAAACGTATGACAAGCTGCATGTTCTCTGCCCTTTGCCATAATGTGCAACGTAACGCATGCGCTATGCCTATTGCGCGCACTCACATACATTGACATCACATACAAAAATGCATTGACGATGGTGACACCAAGTCCTCCCGGAGTTGTGCCTTTTGTCATTAGTTTTGCTTTCAATAACTTTGTAAACAGTGGTAGTAAGCGAACAGCTACATGCAAGGTGTTTGGCTCCAAGATAAAAGATGCCGGATCAACAATGTCAAACTTCATCAGGCATTTCAAAACGCACCCAAATAGTTCAGTCAGTTGCAATGTGAAAGAGACGTTACATTTAGCATATATCGTCACCATCTAACCATCTCAAAGTGTTGGGCTAATGCTGGAACCTGGCAAATTGTATCTTTATAGCTAGTAGTTGCTGAGGCTCTGACATCCATGGCCACAGGATGTGGGGAGCACAGATCCAACTCCCCAGAAACAAACTGTCGGGTGGGCAAACTCATGTGATGCGTAATTTATCCCATGAATGGGTTTTAGGCTATGTAAGTAAACAAGGTGTACCTTTTGGTCCACCAAACACTGGGCCATCCTGACTGTCTTAATTTTGCACACATTTATGATATTTATGTTACTGTGTTACTGATATGCATGTTGTTCTCTAACTGGTGCTATTTTCTTGATTTCCACTTTGACATTAGACATTTTTAGAGTGAAAGAGACATTACATTTAGCATATATCGTCACAGATAACAAGCTAACTACCCCAAAGTGTTGTGCTAATATTGGGAACAGGCAAATTGTATATAGTCTTTATAAAATCAGGTTAATAGTTCACCAGGTCCAAGGGCTGGAGGGATGTATTAATTTTGTCAATTTCCTAATCTATCTGGCCTCAAGTTACCAGCAATATCTTTTCAAGAAGATTTCCAGACTTAATGACTTTTGTTTCATTACCTTGTTTCATGAATGCCAAAAACAACAACTTCAGATTTAATATTGTAAAGAGAGACAAACGTTTAAACCAACATTTTTATTCCTTTGTTTGTTGGCCACTTGGGGGAACCATAACAAACTGTACTGATTATCAACTTTTACGTTCTAAATCTGAGATTTACTATCTAACTATTGTATATTTTATGATGTTCTAAATGTGTGCGTTGAGAGGGGTTGATAGCTATGCCAGCAATCAACTGGGAGCCAAATCGATGACAGACCTTAAATGGTGGCAGATAGAGCTTCAACTTCATGCACTCTGAATCCGGACCTCCTGTCACTGCTGCTGAGCAGAAACGTTTTCAAATAGCAAAAATCTACTGGGTAGATTTACAAACCTTTCAGCAGTTGGTGATGTAGGTGAAAAAACACTTTTATTTCTACTCGCTCCTTGTTTTTACCTCCCAAAGCAGCATTACAGTTAAGATGGAGGCAGATGAGACCAAACTTTTTTAAGGATGTCAGTTTTTGAGCCATAACAGATTTAATAAGGCTTGTTTTTAGCCTAGCCGTTTTACGGAAATTCCTTTTGCTATATAAATGGACTGCAGGGACAAAATGTATAGAGTGCTTTTCTATTCTTTTCTAGTCTTTAGCATGCACAGCATACTCTGGTGGCAGAAGCTACAATGCAATGTGCCACCTGCTCATTAGGAGCGATTAAACATTAACACACGCCGATGGCACTGTCATCAGGAGCAATCTGGTGTTCAGTATCTGCCCTAGGATACTTCAACATTTAGCCTGCAGGGGTTAGGGATCAAACCATGGACCCTTTGATTAGTGGACCACCGCTCCACTTTCTGAGCTACTGCCAAACAGAAGCAGTTGTCGATACTTATGGCCACTAGCGGTCGGTTAAGAGGAGTCAGGAGTCAGCAGTCAATGACAGAGTAAAACTGTCAATAAAATAGGTTGAACTGAATCACCACAACCATGAGAGGTCCTTGAGCATACAGTCATAAAAGTGCAAAAAACATATAAGGATGGGCAGTAGTATGCAAGATTAACTGCTGAACAACACACACCTAAAACAGTACTTCTCCATTCTTTCTCCATAAACGTCCCGTCTCATTTTATATGATACCATCCAGGCTTACACCTGATGAAGATACTAAATCTTTTTCATCATTCCTCATTTTCATCTATCATCACTGCAGAGACCCGGGGTTTCATTTCCAGTTGCAGTAGGTCCAGTTTGGTCGTGCGTTGCTTTGAATAAAAGTATTCCTGTTCATGGGTAAAAAGACAGCAAGTTCTTGTTCTTGTTTCTGCACCAACCAACCCAAATGGTAACAATCCTCCCTCTAAATTTTGGTTGTTGTGATGACACAACTTTGTCATCTTTTAGAAAATTCAATGATGCCACAATGATGGCATTATTTACCCTCTATTGGGATGAATTACTTCCGGGGCCCTATCTTATACCCAGCGCAGCGCATAGCTCAACGTAAGTGTCTTTGCTATTTTAAGATCGATGCAGTTGTTATTTTCCAGTCATGCGCCCGCGTCATTTAAATACCAAATGCACTTGTGCCCATCTTTGCGCATGAAGACACTAATTACAACCTTTTTGAACCATGCGCCTGGCGCACAGACCCTTTTTTCCGCCGTCAAACTAGCAAAAGTGGATTTAACTTGGATATAGTCAAACTTGCTGCTATGATTATTCCATTACTGGTTGAGTCAGTTGGAGGAAAATAAATAAGTAAAAATACATTATTTTAACAATGAATATAATTGTTCTTACTCATGTCCTTGTCACCTCAAGTTTTAATATTAACGTCCTAAATATTTAATACTGTTGATTTCTTTATCGGAGCAGACAAAATGTCTTTGACTCAACATTTTAAAAGAGAATCTTGAATGGTTCCATTTAATTTGGCCTGCTTCTTTTTTACCTGATTTCCAGGTAATTGCATGGATTTATAAATATTAGGGCTGTAACGATATGGAAAATAAAACCGAATTCACGCCACTTAGCTCCACGATCCTGTGTCGCGGTGGAGAAGGCAGAATCGCGACACATCCCTTCCAACTCCAGAGTTATCCTTCTCATCCAGATCCAGTGCTACCACATCTTTAAATTACTATTTGTCCTTTTGGTGCCTTATTCGTGTTCTGTCTGGTAAATTTAGCTAACTGTACAGACTGCTAAAATCGAAAGAGTGGGCACCGTGCGCTAACGGAGGTCTAGCTAACGTTACGACTGGCCGCTATTTGACCCGGGTGTCTGGGTCTGTTTCCCAACGGTTCAGTAAACTGCCAGTAGCTTCCTTAGCCCCGGAGTTAAGTGCTGAACGGGATGGTTGCTAGCTGGCTGGGGGCTGACTGAGGATGTGTCCCCCGGCCAGGGCTGTAATGATAGTGAATGGTTGCTAGCTGGCTGGGGGCTGACTGTGGAATGATCGATGTGTCCGTGGACCGGGCTGTATTCGGCTCTCATCCCAACTGAAGCCTGGCAGCGCCGGGAGACTGAGGCAGAAGACAGAGGTTTGCTAGCTAGCTAAATTACCATTAGATTAGTCGTCTATCTATACAATTAACATTACTAATGAATTTGTGGGTTAGCCCAGAGTTGTTAACGGTGGTCAAAACAATCATACTAAAAATAAATGAGCGTGTTGAACGGTGTTGTTATGTTATGTTACCCACCAAGAATTACATTAGCATTACCATTAGCTATTTGTCAAGCAGCAGCTTTACAGTAGGCATGTCACTGCCCAATGTGAGGAGAGTGCAGATTTGAGTTACGCATGCGGCACTTTTCAACGAATGAAGCTGTGAGTTGCGCATGTGTCACTTTGCGACTGGACTGGTATTGGTATTGATACTGGAATGGTATTTTGAGCTAATGTTAGTAATCAAACAAGATAGGTAGATGGCAAAGCTTTTTTTAAATGATACCCATCTTCTGTTATTGTTTGTAATGGCAAACGTTTATTATTAAATGTATTTCACAAATTTCAGTATGACATGTTATGTCGTGAAACTAACATCTGCACTCGACCAGAGCGTGTCTGACTCGGCTCTCATTGGGTATGACGTGTTATGCTGTAAACCGTTTACATCTGGTTAACTCAAATCTGCACTCTCCTCACATTGGACAGTGACAGGGACCAAATCACGTTTCCTCTTCGTTCCCCCTACAGCTTTGGAGGGGAATTGTTACCAGTATTCATTCCAACGAGTTAATGAACCACTGAAACAATTTTGGAAACCTTATTTTAAGGTACAATAGAATCTTTGGTATGGATCGATCAACATTCAAATTAATCAATGTCAATAAATAAGGTATCTGTTGTATAACTGTGTTGCAAACTGGGATGTAATCAATGACAAAACGATACCATGTGGTAGAAAAAATGTTGTATTGTTATTGCTCAATGGATCTGCTCAGACTAGTACTGGGCAGCTTCCAGTTAGGAATGTGTAACTGTGTGAATGTGAAAGGTTGCAAATGAGAATTTGTTCTCAGTTGACTTACCTGGATAAATAGAGGTGAAAAAAAACTCCTTCATTTTTGCAAAACCAATCAAGAGGTCAAAGGCATACCAAGTTCCATCCATCCAGCACCCCAACTGTCTTTAGTGTCAAGTGTAATCAATGTGAGTGGATTGATGTTGGCAGAGGTAAAATATTGGTCGTAACAAGACTTTGCCACTTTCTGCGGCACTCTTGCACTATTCACTCACTACTATATGAGAGAGGGTGAGTGGAATGTGAAAAGACGAGGAGAGAAAGAGATAAAAGAAGTATTCAATTATAGATGGAGCTGATAATGTAAATGTGATTAAAACAAGAAACATTAGGAAGGATCAGGTTTGTCATCTGCACCATACAGGATTGAGAAATAACTTTGGAACAGACAATTATTCTGTATATGTGTGAGTTGTGATAAATATGTAATTTAATTAAACATAGCTCTCATCTAACTTGTAAGTTCAGGTCTGCATAAACCTGCTGCATAACAACTGTTGGTATTACAAAGTCATCAGATGTGAGTTCTACTACTGCAGCAACAGAAAATGCAGAAAATATTGTAAGTTAGCCTACATCAAATTCACATAAAGGCCTGAGGGCTTTACCTTATTCACTGTGTGTCTCCCATACATACAATCCAGCTCTATGAGGCTAAGGAAGTTGCAATGAATTGGCAGAGAGCAGGCACTTCTGCAGAAACTACCAAAAGCAACTTGTCAAAATGATTTACAGAGAAGAGAGATGTTCTTTATCAGAATATATACAACTTATGCAAGGATATTGCAAGAGGTGTAAGGGCTAGGTGAATCATGTGGCACGCATAATCTTAAAATGGCGTGCACCGTTTTACCACGGTTTCCGGGTTGAACAATGTTTCCTCAGAACGGTGTAAAACAGGCAAGTAAGGTTCTTCTTCTTATAACACCAAAACTTGCATGAGAATCATTAACTTTCTAGGTTGTTGTTTTTTCCTCAGTATAACAGTAATCTAGTGATTGCTATCATGGGCGCATTGTAACAGGAAGTGCTTATACCATTGTACCAAGTGCAATGACCATTGTGCCATGTTGATTTGAACGGGAATGTCCATTCTACTCTCATTCTATTTACATGGTTATACTATGTTAGTGGTGTGTGTCTGTCACACTTGTTTTTGTCATACTTGTTTGTCTGCCCTCTAGTAGCTAATTTCTTTAACTTTTCTAAAAAGTTTAGAAGATGTATGTGAACTGTGCATGCAATGCATTAACATAAACCACCAGCTTGCCATTCTGCACACACACACATATCATTCAAAGACCTAAAACACACAGATACACCACACACACACACACACACACACACACCACACACACACACACACCGCCTGAAATTGTGATGTGCCTCTGCTCATTAGTCCACTGTGACCCTGAGCCAAGCCGCCTCATTTAGAAAAAATTCTTAAATCGCCTATGATACTACTGAGTAGAGCTCATTCATGCTTCTACTACAAATAATCTGTCTCAGGGCATTTATTGGACATTGTTCATTTTATTCATATAGAAAACACCAATTACTCTCAGTTCTGTATGGAAAAGTGGAAATAAACGGGAATAAAAATAAAAATTGCATCTTAAGTGAGGCTGAAGCAAGCACCCTGTTTTGCTATTTCAGCACTTGAATACACATGCATTTATTGTGGACTTAGTGGTATTCAGCAGCGACATGACTAACGGTATATAAGTATATTATTTCAGTTTGTGGATAGTTGTGAAATTGTCATATCTGCATGGATAGTCTCACTCTGAGCTGTCCTCTCTGTCAAGAGAAGTGAGTCATGTCTGTGAAGCACTATTATTATCATCTGCCTGGGGTGAGAATTTGAGACAGCAGTGCAGTGGAGGCTCATTTCAGGAGGGTTCAAGGGAAATAAATTAGGGAAAAAAATTAAATATCCTCACTTAATATTTCTGGGTGAAAATGTGTGACAGGAAAACTGAAACTGCCCCTCAGATAGGGCAGTAAATAAATGTGATGGTAATTAGATATCGTTGTGACAGATAATCGCTATGTGCTGAAATAACAATTATTTACGAAATCAACTTCATGTACCTCACTGTACATAGTGAATGGTAATAATACCTTACTTAACAGCAAAATTATACATTCATTTCTCAGGGCAGAAAGAAAATACTCTGAAATCAGGCACTGTACTTTGCCCTTTGGCTGCACTGCTTTGCGTTTAATGTTGTTACCACTATGCAGTCAGGACCTGAAAATACACAAGTAAGAACAGCTAAATCAATACTTTCTGATTATTGCACGACAGATGGCATGGATTTGAGTGTGATTAAGATTGTGTCTTAATTGTCTGTTACTGATTCCAAACTCCAACAATCCGAAGTGCATAATTTCAGTTTGATTTACTCAATACAATCTCTGTTAACAGAGTTTTGTTACTGTCTAGCTACCACAATTCAGATAAGACAAGCTCACAAAGCAGCAGCTGCAGCAGGAAAAAACGTATTGATAGCAAATTTACATTACATACTACTAATGTAAAATAATGTATTGTTTTATTTACTACACTTTTTTACTAAAAACGATACAGGTAGTAAATGGCAGTGCATAGCAAATATGCAAAAACAACATTTATACAAAATTAATTACTCCATCCATCCATCTTCATCCGCTTTATCCGGTATTGGGTCGCGGGGGCAGCAGCTCCAGTAGGGGACCCCAAACTTCCCTTTCCCGAGCCACATCAACCAGCTCCGACTGGGGGATCCCGAGGCGTTCCCAGGCCAGGTTGGAGATGTAATCTCTCCACCTAGTCCTGGGTCTTCCCCGAGGCCTCCTCCCAGCTGGACGTGCCTGGAACACCTCCCTAGGGAGGCGCCCAGGAGGCATCCTTACCAGATGCCCGAAATTAATTACTGCAATTTACAAATAATTTCTTTATTACTTTGGAAAGCCTGATATCCAATTACATTATACTGGGCTATTGATCTTTTTTTCTTTTTCTTTTTTTCTTTCAGTTGAAGAACCTTTGAGTTCAAGTGTACCCAAACCGACACTCTTGAATGGGTCATTAACAAGGTCGACGTCATAACATACACATATTAAAAAGGTAACAACTGGGAATACTAATGTTGAAAAGACCATTGTCAATACTTGTATATGTATGAATGTATGTGTGTTTCAATGTCAAGATATGATGATGATCCTCACTTCCAGATAGTTTTTCGCCCTGCTTCCAGGTCTGATAAAGGCGCCAGTTACACAGAGCTCTTGAGTATGGTGCAATATGATGAAATCAGTGTTTTCTTACAGCACAAAGTGGTAAGAGAAGAGTTTCCTCTAAAGTTTTCTTTTTAGCCCTGTGCTGGAATATGGCTTAAATATAATCAAAGCCAGTTAGAAACGAGCAGTATCATATTGCCAGACCTTCCTCCACTGCAGCACAGCAAAGGAAAGTCTGCCTACTCC
This sequence comes from Etheostoma spectabile, assembly GCF_008692095.1. Lineage (NCBI taxonomy): Eukaryota > Metazoa > Chordata > Actinopteri > Perciformes > Percidae > Etheostoma > Etheostoma spectabile. The sequence goes on from NC_045736.1 coordinate 16,114,206, forward strand.
CCACAGCATTCCAGGATGGAAGAAAAACGAGCTCTGGTTTATTGGCATTTCTTTAAGCCAATCACAACTGTCTTGGGCGGTGCTAAGCACTTGGACAAGCTGCGTTGCCTCTGCAAAATAGCCTAGGGAAAGAACTTGTTGTGGTGGAACATGTGTACGTTCAAAAGTTTTTTTTAGTCGTGCAACAAAAAAATTAGATTAGACAGATAGTCTTGCTGTCTGGATTTACCCTGCAAAGATCTGAGAAAAGGTTAACCATAGGCCTCATAAATCGACTGGAGTTTAAAAAGCCAACCCAAAGGAAGCCCTCTGCAATAGAGCAATCCCAGAAGTGGAATGTCAAGGATATAGACTAGAAACGTATAAACGTGGGGTGACCGGGTAGCTCACCTGGTTGAGTGTGCACTAGGCCTGCACGATTTGGGGAAAAATATGAATCACGATTTTTTTGCTTAGAACTGATGTCACAATTCTTGCCATGATTCACCAAATCACCACAAGCCTGAAAACAGAGAGCCTTGAATGAAGAGAAAGGATAGCCTTGCAGTGCTTTGAAACCTATTTCAAACAATCTGTTTAAAACTCACAGAGGAAAGTAGTAGCGTTTGTGATGCTGTCGGCTCGTAAAATTAAATGAGAAGTCAAAGTCATTAAATAAAAATCGAATTAATTTAAAAAGTTAAATTGTGAACAGGGTGAACCGAGATTGTGGTTTTATAACGATTAATTGTGCAGACGTAGCGTGCACCCAATGTGCCAAGGCTCAGTCCTTACCACAGAGGCCGTGGGTTTGACTCCAACCTGTGGCCTTTTGCTGCATGTCACCCCCCCCCCCTCTCTCCTCTCTCTCTCTCTCTCTCTCTCCCTTTTCTGTCTTAAGCTGTCCTGTCAATAAAGTCAATGAAAATAAAATAATAGTTAAAACGTTAAAGGTCTTTAAGTCTGGAAACGTAATTAACTAATGTTCATAATCTTTGTTCTCCTCCACATAATTTCATTCTGACTTTCCATCCCTAGAACTTGCAGACCTTACCATGAGCTGTCAGACACCTACGAAGGTTTGTTTTTGCACTTTACGTCCTGAACATGATTGTCGGCAAAGACAAAACACATTCATTCACACTCATTCTGCAAGAAAAAGGGAACAGGCTTTTTATTTCCTCCAAGAACACGTGATGAAAAAATAAAATGACTTAGCAGAATTGAAGCCATTACAACATTTTGATGCACCCCTTTCATGCTTCAGTGGCTACCATCAAGTGACTCATCTTCTCTTTGGTAAAACAAGTTTGTATCTTCTCATACGGAAACAAGACAAATACAAGATCCTCAGCTAAACCTTAAAATAAAAAGCAAACAAGCTGCAACCTTGTGCATGTTCTCAATGCTTTCAATAAATGGCCACTTAGAACGAGCCAGATGGTGTTGTCATATTCTCTTTATTTAGTGATTTTGTTAGTCTCTGTCTTAAGCCACTGACATAATATCATGATGGGGAGTAAATACTGGTGTGGCAGTGCAGAGTATACTTGAAAAACTACAATGATTTTGTGGTGGTATGTGTGAAAATCTTCAGACAAAATACTGGAATCCTGTGTCAAAATCAGCTTGACCCAGTTAGGGCTGTGATGCTTTATTCTAGAGTGGTTTGACATTTTGGGAAATAGGCCTACTCTTATTCATTTATTGGTGAAAGTTAGATGGGAAGACTGATACCACTCATTTCAGTGTGTTAAATATGAAGCTGCAGTGACCCATTAGCTTAGCTGAACACAAAGACTGGAGACAGAAGCTAGCTTGGCTCTGTTCAAAGGTAACAAAATGAAAGAAATTTACAGTTACATTTAGGCTTTTTATAACAATTAGGTTATGTGCAGGATAATTTCTTGGCCAGGAGCTGTGACATCCTTGATGTCTCCACTGGTTGCCTGGCAACTTCATGGTAACGCCAAGACTCCAGAAAGTAACTGCGCCTACCCCAAAAAAAGTGGTTGTATACATTTTATTGCACACATTCAGGGCTTGATATTAAAATTTTTGCTCACCACCAGCAACTGTGGCTACAGTGATGAAATATTCAGCTGTGATAAGGTTTTGTGTAAAGCTCATTTTGTATGAAAACATGCAAACGATTAAGACGGACATCAAAAGAGAAGGTTCTTATTGCATAAGTGGTGCAGGGGTTTAGAAGAATTATTGAAAGTGGTTTGGAACGAGCGACCCAGGTGACGAGAAGTGCAGCCACAGAGCAAAAGTCTCTTGTCCTGATGCACATGCTCTACAGCCTACTTCTTTAAACAATCCTCACGTCATAATGTTTTTATGACACAAACGCCACGGATCGTGATCTGGCCGTGGGCTGCGCACTGGATCACAGCTGTGCTCCTGTATGGGGAGGTGGCAAAGCGGCACAGTAGTCTATTCCAGTGATCAGGGTTACAATAATATGTTTATCTAATAGAATTATCCTTGTCAATAAGGGCATTTTCAGCTCTGTTTCCTCAGCGTTAAGCTGCTATGTGATGCAAGTGTTTACAGGTGCTTAGGCCTACCTACTCATTGCAGGAGGTGGTAGTACTCAGTATGAAGTTACGGTACTCACGTGGACAAAAATCAGAAGTGCCCGTACTCAGTACCATTGATATCCGGCCTATTTCCGGCATTGGATGTGGAATATGAAAAAAAGTCTAGCCCAGTCAAATACCTGTATTTGTTCACACTTACTTGGCCATTAAAGTGGATTCTGATTCTACATTAAAACTGTAGCCTATATTGTGATGAGGAAAGCAAGGAAAGCAATTTAAAATCGCTAGTTAACCTAACCTGCATGTCTTTCAACTGTGGGAGGAAACCAGAAGAAACCACAGACATAGGGAACTTCAGGTTCTACTTTTCTTTTCTCTGTATCTTTAAAAATGTTTTGCTGATGCTGAACAAAATGCTGTTACTGTTGCTCTGTTTTCTCAGTTATTGCCAAATAACAACTGTTCCCTTAGAGTCTCTCTGTAACAACAACTTCACTGTGTTGACATCAAACACCAAATTTCAAAGATACACATCTCATTTAAAAGTGAGTTTCCATGTGTAAGGAAGAGCAGATTAAAGTGGTTGACATGAGAAATCAAACAGGGTGAAACCATTCACAGTGGTTTACCATAGGGTTGGGTGGTAGCCTAATACGGTAATGCGGTATACCGCAGGGTCTTAAAAATAGCAAAGGTATCAGTTTCAATACCGTCATTAAAAAACATGCAATGCACTTATATAGAAGACAAGGATTACATATTAAATATAATTTATTAAATAATTTATTAAATGCCTAAAAATGTTTATGTGTGGTTGTCATCATGTGACAGTGTGGAGGAAAGAAAGAGAGGGGGGGATATGGCAAATCGCACACTGAGTAACCTGGTCTCGATGAAGAACAAGAGCATTTCTGGTTCTGACCTAATGATAGGGGAGAGGTGTTTCAGTACCAGTGTTTGGTATTCAGTTTCTGAACGGTGTAGGCACAAGCCAACATATTGGTGACGCCGTCTTAGCTTTACATTATAATTTTTAATTAGTCATGATAATCTTGTATACCGCGGTAAATAGGGAGGGAGGTTTGACGTATCCAAATTTGGATACCGCCCAATTCTAGTTTACAGTGGAGTGAAGAAAGGGCAATATACCAACACATGCTTTCTGATGTGTAGAAAATGATTAAATAAGAGAAGGTTACATTTAAAGAGAGAACATGGTATACCAACTACAGTTACACAAGGAGCCTTTGGTCCTCAAAGAGCAAACTTGATCCCCCATCAGCTCTTCTCTCACAAACTGTTTAGTTGAAGGATGAAACTAAGGGCAAAACTCAGTATTATTACTACTAATTATTTGGCTGATAATAAGGAGTGAGTAGGAGTCCAACCAAAACACCTCAAAGCAACTAGCAATCCTGCAGCACATCTGGATCCTGTCCTCTATAAACAGCTCATCACAGCAAAATGACACCCGCACAACTCCAACCACACCCACCTCACCACTCTCACTTCCCCAGCGTGCGCGCGCGCACACACACACACACACACACACAGACACCACACACACACACACACACACACACTTTTGTCAGCTGTCAGTTGAGTTGTGTGCACATTTAAATGATATGAAGGAGAAAGATGAAGCAAGATGATGTCAAACAAAGAGCTGAAATGGATAAGAGGGGAAGTGAGAATATATTTCTAGGTGGGAGGTGTGTGTTTTTTGTTGATGTACTGTTTAGGAGTGTGTGTGTGTGTGTTGTGTGTGTGTGTGTGTGTGTGTGTGTGTGTGTGTGTGTGTGTGCAGGATACATGCAAGAAGAGTAAAATGCAAAATAGGGGGTACTGTTTTTAGCAGAACAAGGATTGTTTTGCTGTTTCTTCGTAAGAATAGAATGATGTGTATTTAAGATTGAAGTTCTGAAGTGTAACCTTGTTAATGTGTAAACGGGCTTTGATATAGACACTTGTGTTGGCCAAATGAATAACACAGTTAGAACAAAAAAAATTAACATCGAAATTGCCTCTTTTCTGTGGTATATAAATGATGGTCCGGATATTCGGAGGAACTCTACGTGGTTTGGTGATCTCATATGATAGTTTATGATTTGATGCTTGGTCAAGTCTAAACTTTCATGTTTTCCCGTATTTATTTTAATTCATATTTTCACATCATCATGTTGAGCTGCTTGATCATTGGTCATACCACAGTATGTCGTGTAATCAGGTGGTCTGTGGATTTACTGAATTTCACTATAAATCTGTGGAGATGTTGTCCTTTTCTGTCCTTTTTCCAGCAACAAACATTCACTTGAGGTACTTAATGTATGCTAAGGAGGAACCACCAGCTGTGACTTACCTAATAAAAGCAGCTTCACTTCTCTGGCTGCCTTCTCTCCATCCTCTCGGAGGTTTTTGTCAATCATCTTTGACCTCTCCGCGGCAGCCTTGTCCTCTGCGCTCACCGTACAACCCATGGCTCCAAACGCAGGGGCGCACCGTCCACTTGCGCAAAAAATGAAGGCTTCAATGCTGATGGTCTCAGCGTGCCAGCCGATGCAGCGAATAACGTTGGTGCAGCTCCCGCGTCCAGCACTGCCTTCTAGACAGGAAAGCAGCTGATTCCAGAGTTTTTACCCACGCGTAAAGTAAGTCAATGTCCCTGTTCTTCTGTTCACGTGGGAGCTCAAATATAAAGCAGATGCACTCAAATCTTTGGTTTATTACACCAGGCTGTTTACCACCGCTGGTCCATCTCGAAACGCGCACAGCTCTCTGTCCTGCAAACATTCACAGGCTGAGATGCCTGTGCTCGCTGCTCCGCCGCAGACTGTCGGCCTGGTGACGCAGCACGTCCCTCAGTCGCGCGACTGCTGCAGTCCTTTTCGGGGATCAATTTGGCTTCTTATCCTCAGATATCCCTCTGACGATTGGAAGTGGTCGACCAGTCGCATCGACGTCACTTGGACAACCTGTCGCGATATTAGTCCAATTAAAGCAGGTGAGCTGTCCACGGTAGTTTATATGGAACCAATTAGAGGGAAACCAGTGATGCGTGATTTCAGCAGTGTGGTGTGCAAACTGCAGTGGGCGCTGTGCCAGGCAGCATCATTCCTCTGCATTTCACATGGACGCAGCCTCTCAGACGACAACACAACGTTATGAAGTCTGAACTGCTCTCAGTGGCTGAACTGCAAAGGAGCAGGATTGTCTTTGCAGGGATGCAGAATGGGTTGTTAAAATGGCCAATGGGTCTTTGTGTTAATGAAATACGCATAGCCTAATCAGGCTGATAGAAGAGTTGGTTGATAGCGCCCCCAAATGGACATAAATAGATATTTCCTCTCGCAGCTGACGAGTAGGCTTCTGTTTGAGTTATGGGCCCTTCTGTAAAGCTATGTTGATAATGAATAATAGGCTACCAATATATAAACTACACACAGACAGTTAAGAACGTGTGTTTGGTAGATGATTTATTTGTTGTAGCAATGCTTCTTGGTAATAAATTGGAAAGCCTTGGTGGATTGGGTGGTTGAAGTCTGAAGTAACAAGACATATTGGCAATTCCACAAATCATTCATTTAACAAACAGCCGGGTCAGTTGCATGTGGAAGAACCATACACAGCCACAACAGCCTGGCACCTCCTCATGCTGATCACCAGCCATGGTCACACACTGCTGTGGGATGGCATCCCATTCTTCATCCAGCATTTGTTGCAAGTCAGGAAATGTGGTTGTGTTTGTCACACTGGCACAAACAGCACGCCCAAGCTGATCCCAAGTGTTCATTGGGGTTGACGTCAGGACTGCTGGCAGGCCATTTCATCCTCTCCACTCCCAAATTCTGGCGGTAGTCTCTGATGAACCAAGCTCTGTGGGGACAAGTGCTGTCATCTTGGAGGGTAGAATGTGGTCCCAGACTGTGGAGATATGGGATTGCTGCTGATTGCAATAGCAATAGCAAAGAAAAGCTGTTTGGCATTGTCCGAGAAGATTTGACAATTTTTTCATGGGCTCGACCCACATACCCAGCTCTGCTGCTCATTCCACAAGTGCATGTTCCTTACAAATGTGATACCAATTAAAGGTAAATAATAAGGTTTTCCAATGGTAGAAGATTTATTGGCAAGAATCATTATTACAAAAAATAAATAATCTACCAAACACAACTTCCCTTTTTTTTTGTGTTTAATTTATTAGAAATTTTTGGGACAATAATACACTCAAAGTTTTTAAAAAAACCCAAAACAGACAAAAAAAGTAAATAGGTTTAATTAAAAATGTTGTATCCCTATTTAATTTTCTGTTCCATAAGTTTTTACCATCATGTTCGGTGATTTTTCCCTAACAGACACTAGGGGTATTTTTTTTTCTTAAAAGGGTTTTTGGGTTTTAATTTTACTATAGATATGGGAACCAAAGGGCTGAATTTACAAACCCCTTTGGGGGTTTGTCTGTTTTTTGGACCTTTTAGCAAAAAAAAGGAAATTAGGGGGGAGTAAAAACACGTCAGTAAAAAAAAAAGGTCAGCTGGAGGATCGGGATGCCCTTTAAAGGGTTCGGGTTTAGGTTTTTTTTTTTTTTTAACAAAGCTTGGGCCTTGAAAACCCCCAATAAGAAATAAGGGATAAACTTTTTTTTAAACCCGGGTAAAAATAAGGTGTTTTTGGGGGAAAAAAGATTTTCCTAATGATCAAAGTGAAAAGGGGTAAATTAAATTTTAAAAAAATTTTTAAAATAAAAAAACACCCAAAAATTGAATTTGAACACAAAAACCCACAAAATATTGCTGGCGCTTAAAAAAAGTATTTTTTCAAAAGGGAAAAATGATGCCCAACAAGGACAATGAAAACTCTACAATTATTTTATTGCCAATCAAAAAAACTGCCCCGGTTTTTAAATTTTTTTAAAGCTACGTAACTACAATCAAAAAAAAAAGGGGTTTAAAATTTAATATTTTAAATAAACCCATTTTATTTCCCCAAAATTCATATACCTATTGGTTTTTTTATGGGCGGGTTTTTTCCAATAGTCAACCCCGGGAAAAAACAGTATAAAAAAAATTATCCACAGTTTTTTTTAGGTACAGTACGGGAAAATCCCGTTTGAATGTACTGCATCGGGGTTTTAAAAAACGGGGGGCACCTGTTAAAATTTGAAGGCATTTCATAGGTGGCAGTTTTTATTTTGGCTTGAAGAAGGTTGAAGGAAAATTTAAAGTGACAAAAAAAAAACCTCTTTTACCCATAATTTACGCAAAAAGTTTTGGAAAAGAAGGGACAGAATTTTGATACGGCCTAAGTTTTTCCTTTGGGCCAAAACGGCAAAAAAAGGGGGTCAATAATATAAAAATTTAAAAAGTTTAAGTGATGTTTTACACGGGACTTTTCTAAAGGGACTGAAAAATCAATAAAAAAACCGGCACCTTTGGGTAAGGGGGCCCCCCAAAATTTTTTTAAAAAAATTCTCTGAGTTTTTTCCAGGGGTTACCCTTTGTGGTTTTAAAATTAAAATTTTGGGAAATTTTAAAATAAAAAATGTCCTGTTTTTTCCGGTAAAAAAATTCATTATATGTAGGCAGATTTTTAGTGCTTTTGGAAAAATAAAAACCCCCCGGGAGAATTACGGGGGGAAATCATCCCCCTTTTTAAAATTAACTTAAAAATTTAATTTGCCACACTTTTAAAAAGGAGCTTCATAAACTAATACGGGTAAAAACCACTTTTAAATAGGCCCCGAAGGGAACTTTTTTCCACTTCACTGAAAGGAGAAAAAATGCCCGTATTTAAAAATAAGTTGTGTGGGACGGGTGACATGGGGAAAAGGGTTTCGGGTTTTCGCTTTAAAAATCACGGGGACAGGGGGGGACTAACGGGGCCTGTCGTGTTGCAATAAACAATTATGCATGAAGGAAAAATTGAGCTTGTTTAATTTTTTTTTGTGTTTCCTCGTCTCCTTTTTCTCTACTAAAGAAAAGGGATGACCACACGTGCTTTCAGGGGAACCTCTAAACCCCGGGGGCCAAGTAAATTGTCACCCACAGGGCTCTGTGGGGGGGAGGCGGGACTTTCAGTCCAGTTTTAAAAATATTTTTTGGGAATTTTTTTTATTGACGGGGGACGGGGTTTTATAAAATTTTTGGTGCCATTATTTTTATATTAGAGGAGAAGGGGCTCAGGACGACAATATAATATTCCCAATTTAATTTTCGGGGACAATTTGACGTCCCGAAAAAATTTGTGACGGGGCCTAGACATAAACAACATATAAAAAAATCCCCCTCAAGTTCCCTAGTAAACCCAAAGGGTAAAAGCAAAATCAAATACTAAAAACCCAGTGTGGCAACGATTTTTGGGACAGAATCACAAAACCAAATTTTCTTCAAATTAAAAAAAAGTAACTCGTTAAATTTTATTCCCCAGACCCACCAGGGGGTTATTTTGTAAAGTATTTTGCTTGGCCACCCATGGTTCAAACCCATGGAGCTTTCGTGGGTTCACACAAACTATAAAAACAAATTAACTGGTTTTTGGTTTGTATTTGCTGGGTTTTTAGAAGGGTCTGTAAGGGTCCAAAACTTTTGATTTATAGTGTATTAAAAACCTGAAAAAAGTACAATCAAAAACTATCTGCATGGCTGGAAAATTATTTCATTCCCAGGGAAGTGCTTCCGAATAAAAGGGTTAGTTGTGAGTTTTGGGAGTGCTGGTCAGTTTTTAAACCCTTTGGAAAAGGACAGAGCCAGGCCCCCTTTTTCCCCCAAATTTCCAGTCTTTAGGTTACGCTAAAAAAAATTTTCTCCGGCCGGGGGCTGTTTTTCACACAAAAGATTTTGGAGTTTTACAAACTCCAATCAACTCTCTGAAAAAAAAGTGAAAAAGGGTACCCCCCAAAAACTCTTTTTTAAATTTAAGAAAAATTTTTTTATTAAGTGGGCATAACAAAAAAAAAAAACAAAAGTTTTGGCAAATGTAAATAAAAATAGGGAATATTACCGTTTGTGGGGGGGGTTGAAAGTGTTTTCTGTATTTAAAAACACTTAAGAGAAACAAAAAAAGGGGTTATCAAGAATTTTTTATTTTTGGATTTTTTTTTGGATTTTGGTATATGTGTGCTAAAAGTCTAAAAGGGAGTGAGGGGAAATCCAAAAAACAAGCTTTTTTTATGTTATAAAAAAAAAAAAAATATATTCAGTTAACTTCATCATTTGGGGAAATGGTTTGGGTACGTGAGCTTAAAAAAAAAAAAAGGGAAAACATAATAATTTGGATCCCCTGATTACATATACAGTAGGTTAAAAATTTTTCATTTGAAAATTTAAAAACCCCAGGGTGTAGTAGCCCAAATAAAAATACCCGTTCTGTTATCACTGTGTGGGGTTTTTGTGCTGTCCCAAATTTCTTTAAAAAGGGAAACCCGGGTTTCCCAAGAGAGTTAGCGATATGGGAAACCCAAAAATTTGTTGATTTCAAAAACAAAAAAACTAACAATCATTTTGGGAAATACTAAGGCCTTTTTAAAAATTTTTTGTTTTTTTTATATTTCATCAAAATAATAAAACATCAAGGGCAACACAGATTGGCCCGCTGGGTCAGGATGAGTTCTGCCCCTCCTTTTTTTACAAAAAAAAATTTTTTTGGGTAAAAAAAGCATGAGGAATACTTTTGAAAATGATGCCGTCCCCTCAACAGGGCAACCACGTTTCTTTTTTCTGTACCCGTACCAGCGGAGGTTGGGGTCTAAATTTAAAAGGGGGGGCAACAGGGGAAAAGGGCCCCCCAAAATTTACCCCCATGGTGGACTAAGTTCCCCCACTTTTCGAGGGGAAAAAATGACCCTTTTTTGTCCTGATTATTTAAAAAATTTAAAGGTGAAATTTAATTTAGAACGGGTTATGCCCAAATTTTTGTTGTTTGTTCCGATATGTGTAAATTCCCCAGGGGGGAAAAATTAATTTTTTCTCGATTTTTAACCCGGTGATTCAAACCAATAGTGTTGCAGTGTGTTCCCAATGAGGTGATAGTGCTCCCTTTACATAAACTAATTATTTTTCCCACTTTCCAGAGCTCAAACACACCAAAGCAGCATTTAGTGGCCTCCTGCAGCATGGCCGCCCCCCGTTGTCCAGTCGATGATTATAAAGCTCAGACTCATTACCATGAAGGAGACACCCAAAGCAGTAAAACAAACAGCCTAAGAATGAGGGGGGGAAGCACATCATTTTCACAGATTTGATTATCAAGAACTCGATACCATGACAAAAGCTTGTATCACACAGTATAATCACCAAATTAGTGTAATGAATGATTGAAGAAGATGATTGAGAAATATTATCAAGGCCTCACCAGTATCTTAGGAGTAGAGGTCATCGGTTCGTCATCTTTTGGAACAATGCGGATATAAAAGACAGCAGGGAAGATGAAAATGAGGCATGGAGCTGACGTGGCACCTGTAAAGAGAAAGAGAAAGGACTGGTAAAACATATTTGATCACAAAACAAAAAAAGAGAAAGGACTGGTTAACATCAATCAATCTTGCCAAGTTTTATTGAATTTATTAGCGCTAGTCATTATTACGTATTTTAGTAGCAAATACTGAATATTTGCCTGTGTGCTTGATGGATCATTTGTATGGTTGTTTATTTATTTACTCTTCATTTTCTTTATAATTGTATTGAATTTGTTCATTACTGGGCAACAAGTGTTGTCGTCTAATTATTCTTTTTTTGTATTGTTTTCTGTGTAATTACCTAAAAATATGTTATTAAGAGGACACAGTTAAATATAGTTTACAGTGATAGATACAGTGATGAAAGAAAGTGAGGGGGGAAAAAAGGAGAAAACCCAAAGAGCTGCCTTATGCATTCCCCTGAGAGTAAAAACAACAAAAAAGCTGGATTTCCTGGATTGTAGGCCTTAAAAATAAACAAAGGTGGTTGCAAACAGCGCCATATATCACACCATCTGCAAGCACATGTTTGTCTAATGTTTGTAGATGCTGAAGATGGTCCTTTGACTTAATTTTTCCCAACTTTGACTTAGAACTTGTGAAGCTTTTGAAATAACAAACATTGCCATGTCAAACAGGAGGTCTCAGTCCGTAAACAGAGACAGAATGAGTAACCCATAATCGGCTCATTGATAGAATATCAGATATAATCAAATAAAGTGGATAAATAAGACCTGTAGGAAACACTGAATGCTGTTTTCAATGACTTTTCATTTGTTATCATAATGGATAGGGCGTTTGCTACTTGTCTGCCGTTGTTAAGGGTGTCAGGATGACAACTAACTGCAACAACACTATGATGCTTCCGATACAATTTCAGCTTAATGTTCAGTGCTGTACTAACCAATGACGCCAAAGATTCCCAAGATGTTGGGAGCAAATATCACCAGCATGTTGATGATGGTGAGCAGAACGACTGCAATGGCAATGTGACGCAACCAATTGAAAGACTTGGTGGGGAATGCCATCTGCTGGATTGCTCTGCGTACCTGTGGACAGACACAGACCGAGGAGTCAATTAGGAAATAATACTACAATATCATATTCATTTAGCATCACAAGGAAGAAATCAACAACAAACTTACGGGGAACAACACGATAGGGACGGTCAGCGTCACAGCCGTGAGGACGGCCACTCGCACACACAGGATCAAAGTGTCGTAAGGATCAATGCGGTTGTAAGTGTGCAGCAGTTCAGGTTCCACTTTGTCTGTATAAATAATACAAAAGTAAATATATAGCTATAGAATCAATACATTAGTAACCAAGTTTTCTCATGTAAACACCACTCTGTAATAATGCCATCTAGCACTGAAGAGCACATTGCCACCACAAGTGGGTGCTTGTGCTCTATGTACGAAGGGAATACTGTACCAGGCTCTGTTTTCTTTCAACACAGAGAAATACAAACCATGGATACTGCATATCATCATATGACTAAACAACAATCAGTGAATTAAAACTATAGATTAGAATGTGTTAAAAACTGTGACTCTCTCCTCTAAAAATGTAAAAGTATTATTGTTTTTAACAATTTACTTTCACTGTATTGTTCCAAAAACCTATTTGAAAAACATTTAAAAGCTACATAACAATTAAAAAAAAAAAATGAATTTAGAACTACATAGAAAGCAGCATCCCCTCATCACAAAATTAGGCCCTGTAGATTTTTTGATTCAAACTATTGTCTTTCCTCTTATACGGTCACCAGAGGTAAATTGTCTCTGTGCACAGGAAGTAAAACATGTTTGTCAATAAAATATAAACTCTATTTTCACAGATTCTTTCTGGATAATGGTGTCTTTAAAGCGGTTTTGAGCAATGAAATCATTTGCATGGTCACGGATTAACATTGCAAGATCAAGAAAGCAGCAAAACAAAGTATTTTTATTATCAGAGTAACCTATTCTTTTTTTTGTTCTGCTTTTACAAAACTCTTCTCCCAGTTTTACTGCGCCTATAAGCCAAAGCATAACTCCTTTTGTTTTACTGTGTATCTTTTGACAATGACAAATATCCATTAATGCACTTACTCTCTGATTTGCGCATAAACATAATTATTTCTCCCCTAATACTTTAAACACAAACTCCAAAAAAGTGAGGCGACTTCTCACCATAAAAGGTCAAGTAGCCAAAGAGAGCTGCCAGAAAGTACATGCTGTACATGACAAAGATGGAGACGTTGGACACCTTCTGCATCTTCTTCTGCGTTGGACTAAAATCAGAGAGTTATAAGTTATGTGAATGCCACATTCAGCAATGACATGTTAGAAAATATTTGCAAGTTACAGAGAGGTGACTCACTTGCGGAGCTCAGTGTAGATGGGGAGGACCTCGGGGTGGCAAACAAAGGCGAAAGCCAAGATGGGAATGGTGTATGCTGTCTGTGAAGAACACAGTGACACTTGACTTTCTATGATTAGCAGTGCAACCGAGCCTCCCAAAATCAGTGTGGGAACTCTGCAGACTTCAACATGTGTGGCCTTAGTGTTTGAAAACAATCTAGATAAGCAGACAGTTTCTTCATCTCGGCTGCCTACCTGTGAGTTGACGGTGAACAATCCTGGGAAGCATTGGGAGTCATCGTCCTTGTGAAGCAGATTATTGGTGTGCTCATTGCCGTGGCTTGAGATGTTCAGGCTGAGGTGGGCAGCAGTACTGTTGGTTGAATACTCCTCGAATGGGCAAGGAATCTGAAACTTTTTATAGATAACCTACAGCGAGGAAGGTAAAAAAAAGAAAATAAAAACCATAAACAAGGGACACAAGGGATATGTCAGTGTCAGTAAACAAGGGCTCTCAATAATCATTGCAAAGCTAAAAACAAATTAAAAATAAATAACACCATTTCACATCAGATTAGTGCGACTCAGCCTCTAAGTACTTCAGTTTAACTCTCAATCTTTGATGTGTATTAGACAGCTCTTATATTTTATTATACATTATATTATATATTTTCAAACATAGCCATATACAACTGAAAATAGAGATGAGGGTGAGAAAGAAACAAGGGTGGGAAAGTGAGGAATGTGTGCAAAGATGACATGCTAGAACACATAAGCCTCCTTGTGAAGAGGGACGAACTTACCGCAGAGAGAAAAAACACCATACAGCTGAGAGAAAAGCCACTGGTGTAACCGAGGTAACCTAAAAATAAATGGGAAAAGACAGTTAATTTCACAAATCCTGATCCATTTAGTCTTACAGTCAGAAGGTTTCCTACTGTTCTATAAAAAAGGCTTCTGCAAAAATGCCCTAATCAGAATGACCTCACAGCACTATGAGACCAGAAAGAGCATGTTTATTTCGTGTACTAATCGGGCACCTGCTGTTCCTTCTGCCAGTGCTGGGATAAAGACGCACACTAATTGCTTGACTAATTGCATGACTTTAAGGTAACTGCTCCATCAAGAATATTTAAGCTGGCTCAAAAACAGGAAACACAATCAATCTTACTTATTTTTTGGAGGCATTTTTTCCCTTTATTAGATAGTGACAGTGGAGAGGTGGGAGAGAGATGGGGGGACGACACACAGCAAAAGGCCGCAGGTCGGCCGCTGCAAAGGACTCAGCCAACATGGGGCGCACTCTCTACTGGGTGTGCTAGCGCTCGCCTCAGGAAACACAATCTTAATGAAGAAATCCTAAAGATAACAAGGTTGCATAGAAATAATTGTAAACCTTAGTCTGTTAACACTAGGAGGCAGGAACTAAGGCCCATGAACAAAAAATTATGGAAGCCCAATTGCACCACAAAAAAGAAACAATGGACAAAAAGATATGCGTCTTAAAAAATAAAAACACCCATGGTAAGTCAAGATTATGAGTTCGGAAGTCTATGTATCTCAGAATTTTGATTTGCTTGCAGCGTGAGCAGATTAAAAGTCTAAAATGTTAGATATACCTTGATGTGCCTCACTTACACCAATTACAATAGACTAGTAGTTCTTTGTAGTAGATACAAATAACTCAGTTAATTTGGGAAGATGAAACAGAGCAGGTAAAACTGTAGTGGTTCTACTCACCGAGCTGTTTCATTAAAGCCAGGGGCAGGATGACACAGACAGAGACCATGATGACTAGATAGTTTCCATTCAAGTACCACAGACTGTTTGGAGACAAATATAGTTTACTTTGGTGAGCTCAATATTTCAAACATTAACAGAGAGAGAGGAGAGAGAGAGAGAGAGAGAGAGAGAGAGAGAGAAAAAAATACAGTGGAAAAGTGTTGGATGGTGATAAATTGTTTCACATGTAGTGAAAATGTTGATATTACTTTTTTTTAAACTAACAGTCTGAGAGGAAGACAAAGTAATTAACTGGTTCAAATGGTTGATTCGCTGCATTTTTTCAGGCCAACAGCAACCTGCTGGGAACATCGTTGGCCTTGAGATTGTGGGGGGGAAAAAACGTGTCTGCTTATGTTGCTCTCGACCAAGTACTGGAGTCGACTGTTATATAACTGATGATTTATGCGACTGTTCACAGTTGCAGAAAAGGAAGACATAGTGCAGCCAAAGCAAAACAGCACTGAAGACGTCAGTAAATATTACCAATGTCAGCTTGTTCCATCACACCATTGCCATCTCTGTCTCTAGTTCTTCCTTACCAACCCCCCAAAAACATCTCTATTACTCACCCCCAACATAGTTTCCACCTTAAACGATTGCATAAACAGTTCTGGGATCAAGTCTAAAAAACATGTGTTGGCTGGAATGACATATCCTTAGACCTGCTTCCCCTTCAATCCAATAGGGGGACCATGATGCTATATCATCATCTTCTATATCTTCTGCTATACGTAGGCACCACACACACACGTCTTCCCAAAAAACAAACCTCCTGTGAAAACATAACTTTTGTTCTTAACACGTGGACATGTGGGTCTGACTGGCTCCATGTTATGGTGTTCTGTATTGACCTAATCTTAATATTTTACTAGCATGTAATCAGTACCAACACAATTATTTATAGTAAACAGATGTGTATGTGGTTCTTTGCAACAACCTTTGTGGTTCTGTGCATAGACTTGTTTCAGTCCTTGAGCTGAGCAGCAACCAATTGACTGTAATGGAATAGAAAAGACAAACTCTCCTTGTGTGTCTCGCAAAGAGAGGAAAACAAATAAAGTGTAATCGGTGGCAGTGATAGAATGCTTTGTTACGTGCATAATGCTATGCTACTTTAGTAGCTGTAGACCTGAGATGAGTAATAATAAAGACCACTGTCTCCTAAATCCTGAGAATAGAAAAGTCTAGCGTTCTCTCTCTCTCTCTCTCTCTCTCTCTCTCTCACTCAAGCAGTGGAAGTCACACACATTTTAGGTCATGTCCTCTTTGGACATTTGGCCAGTTGGCCATTTTAAACAATTAGCTTTCACATGTGAGATGAAATGTAGGATGCTATAAATCCTGAGCTGCTCAGGGACATAGAAATCAATAATCTACAAGTTTTTACAAGCAAATTAAAGTCTTGCTTTTGAACATTTTGCTAATTAAGATTCACCCTCTCCTTCCCCTTTCTATTAAGCATATGAATGCCCAAACAATTAAAAATAATAATAATAATAAATAATAATAAAAAATTATCTAGTATCAATCAGGCCCAAGTCTGGACGCCTGGGCCTCAAGTCCAAGTTTCATTTTGTGACTTCATCAACATGACTACAGCTCTGGGGGAATTCCTGCTGCTTCCAGATATCTGACCTTCCCCTTGGGACCATGCGACCCCCCCCACCACCCACTCCTTTTTTCTTGTTCTCAGCTCAGTTCAAAAAAAAAGACCAAAGGGAAAATAAACATGTGTGTTGTGTGGGGGGGGGGGGGGGGGGGGCCCAAAGTGTCGACCCAGCTGACCTGTCCTTACTCTGACCAAAACGGGGCACCATGTTAACCCCTCGCTGCATTTGTGTGTGTGGTGAACAAACTTATGCCCTCCTCCGTGTGTGGTGTTGTTTTCTGGGGTTGTGTGTGTGTGTAGTAAAGGAGGAAGAGAGCGAGAAGAGAAGAGAGAGAGAGAGGAGAGGGGGAAGAGAAAGACAAATTTTACCCACTTAAATTTAAACTACAAAACCTAAATAAAAAACCAAATAGTTTACCCCCCCAAAAAAGAAAAAAATGTTGAAGGGGTTATGCGTCCCTTCAAAGGCTTGATAAAGAGTTTTTTTAAAGGGACATGGCAAAAATGGAAAAACACAAAGAACAACCCACAGTATGTCAAGGGAAAGGAGGGGTCGGCCCATGTCTTGATGGATTTTGGGTGTAGGGGGATTTAACCAATTGTGCATATATGCTTTAAATGTATGAGGATTGTTGGACCCGGGTTTTAAAACTCCACCATGACAACACGAGGGGGGGGAGGGTTTTGGGGCTTTTTTTTTTTCGGTCTGGTTTTTATAAGGGGGAGCTCCCTCACGAAAATCTTTTTTGACCCAAAAAGACTTTTTTGTTTGGGGACAGGCAATGGAAGCCCCTTTGTCCCGGGGCCCTTTTGCATGTGTCGGTCTTCCAAAACCCTCTGACCTTAACCACCCGCCTCCACAATTGACGCAAAAAAATTTTTTGTTGTGTAACATAGGGACAGATAGACCCTCCCAAGGGCCCCTGCAGCTAAACCCAAATTAAAAGGCGCCTTTTCTCATCACACCCCCACACTGATGTAATAAAATGAAGGGGCAAACAAAAGATTTTTAAACCAATATCTACCATGCCCTTGACCCTCACCAGTTTTCTGAGCGGGGGAACAAAGGGGTCAAATCCCTTTCACTCACAGCACAGAGAGTTGAAAAGCATTTAATTGAAAACACTTACTCAGAGTTGTAATCTCCTTTCAGGAAAGCTTGGATACCAGCGCAATTCTTTTCAAGGTACGGGTAGCGGGGAAAAGCTTTAACGGCAAGAAAAAAATATAAAAATGTTGGGGCCAAGCTGCTTTTTTTTTTAAATACATTCTTTTGAGAAAACTCAGCTAAGCCATGTCACATTATGTTTGTGTGTAAAACGCAGACTAAAAACTGAGGACAGAGGCGTTTTAGCAACCTTTCTACATTTTAAAAATAAAAACACATGGTGGTTTTTTTTCAAAGATAAACTATATATTGACATTTTTAGTCTTACAAAAACGTTGTCAAATTAAAATTGCTTTAAAAACGCTTTAATTTTCTTTTGGTTGGGGGTTTGGGGGATCTTGACACGTATTTTTTTTAAAAATATCCTAAATTCGGTATTTTTTGTGCCTATTACGGGGGCTGGAAATCTTTGAGCTTACAATTAAATATTAAAAATCATGCTGTGTTTAAAACTTAGGACAAACACTAGTCCACAAAGTTTTGTTCAGAAACGCAGCGTTCAGTGGGGGGAGGACTTTTGTAAGCAGCCCCCGAACGCAGGGTTACCAACACGCCCCTGATTGGCTTTTAAAACTTTAGTTTAACTTTTTTTAATATTAATAAACACCGTTACTTCAAGCCTTGCCAAAATTAGTTTGAAGTTTAAAGGCTAATTAAACTTCCTTCACAAAACCTGTGTTTAAAAAATAGGCCCTGTTTGAAGATGTGTTTTCCGGGCTTTTTGCAAGCGAAAATCAAGTAAAATAAATCTCTTCTAAAAAGTCCTAGTTTTCTAAAAACCCCGTGTCCTTTTTTGGCTATTTGCAATGGCTGGAGGGGGGTGGGGGGGTGGGGCCAATTATGGCAGGCTTGTATTGCATGGATACGCCAACAGTTTGGTTCTCAATTACTACGAATTCCTCATGGGGACAACAGAAACTACGCACTATAGCTTTAATACGTCCTTATACTCCATCTTAAAGGGACGTAAGCCAACAACAAAAGCAAAAGTGATACTACTGGTTTGACAGTACGTAGTAGGTGTGTGTGTTGTGTGTGTGTGTGTGTGTGTGTGGTTGGGTAAGGGGTATATAATCTCATGTTTTCTGCTACAGGGAGTTTGCAAACAGTCGACACTCATGAAAACACATGAGGCAAATTGGCTCCTCACCTCCAATATTCTGCAGCGTTATTGCTATACCAGCAGCCATTTTTCCAGGAGTGCCAAAGGCCCTGTACCCCAGCTGTTCATAAGCTCGAATTCCTGTTAACATATTACAAACAATAATATTCACTCAGTTATGTTTTGCTGAGACGTTCCTTTAAAAACACAATAAAATATACTGAAATTAAAACTAAAAAGGTTGTACAGCTATGATTGGTGGCTGAAGACCACCAGGAGAAATTTAGCAAATTTAGTGTCATAGTGTGATAGTTAAAAGCAGTCAGACATAACTCCCTTTTAACCCTTCCCTTCTATAGATTAATTTGCATGGTTTGTCATTTTGCCTAAATGGTCCTTTAACCAGTTTAACTGTATGAGACATAGCAAGCTGTTTGATTTTTGGAAGTCAACATATCATTTTGATAACATTACTGTACAGTATAATTCTATATTTCTTTACAAAAGGCAGAGACAAGACACAGGGCTTACCCACAATGCCAGAAGATTTGAGCAGCAGATGAACAGAGTAAGATGACAAGGCTGCTACTGCAGTCAGAAGAAACCTGTGACACAATACGGAAGGGACAGTCACATACCTATACTATAGTACACTTCAATATCTGTCAACATTATATTAAACCAAATTCTGCATTCCTCTGGGATGATAATCCAGGCATTCATCTTCCATCCATTTCCATGTGCATTACAATCAACCATTTGCATTAAATTGTAATGTATTGTGCATATTCTTAGATGTTGCACATGTGACATAATACATGCACACAAGTTATTGTTTGATCTGAAATTGTGCATTAATGAGGGGGAAAGTGCAGTGGTGGCTGATTTTCCACTGTCCAGCATTTGATGACATTTCAAAGTGGATGCTGCTCATTGCTTCAAAATGCTAATTATACAGTATTATTGTGACAATATATCAAAGGTTCAGCTAATATTCAAGTTGAAACAAGATGGGGCATTGTTGAAATACTAAGCATTTTTTAAAAATAGAATATAAATGCTCTCCATTGATAGAAACAGCCCTACACATGAAAATTATATTTCTCATAACCCTTTTGTCTCTCAGAGTTGCAGAATCAAGTCAGCACAAGGTTCTTAGGTCAGCATTCCTAATGGGTCAGAGGTTGATCCTAAATCCATAACCTTTCTCAGACCCTTTCCCAGCATTTCTATACACTGTATTTCTTGTAACAACTGTAGTGAAAATACCACTGGCCTTTGTCTGTACAGACAGAGGAACGAAGGCCGAGCCCTCAGATTCCACGTCATTAGCATTCTGTACAACCTCCCTCAACTCATCATTTTATAGGTTTGTTTTGGAAAATATCATAAGTTGTGTGATACCTTGTGTAAAGGAAGCAATATCCTTCCTTGGATCCTGACGCCTTCATGAGCATGCTCTATTTCTGTGTCTCAGTGGAAATATGCTGACGAGGAATGAGAATGTCTATTGGTAACTCTCCCGGTGGATCAAGGATTCTTTTGACACTACAGGCTGTGGATCTCCAAACCGGGCCACACATAAGGGAAATAAAGTTGGCAGTCGAAAGAGGTAACACGGAGGCAAGAAGGACCAAACATCTCCAGCAAAATATGTGTACGGACTTATGAAGCTCAGCGTAAATTCTTTAAGGAAGACTTCCATGCT
Source organism: Etheostoma spectabile (assembly GCF_008692095.1). Lineage (NCBI taxonomy): Eukaryota > Metazoa > Chordata > Actinopteri > Perciformes > Percidae > Etheostoma > Etheostoma spectabile. Next base: position 16,134,897 of record NC_045736.1, read on the forward strand.
TCACATTTCTCTCTCCCAACTTAATCAGCTGCATTGTCATCTGCTGAATGTGGGCATTTTACTCTCAGTTAAACCAACCAGATTTGCCACAATCCCCATGAGCTATCGGGTTGTTTCATCAAATTTTTTATCTGCTCTACTCTCTGCTGCTGTCAGTTGTTATTTCAGGCAAAATCTCCTCCACCCCATTCATCTCAAGTTCTTATCATTCCCAGCACCCAGCATTCCTCCGTCAGAAGCCCCACTTCACATCAGACCCATCATCACCTCCACCAGTGTCTAGACTCCAAATGTTTATGTATACCCCTTATAAATAAACACTGTGATGGCGTCTAATCGCCAAAGACTATACATATATAGACATATAGACATATCTAACTATTATGCATGTTCATTAAATCCATTTGACTCTTAAATTAAGTCTCTCTTGATTGAAATACATGGACATGTAATCAAAACACCTAAGTCATTGCAGTATTCTTAAAACATGTGCCATGAAAGCATTTGACAAAATAAAATGCAATAACAATGCAATGCGCAATAAATCTTGTGTTTAATGGTTGATTTATTTTTTAATGAACACATTTATTTTACTTTGATGAAGTGCTAGCTTAAATATATAAAGTGCTGGCATATATGATATGAAGAGTGTTTCACTTGAAATAATACATACTGTAAATAATTGGGTTCATGTGCTTGGAAAGCTCTTTGGTTTGTTATTTTTAATAATTATACTTATTAATGCAATACAAACACAAACTAAGAGCAAACAAAATTACAGAACACCTAACAGTAATACATAATGCTTCAATACTGATTTTCATGTTGTCTATCTCAATAATTAATTAATAATTAACTACATCCAAATGTCATACGGGTAATCACACTGGAGGTGACATCCTTCCTTTCATCTGTTGACTCATTCAAACCTATAGTTTTTCCATAGCTCACAAGTCTATGTTTTGTGTATCTTATAACAGGCGTAATCTATCACTGTATTTTGGTTTTAGATACACATAGTTTACAGATTAAGTTTTATGTTTAACTTTGCAAGTGCTGTTTATTGTATGTTTTGTTTGATATAAGTTGTCATGATACTAAAGACCGTTAGGCTTTATGTTGGTGTAAAAACTCATGTATATGTAACAGAAATATCTGTTGCACCTACTGTGTACATAATAATGATCCAGTTACACAAAACCAGTCACCTACTACTAGAAGCTACTCTTTGAAAGCTCTAGCACTGGACCGACTTCTTCTTTCCATAGTTGATGCTATCACAGAGGATATTCTATATTCCAGTTCTGCTTGCTCTCTACAGCTACTCAGGCTGCGTCTCATAACCCTTATTTGTTAGCTCCTCGACTCCTCGGTCTTCGGCTGAACCGGAAGTCCTTCCTCAGTGAAGGTCATCTCAAAGCTCTTATTTCTGCCCCTTAGGAGCGAGGAGCGAGCATCGAGGAGGGATCACTGAGGAGCCGTGAGCGAGGATACATGAGCAGCCTTCCCGAAAGCTGTGCAGCTGAGAGCATTACTAACTCCGCCCATACAGCTGACGAATTAATGTGACGCTTCAGAGGAAAGGTAGTCCCATCTCTTTAAAACACATTTGCTTGTTGCTTCTCTACTCCCATGATTTTATTGCGTCTCTCCTGTGCCTCCACGGTGAGGACTAAGACACAAAGGAAGTGGAGTACTAGAGGAGGCAATTTAAGAGTAATGAGATGAAGCCACAGACATAGACTACATGCCCAAGACCACCAGGGTTACAGTCTGAAAGCAGTACTCTGCAAGGAGCAGAAGGAAGTAAATAAGCAATCCAGATGCTTCACAAAGTGGCAACTTCCAGGCCTGAAAAGTGAAGCCAATACAGAAGTGCCTTAAACTTGCATTCTATCTCATTTCTAGCAGGGGCAACTCCATTGGCTCCAAAAAAAAGTCTGATTGTAAGAGGTCTATGAGAACGTGACCCTATTTCTCACTTGATTTATCACCTCAGTAAACATTTTAATGATGAGTTCATTGTCTTATTTATTTTAAAATTGCCGATAAAGCAGGGGATTCTTTAGGTAGCGTCTACACACTGACCTGTGACAACGTTAGAGGCTTAGCAATGCTTTTCCATGGCACTGTGTAAAGTGAACTTGTTTTTTGGCGTTACTTGGTTTCGTCCTAAACTTTGACCTTCTCAATGAGTGTTTCCACTTTATCAAAGATAATTGGAACATTTTGTTCACCTAAAAATGTATTGTTCAGTGTTCGGTAGCACCTTGCCAACCAAGCTAGTATCTTATGGGAAAGTCTACTGATTTTCAACCAGCTCTGTGTGTGCACAGTTGTAAATGCAGATGAACAGTGCCAGTACTTTGGAGGTCTGCGTTTACCGGCTTATAAAACTCCTCTGAAGGACTCACATCAGCAAATATGGTCACTTATGGTTTTAAAATAATGAGATGGCGACGGCCAAAAATGCAAACTCCAAAGCATGCTTTGCAAACTTCAAAGCAGCAGTCCACAAACCAATCGGTGACATCCCTGATGCTACATCCATTATATTTACAGTCTATGTGCCTCACACAGGGTCTCAAGGTTTGGTTATTCCGGGCTGTGGCCTTTCTGGGTTCTGTAGCCTAGGGCAACAAGGGTGGGGATGGGAGCCTGAGAAAAAGGGTATGAGGAGAGGTGGGCATATCATGGTACATGATACATGATACATGACACATGATATACTACAAGATGATATGACAGATAATAAATCACTCCTGTAAGTAACCAGCACCACCTTTGCCCTTAATCGCACAACCAAAGCAAGCCATTACTCAACTTGGGGTGGCTGTGGCTCAGAGGTAGAGTGGGTCGGCCTTCTACCACAAGATTGGCGATTCAATCCTTGGCTCCTCCAGCCACATGTCAAAGTTTACTTAAGCAAAGAACTGTTGTTCCCTGGATGCCAATGTGGCTGATCACTTTCCCTAATACTTAGGATGGGTTAAATTCAAAGATTGCATTTCACTACATTGTAGCCTACTGTAAGATAGTATGTGACAAAAACATAACTTTATAGTTTATAAAACTGTAATCCCTCACAAAGTACCTTAGAGAGTCTCAGGACTCCATGGTGTTTTTGGCAAATAGTTTGTTTCTTTTTATTTTTTAACACTCTTTCAAGTGCATTAAACCATTTAACAGACAGACAACAATTATGTAGCGACTTTGCCTGTGTTTTATATATATATATATATATATATATATATATAATCCACACACACATATAAATATATATACTGTATGTGTATCTTATATTTTGTTAATTGCCACCGATTGATAAACACACATATTTACTTACAAGAAGAGGAGTATGCCAGTGTTGGCCATGGCATACGCCAATCCGAGGATTCCACTGCCCATAATAGCATTACCCAAGTTGAAGACAGACATGCCAAAAGATGTCTTTCCTTCAAACTGAGAGGGGTAAAAATAAGAACATGCAATAAATGTCCAAATTAGAAAACATAATGGTCCCTCTGTTGTGTGATGTCAGTAAACTTGGACTTACATCTGTGAAGCGTATAGGTTTCTTTCCATCTTCACTGGGCAAAAATTCCTCATTCTCCAGTCCTCCATCAGGATCATCAAATCTTGGGGGCAAAATAATGACCATTAGTTAAATGTGACTCTAGCTATCTCTGAAAATTTTGCACATATCTGCTGTAGAGAGTGTTTAAAATCCCATTCTATTATTATATGCATTAAAACAAATGTGTCGTTAAAAAACCCTTCATACAAATCTCCACATACATACCTCACTGTTTGTGTGCCATTGCTGTAAACAGATCCACCCGATCAGGCAACATGCATTTAAAAAAAGGGAAAATGATGCAGTCAAACTGTATGTTGCTCACCACATCCATTATCCTGGTCATTATTAATGGCAAATGTCTCTTTTTTTTAGATAATGGCTTTCACACAAGCATAACTAATATTATAAGAATTGCTCAACACATGCTGTGTTAAAATGCCGTTAACAGTATGTAAGCGACTAAGAGCAGTCCTTCATCTGCATTTAAAATAAAGGGAGATCACTCACTGATCCTCATCTGGTAACATCTTCATTGGCACACCCACATCTCCTCTGAGGTTGTGACTTTTCCCGTTGGATAAGATGTTCATCTCTGACTGAGTAGGTTCCATCACATCCAAGTTGCAACAGATTTGTTTTTGCTTGTATGTGTACTATGAAGATGATGCTTTTTAGTAACCAAATTACTTGATTATCTAGGGCAGAAGAAGTCGACACATAAATCACATACAGTGTGTATGTGTATGAACTAACACACATTGAAAATGTATACACTTTGATTGTTTAAAGGTCCTGAAAATATATTTTCTCAGTCAGCTTCTAACTATGTTCAATGGGGTCCCATGTAAAAAAAGGTTTACTGCCAAAGCTCAGACTGTTTTTTTCACATTAAACATTTGTGTATTTTGTTTTGTTTTGTCTTCGCTCTTCTAACTGGTTTGAATTGGTTGGGACTGGATTGGAAAAAGTCATGTCATGTATTTCCATCCGCCAATCCGGATTTAGCAGTATCTTGTGGGGTTGATTGCTTATGTTTCCACACCGCTGTCAATCAAATCTGATAAAATCACACCTTGACAATCTTGATGAGGCAGAGAAGTTAGTTTAGCAGTTTTAGTTTATGACTGTTAAACTCTATTACTAATCACTTCTAAACTCACATTAGTGTGGGAAGGATCCAATTACTTTGGTTCCATTTGACTTTTGACACCAAAGAAATTATGTATTGTTAAAAGGGTGGGCATGTGGCTTCAGCCGTACCACCATGGTATATTGCTTTATACAATGTAGTTTGGATGGCTGTAATTATGTCCAGTTAATTTTCAATTTCAATGGAAGTGTATATATAATCTATCATCTCAAGCAGCAGGTTTTGTATTCATGTACTGACATTTCTGTGAGTTCTGCAAACAATGGGGTCATGAATCCTTATATTCAATGTCTATCTGTACAACAACTGGGAAGCAATGACTCAGTTCTACTGTTGACACTCTGTTCAACAGTACTGTTCACTGAAACTTGTGCAATACACAGCAACATGAATGATATGTAGCTATAAATGAGCACAGGCTAAACTCAAACGCTGGATGCAAAAATTGTTGTTTCCAGAACTTCAGTATTGAGCAAAGCAAACGTCCAGACCACACGGTCAAAGGTCAAGGTCTGTTTGAGTTTTCTGGTCTTTTGTTTGCTCTTGTGCTTTGTGTAGTTAATGTCACAAGCCTGCAGATTCTCAGGGCTACTGTTTGAATTCCACACAATGACAGGGTGGTCTTTATGACAAATATAAGCACAATGTGATCAAACAAAATGCTAAATTACTCACAACAACAGGCCTCTAATTACTGAGAAAGCAGTTTGCAAAACAGTTATTACCGTGGTTTTGTTATCATACAACATCTTTCCTTAATGAGCATGAGGTTTGGTTTGAGGAGAAGAGAGGTATTTCTCAACCGATTAATCACTGGCAAACTATAAAGATAAGATCTCTCTGGGAAAATTAACATCACTCAAATTCCATCACATTGTAATTAAATAAAAAATATGAATAACTTCTCATTGCCTTCCATGTCTGCATCGGTTCCATAAAGTGTGAACTCAGAGGGACAATAGTGTGTTGTTAGCAGCTACCTCTGTGACAAATGTACAGCAACTCAATTGTTATCAGTGTGCGTTCAGACAGAAGATAACTATTACTGCTATTCACACTGTACTGTTAAGAAGGGCCATTGATACCATGACACAGCAGTTACAAAAAAAGCTGAGAGAAATAAAACAAAGTCACACTGCACAACACCAAACACAACAATCAGGTATAGAGGCCTGTCAATAAACGATTTCTTAGAATCTTAAGATCAAAATCTGGAGACCAATCCTATTTAAACTTAAAACCAATCGTCTAACCTTAGTGAGAACTTCCATTAACTGATCTGGTGAGTCATTTCATTTGCTCAAAATAAACATGTCCCATGCATAGCCACTAACATAAAAGCCCCTGTCATGCCATGCCAATATTTTATGTTGCAACACCAGACTTTCATATTTTCAGAGAAACTGAGGGGAAAGAAAGTGATGCATATGTCATTTTGAAATGAAACATGTGAATGTGCCTTTAGGGAGAGGCCTTCAGAAGAATCCCATCACTGTTTTTGTGCATGAACAACCAGAAACAGTAGATGATCCTGGAGCCATTAACATTTACAGTAAATACAGATGAGGCTTATTATGGAACCTTGTGATGTTGCTTTTTTTCCACCCCCATATAAACACTGTTTTGTGCAGTACATTTGTCTGCCTGACAATACATCCTTTTCTAGAACATGCTATATTGGACACTGTTTCACTGCTTTTTGTGTGCTAATACAAGCTAAATTGTTTTTTTTCATTGCATGGTTTTAAGGTTTAAGGTCAATGTTTACAGGTATCTTTATGCTTTTAATATACCCTGAGTTTTAATAACTGGGATGTACATGTATTTTGCACAGGAAAAAAAATAATACATTAAATCACACTCATAACCGTAACAAAATGTATGTAGAGTTTACTTTTCCCTTGCAAATGGATGTTTCTATTGGAATGATTTGATTGCTGCTCTCAGTCAGATCAGGGTTCTATCCAGGGTCAAACATCTTTCTTGTATTTCAAATAAAAATGTTGTGAAGTGAGAGAAGACCTTCTGAGTATCCAAGGCAAACAAGAATAACACAGTATGGCACAGACAAAAAGCTTCCTGGAAATAAATATGTTATTTGGTACTCATATGGAAAACAGAGACTATGCTTAACTGGTAGACTTTTAATTATCCATTTAAATATTAGGGAAATCACACAGCCATAAAATAAAGCATTACCAGGCGTTTGCTGGGCTTTTAAGTGTGATAAAGGTCTGTTAGACCACATCAATCTGTTGCATTTCTCAGTAAAAGTACAGGTAAACAACCAACAAGGTAAACCGAGGCCAACTATCATATGATTTTCTAAAATTTAACTCAAAACACTTACAATGTAATTCGTTATCCAGCATCTTTCTAGTTTCACACACCATCCCAATGAATCAGCAGCATTAACACAACGAACAGAACTGAAACCTTCTGACATGTACAGACCAAGTCTGATATCAGGTAGCTGTACGCAAGTTTTTTAAACAGACTAATAGCTGATACTATTTCTGCTGTGTAATTTTATCTAGCAAAAGGCAGGGTTGAACGTTTAGCCATATGTGTGTCTATAATGTGTGCATGAAAAAAGGCTCCAAGACAGCTTGTTAGAGATTAAGCAGATGTGGTTTACGAAGTGATTGTTGTGCTGCAAGCCAGGTACTGAAAAAATGAATACTGTTTGCAGATTTTCAAAGCAGTTTGGGTCATCTTAAGAAAATCCTATTTGTGTAATTTAGTTATGCACACATCAAAAAGAAGACAAAAGATGAGCTTGGTTAAACAATAGAACAATTGGGGTCTTAAATGAAGAGTTAGTATGATGCTTACTGTCTGACTTAATAGATTATGCACATATGCTAAACTTTTTTGCACCAGTAGAACAACAGCAACACAGACTTGGTACTGTGGTTCACATTAATTCATTGTTTGTTGAGAGCTGCAAATGTTATGGATGAACAATTACACTTGATATTGCTTAATGGACCTCTCTGTCCATGTCTATTTTCCTGGGTGACTCTCCGGCTGACTTCCTGTCATATTCAAGAACATCTGCATGAACCTTTTGGTTGCTTTATATGAATAAAACTTGAATAAAAAAATGATATGAACTCCTCTGGGCTAAGAAAACTGTTAACTCCTTTTCTGCTGAGAACCAAGAGGGTCACCTTACACTCTACTGCAGCCAGTAGTGATTTGTGCTGTTATAATTGATTGTTAATCGTTCCTAAAGGGGCGTAAGACCAGAAAGTCCCATTTTGAGTTACTGGACTTAGGTGATAGTTAGAATGTTTAAACAGGTGGAAGGGTGAATAATGATTAGCTGTGAGACTTGTCCATCTGTTCAAAGTTAATGTGAGAGGGTGGCTATAAATAAATCACTTTACTTGAAAAATGATTTAATATCTCTTCTCATGTGAGTTGGACGTAAATCAGGGCGTGCACTGGACATGGGGGGGGGGGGGGCATTGGGCGAGCACATGTAGACATGGAGTGCCCATGCGGTTGTGTGTCGGGAACAGGCACGATGTTCCGCCAACAGCGCCTGGCAGCACCAGTCCGTCTCAGCCACGTGCCTGCTGGGGACAGAGGAACACATGCTCATGTCCTGCAATATCAGCCAGCACCTGAATCACATATTGTGAGGCAATAAAAGCGGGCTAAAGGGATTGCTTTTCTTATGGTCAATTTCTCATGAATTATAACCCTTTAATACTGAACATGTATCTATACATTTCATCTATAGATGAATTAACAAGATTCTGGGTTTTCTGGTTTTGTTTTCTGTTGCTCGTGGATGTGTAGTCGTAGTCTGTAATAAGAATGGATTTGTTTGTTTTTTGGTATAAGCATTTGCTATTGCTCTCTTTCTGAGTATGTCTCTTCATTAGCCATTCAATTATCCTTATATGCAATTCATTATACATTTTATAACAATTTCAAGAGAAAGATACATTTATACACTAATGCAGCAGATAATACTTTAATTCACAACGCACCTGCAAAAATGGTACCATAAAAATTAAACTTCAACATCAATGATGCTGTATCAAATAGTTGAATGGAGATCTATGTCATATTTCACCCACTATCCCACCTCCTTATATGCTAAGAATAGTTTGCGCCATTTTATGACTAATCAAATGTCCCCAAACAAATGTGGAAAATATGCAAAAACTTTATAGGGGTTCTTTGTATCATATATGGTCAACAAAGCTCAACTCCAAGATGTATGCAATGGAAGATAGGATGAGGAAGTTTCACTTGGACCAGCACCATTAGGTTACCTTTTTCCTCAAATGCAAATTTTCAAGAGATCGAGGTGAAATTCATCCTAACAAAAATGTAAGCTTTCGGGGTCACCACCTACTAAGGTATTAAAGCAGTGTGACGCATGACAAACACAATAACTTATCGGAAACAAAAGCCTAATGCATTAAGTACCTAAGTACTATTTTAATTGGTCTGTTGAAAAATACAGTGATGCATACAGTGATGAATACAAGGATGATAAAAGGAAGCAGCACAGAGGTGGAGTACAAAAATATTCTGCCTAAAAGTACTATTACTTTGATGAACTTTTACTTAAGTACCTGGGTATTTTGGCCAACATAAAAAAAATAACTGTGTGTGTGTGTGTGTGTATATGTGTGTCTTTGTGAACCGTGTGATGTTTAATTTTTTTGACACACAACTGGACTGTATTATTGATCTATGTATTGTGTCCATCCCCTTAGCATACAAATAAAGTAGAGATGAAGTAGCTCTATTGGTAATTGATAATTGCCATTATATGTTGGTGTCTGCAGTTTCTACAATAAAGATGTCGGGTAACATGTTAAAGCTGATGGAAACGATGGCCATTAGAAAAAGTTTATCAAATGTATTAAAAGAAAATGACATGTGTTTCGGTGTGCGTTAAAATGTTTCAGTGTAACAATGGCAACAATAATTGTATCTATCCATTTACTGAAAACAAAGTAAAGGGAAGGGGCATACAGAAACATGAAGAAGAAGCTGTGTTTGAATCGATGCTTAAAAATACGCCCCTTGTCAGTTACATAAGAAATCAGTTAACTTCCATTAATCACAAATATATGTTGACAAGCTGCAGGGCACTTTCTTAGAAAACCAACAGCTGAAAGCAGGAGGTTCGGAGTTATTATACTCCAGGTGGGCATGTCAGCTGCTCTTACACTTGAGCACTCAACACAAATGATCCCAATTTTATATGTTACTATTACTGTCCCACAAGATAAACACATTTCCATTTGAACTTTCTCATAAACTGATGAACAAGACCTAAGATGTGTTAGGACTATTTACAAAAAGACAATCTTTAAAATCAAAGAGCATGCAGGGAACATTTAATTCATTAAATAAACATAGGCAATGTCTCCGTTTGAATACACAACATCAACAAAGTACTTTTTAATAACTTAAATATAAATAGACGACAGCACATGGTATGGCCAGGCTCTGGCCCACAGATTATGAGCCCCATGACAAAGATAATAATAACCTCTGGAGTGTCTGACACTTAACACTTGGGCTGACAGAACCGCAGATATTCACAGATCTCTTCAGTGTGACAGCGGAGAACAGCTGGCTTCTTACTGTATGGATAAAAACAAAATCGGCCTCCACAGGCCGCACACCTGACAACTTTCTCAAACTCTCAGCTTCTTGGTGGAGTCAATGACCACAGGCAAGCTTATCTGTTCACTCTCATGATGAACCCAGCATGAAAACCATATATTGTGTTGGTGTTTAGAGAAGGGCCAGTCAAATACATACCCTGTCACCCACACCACCTTGAACACAGAAAAAACTTCTCTGGACAGTTTCTGTATCCCAGAATCTTTTGATACAGTTGGTAATTCAAATTCTTTTTCTAATTTAACTCTAAGTGCCTCACAATGGGAAAAGGTACACAGTTCTCACCAGTACAACCACAGTTTTCCCATGATGACAACACAACACCTGCATTTAGGAGCCTTGTTTCACAACGCATAACACAAGTATGTAAACCGGACTAAAGACAAATAAAAAGGGCTGCAACTAACAACCACTTCCATTATTTAATTATCTATTCATCATTTGTATATTTGCTTGATTATTGGATTGATCTATTGGTAAATAAACGTCTATACAATTGTGAAAAAAGCCATATCAATTTCGCAACCCTAAAAGTGACATCTCACGTGTTTTTTGTCTGACCAAGAGTCTAAAACACAATTATTTGTTACAGTTTACTTTCACATAACGCAATCCTCACAGTTGAAAAGCTGCCAATGAGATATATTTGGATGTTTTGATTGAAAATGATGATGAGTTGAGAGGAAAAAAATTGGATTAATTTTATGTCAAGTAAATATTCGTTTAAACTCAAAAATTAAACAAGATATGCATGTCATATTATTTAGAATAGCAGATGGGAAGCCAGTACTTCACAAACTAGACTAGACACCGCATCACTGTCACACATTCATTATTCAAAGAAAATCATTTGTCAGATTTGGATCACACACTGTATCTCACACTCAAGGAAGAATTTAGAAATGACAGTTAACATTTTTTCTAAGCCATTTTTATCAGACACAGAATAATAACACATATCACATGTAATAGACTCACGCAGCAAACACTGATAATGTGCAGCATTTAGTTTCCACACAGGGCGCACTTCCTCCACATGGGTATATTTAGCAGACAAAAACAAAGTGCTTTAAAATACTGCTACTGGTTGATGTCCATATTAGTCATGTCCTGCCGCAGACTGTGGGCTGTTATCTAGAATTGCGCTATTAGTTTGGCTCGGATGTGGTGTTGGTGGTATAGGAGGAAAAGAAAACGTCTTTGCGTTTTCTCAATGCCATGTGGCTTGGACACCACCAACACTTTAAGGTGAGCGTAGACTGAGTAAACTGCAGTACAAGGGAATTTAAAAAAAATGGCACAAACAAGAAATAGGCGTCATGTAATATCGGTAAGTTGGCGCCTACAACTGTTTGTACAAAAATTAAATAACACAAACTAGGAAACATTTGCGCAACACTTTCACCAAACAAAATCTGCTTGTGAGTCAAACATTGGCCACGTAGGCCAATCCAGCTTTTTGTTTTACCTGTTGCAAGGCGACCAAGCTTAACCTACAGACTGATCCGACATGTCTTTTGAAAGAGATTAATTATGCAAAACGAGTCGCAAAGACAATAGATAGAAAATCTGTCACTGACTCCTTGAGGCACATGGTCCTGACATCTGGACCAATACCACTCTCTTTATTGATCACTCCCTCAATAGGAAACAAAGACATATGCCATGTGATCTTAGGCTACAAATATTGATTTGTTATACCCCCCGGCTACAATCCTCTGTTATTGGGGGGAATCCTACTAAATGTAATACTAATATTTGAACTAGCCTACTACTACTTCACAAGCCTCGACCATTCAAAGTTACATGCAAACGTGTTAAACACAGCGGCATCATGATCGGTAAGAAAAACATGTTTTTTTTGTTTCAATAATCAGATTTGTTCAGTCTTACCAAAGGTCCTTGTAACGAAGCTTTCACGTTAATTCCTGTGATGAGTGGGAATACATATAATGGTCAGAATGTCTTTCTCCTTTCTTGTTTCCTTCGTGGGCTTTTACGCACGTTCGCTCTGTAAGCCAGGGGCTCCAAAATGCTCTTTAAGAAATGGTCGGCATTGTAAACCGAAGCTCATCTGTGGGGGTCGCGATAGATCCGCCTCCTTTGCACCCCCTCCGACCCCCCACCCCCGATATCTGCGCTGTTCCCTGTAGGTTTCACCACTTGTACTTCCTAGAAAGTAGATCAGACATTGTTACTCTAGTTTTTGGCACAAAGGAATCGAGCAAAAATGGCAACATAGTCTGGCAATGAGTTATAATATGGTGCGTAAATCCAAGAGATAATATTTTAGAAAGTGTGTGCCTTACTTTCTCTTAATTGATTTTGATTATTGCAACAGATATTTAAAAATATGACATGAGTCATTACGGCATCAAACGCCGATTCTTTCTCTGCCCCTTTAACTTGCGCACATTAGTCCTAGATCAGTTTGGCCGATTCCCTACAGTAATGGTGTGGCATATTTGTCTCTCTTACCTCCAGTATCTGATCCAGCAACTCCCAGCGCGGTGCAGCCTGAGATTTGCCACCTGTGAAAATCTGGAATGTAGAGAGATTCCCCCTGCCCACTCATGAGAAAACAAAAACCGCCACTTTATACAGAGGTGAGGAGGTCATCCTTTGCTTCTGGAAAACTCTTACTAATTGATTTTAATTGCATAGTTGCACAGCAAGCTAAGCCAAAGTCCATGTCTGTATTTTGAGAAGAAAAAAGAAGAAGAAGGTTATGGCATGGTGCTACAAGTGAAATGTCCCCAGGATTTAATTGTTCTCACTTAGACATCAGAATAGAATTAAAATGTTTTGTCCTGCAGTGTAAAATTTGTCTTTAGCTCACCAAATCAGAGGCAGCGCAAGAGCAGCACAACAGACATGCAAAAATAAAATACATCTGTCTGAAATACAAAACACTGACCACCAGTAAAAATGTAAAGTAGGCTAAGTAAAGAACAGTAAAACCCATGCAAATACTGTTCAGCAAGAATTTTTATAAGTTTATAAACCCATAACACACACTGATCATAATATGGATATATGTGTTTTACAACGTGATCACTCTTAGTGACAAGTTCATCAAGAAGCAACCAAGTCTAAAAAAAATCAGTCTATATTTATGGAGTAAGTGGCCCTTTTAGTCAAGCCATGTTGGCTTGATGAAATTCAAGGGTATTTATGTAACAGTTTGCATTATTTTAATCCTCGTTTACACCTCCATGAACAGGGTAATCTGAGTTGTCCGAAGGGGCGTAATGTGTGTTGAAATCTTTAGACAGTGACACTTTTATTCTGACAGGAAGGGCGTTCCCCAGTCTTGGAGCCACCACTTTAATGGCACGGTCACCTTTTGTTTTTATTTAAGCGGGAGGGATAACCAATGGAGCAGGTCAGAGAAGTACAAAGGTGCCTGACTATGCTGGGTTCTATGTCAGAACAAGAACCTTAAAATGAATCCTGAACCTGAAGGTAAGCCAATGTAAAGAGGATAAGATGGGAGTGATGGGAGTCCAGGGACGACTTGTAGAGGCAGGTGAAAAGAGAATGGCAGTAGTCTAGTCGGGATGATACATAGCATAATTAAATATAACAGACATTTCTGATAAAAGACTGTAGAGCTGAAAAAAGGAACGTCAAACACTATGTTACATTAAAAGGTTTATCTTGTGGATATTACGTTGAGGTACTTTTCCACTATAACATCAGCCATCCACTGGAGTCTTATGGTGTTTATTTATACATTATAATGATTGCGAGAGAAGTACTGTTTGCAATAATAATAGAGATCTATGTATGTTGATGCATTAATTTTTTAGTTTATCAGTCTAAGATAAAACAGCATCAAAGAAACACTTCTCATGCAAAAAACAGTCACATGTGGGTGTGTGTGGGGTTCTGAGAGATGAATAATATGGCTCAAGTTATCATACACATTGCATATATACCAAATCGTAAACCCACTATTGGTTATCACTGTCAACAACCTTTGTACTTTGATGCCCACACAGGAATGGGCATGCACCCACCCACCAACCCACCCACACCCACACCCACACTCACACGGCGATTCTCCTCACTGGCTGTGCTTTGCAGTCATGGTGGGTAAAAAATAAAAGTTGGAATGCAGGAAAGTGGGCAGTAAGACATGTATGCAAATATAGATTCCTGTAATGTAGAGGTTTCAGGTTAGGGCCTCACCAGGAGCTGTTATGTCGGGTGGGCTTTCACACTCTCTCACACACACACATACGCACGCACGCACACACACACACACACACACACACACACAGCTGATAAGACTGGTGACTATTACTCATTTATTGCATTTATTGTGAAGACTATAACTATAGCGTTATTGTCTCTCGATTTTGTTTATTTGGTTTGAAAAATGTGTAATGCTTTCAAGTTTCTGTTTACAGTAAACATATTTCATTTTGTGAAAGTACAAAATAGCTGTGTCTTGTAAAATGTATTTCTGCATGTTCAAATGAGCTGAAACATGTCACTGTGATTTGACGTACAGCATAGCCCCATGTCTAATATAAAGTAGTTTCAGTTTTATTTGTCATTGATACTTTCTATTACTTTGTATTTAACAAAATAATGTTGATTCCCATGGCTTTATTGTGTTGTAGAAAACAAACATGGACATATATTAATATTTATTTTTCATCCAGGGGATTAGAAAAGTCTTCAGAATAGCTGAAAGTATTTTAGTTTTGTTAAAACAATCTGGCTTTTTAAACAATTGGCAGTTATTTATTTTACAGAAAAAACAGATGTCTTGAATGTACAGTAATGGTGATGGAAGAAGCACAAACAGGGACTAGTGACAGCACCACACCACATACTTGCTTTAGAATATATAGGCCTACTATATACTGTTTTGTATTCTATTGCACAGCTGGGTTTTTAGGTGTGGTGTCTACAAAGAACACAGTGTTTACAAAACTAAAGGAGGACATGTAATGGCCCTGACACACCAACCCGACAGCCGACCGTTGGCAGGTAAAGGCAGTCGGACTGACTGCCCCCCCGAATTGGCCAAAAAGTACCTCGGAACACACAAAGCAATGCCGACTGCCAATGGCAGCTGTTTTGACAAACGAGTCACGTGGGTCTGGTTTCTCTGGAATTTCAAAGCCAGACTGTCATGGCGGCTTGTTCAGAACACAATCTCATATTTTACTAAAACGTGTTTCTGGAAACAACAGGCCATACAGTTGCTGAATCAGTCTTCATTTCAGATCAACAAATGTCAGTTTAAAAGATTTTCGTCAGATTTTGAGAGACTCTAGTCCCGCTCATCCCACTCGTCATTTCCAGGTCAGCGCACTCCACCAATCAGATTGCTCATTTGAGTCCGACTTTCGGCAGTGCCCGCCTTCCGACCGAGCATGTCAGGTCAGGCCCTCCGACGGACACACCGAACAGACTTGACGGCTGATTATCGGATTACTGTCAGCGCCTTAATCAAACTCGATTGTCACACTCTAGTTCAAGAACCATTCAGACTTTCCTGGTGCTCTCAGGTGGTACAGGAATTACATTAGGCTACTTACATAACACACTGTACATTATGACATTTAGTTGAATCAGTTTGTGATATCAAAATGCTGACCATGTTGCCCTAAACTGATTCCTCCGACCTTCTTTCTTACACTACAAACCTCAGCCAA